>NC_134484.1:422028410-422369416 GCF_040206685.1 Ascaphus truei | reverse complement strand
ACAAATGCATATCTGTCCTTGGCACCTCTTACACATACAAAATGGATTCCCCGCTACAGCTTAGTGATGTGTATAGTGAGGTGCTCACTAGGTAAGGTAAGTATATAAGAACACGAGAACAGAAAACCTAGTTTGAGAGCACTATCACAATAAGTACTTGATGAATTGATTAAAATTAAATTTTTATGTCAATAAAACAAATATAAAAGACAGGGTATTAAAAAGAAACATCTATAGTGACCCGAATCGAAATAGGAGCACTGTTGAAATGCTCTCGATCTTGTACTAAGGTGTGTTAATTAAGACTGGTTGTGTCTTAGTGTAAACCTATATACTGTGTATAGGATAGCCTTATGGTTCAGGCACAGATGGTGAGGCTAGGTGATCTCACTAGATCCCTATGCGTGGTACCCTATATTTTTAATACCCTGTATTTTATATTTGTTTACAGACATTAAAATTGAATTTTAATCAATTCATCAAGTAATTATTGTGATTGAGAGCACTCTAACGAGGTTTTCTGTTCTCACACATGTAGTGTGTGTGGTCTTATCGCAACAAAACCAGATACCGGGACGTTATACTTTAAGATAGGTCATTACCGGATATCCTCAAGTCTTAATACATTCATTCTTTCGTTGAATACTTTCATATAGACAAACCCCCCGGACCTTGGAGAACCCTCCAGAGAATGTTTTTGAAAGTACCTCTAAAAAAGTGTCCTGTTTACTTGGATGTCAGAGGGCCATATTATAATCTTATCTCTGGCAAAACAACTGCCCTTATCTCGAGATTCTATAAACCCCATACAACACATCTTGTACGACACTGGGAATTGAACCAGGTTCCCCTGCTTCAAACTCAGTGCCAGAGTCAGTGTCTTTATTCACTGAGCCGATCCTTCTCTCCATAAGTGAAAACTCAATAATTAAGCACTCTGAAGTTCTGGACAACCCAGGAAGAGTCTTGACCCATCATAAACCCAAAATATTGTATTTGTAAAGACAAAGTGTTAGCACAAGATTGATTACAATACATAATATTCCACACCATTTTCCTTACACAAAGTAATGGAGCTTCTTATTGAAAAAAGTCAGAAGATCTATTTAATTGTAAAATTAATACTGTATATAGCTTTGCTTCACCTCTACATCCATTCCTGCTAATGAAACATCTCCTGTTAGATCTATTATAAAACATACAGTCACTTCCTTAAGTTGTCATTATCCTTCCAACATCTAATACAATGTGTTACTCTTATAAAAGTATTCTGTGATTAAATGGTTTCTTATACACAAATAGACAAAATGATGTCATGGTGAAGGCAATGCTCATCAATTATCCACATTCCATAAGCAGAGAAAGCAATTTCGCTTGTCTCACCACAGTGTGCTTCAATGGTAACAGCGTTTGTGAATCGGCTTATGCCAGTTAAGCTGTTGGCCTTCTCACATTCTCACTGGTTTCTCCTATCATTTACCACAAAATGAATCACTCTCCTAGTAACTCACTACATTACAGCCCATGTAACAGGCAGTAACACAACGAGCCATTGGAAAGAAACGGAGAAAACTGGTCTGTCCCACCTGAAGCAATATCAGGTACAAACAAGCATTTATATTGATATGAATAAGGCAGTTGTGAATTGTGTTTCATCTCTCTATTAAAATAGGGTGGGATATGTTAATGTTGACTTCTCTGTAGATGGATGTTTCCATTAAAGCTGCAGTTCAGTCTTTTTTTTTAATTTATTTTTTTACTTCAATAGTTTCATGTGTGCAATCTCTAATTACCTAAAGAACTGTATAGCTGCAGGTCAATTCGTTCTCCATGTATTGATCGGCGAAATTTGGTGACATCATTAGAGCTGGCATATGTTTTTCTTCTGCTTCTGTCACTCAGTGGAAGCTCATGAATATTCATGAGCACTCCTGCACTGACATGTTCTAGAGGGAGGGCAGGGCTGACAAAGGGGTGTGCCAGAGCTTGTGACAGGACATGAAGGGGCAGTGCCTTAGTAAATGGCTGTTAAAATAGAATACATGAAAATTGGTCTTTCAAAGTTGTTGTTTTTTAAACAGAAAATGCTAAAAGTATTTTTTCTTACTACAGAACTGATTTATTAAAAAAAAACACACAAGCAGGATATTGCCTGAACTGCAGCTTTAACCAATGCCATGTCTTTTGAAACAATAAGTAATTGAGTCAGGGTACGTGAAATCCTGGTTTTGTCAGCTAATATTAAAGGGGATAATTAGAATCAGCTGTTTAAATAATTAAGCAGATCTTCAGGGGTGAGTTTGATAGGCCCCATCCTATATAAAGATCAGAAACTTTGCGAGTTTAGTCTTCACCATACAGGTGTGTGGAAATAAGTCTTGCAGGGCTGACAAAGGGGTGTGCCAGAGCTTGTGACAGGACATGAAGGGGCAGTGCCTTAGTAAATGGCTGTTAAAATAGAATACATGAAAATTGGTCTTTCAAAGTTGTTGTTTTTTAAACAGAAAATGCTAAAAGTATTTTTTCTTACTACAGAACTGATTTATTAAAAAAAAACACACAGGCAGGATATTGACTGAACTGCAGCTTTAACATCACTATTGCTACAGTATTAAGTTAACTAGAACAAAGGAGGCTTCAACTTCGACGCCGTTTTTTCCCATTAGAATATTAGAAATAATTCAGATATTGGGAAGTTATTATAAAGAAAAACAAAAAGATGACATGGTTCACATATGCTAGCTTCTAATTGTCATGATCGTTTGGGCACTCCTTGATGCTTACCTCCCATATCTAAACATTCAGGGATTGCAACTCCTGCCTTCCATTCATGGAACAAGGAGTATGACTTCCAGAATGTTTAGTTATGGGATGTACAAGCAAAGACTGGCAAACTATCCTGAAAAGGTGAAACTATTCAACATGTATTACTTGTAACATGGTCTGTCTGAAACGTGCAGACCCATATAGGATAAGAGAAAACTAATAGGTTAGGGAAAAGCCTAACAATGTAAAGTCATTAAGGAGAGTTTCCATTTACAGCAGGGACTCGGAGGTAGAAATGTTATGCATCTTGTTCCTTCCACCCCATGAAAACATCAAAACTATTCATGCCCCTCCCTGCCAGGTAACCAACTAGGAATGGGGAAGGAAAGGGCACTTAATAATTTACAATTTTTATATTACATAGAAAACGTTCAAAACGGTTTAAAGCAGCAAGACATGCAACAATCTTATGGGTTTTTTTTAATATATAAAATCAGTTCTGTAGTATGATAGTGACTTATTTTGAACTCAATGTAATTTTAATTAACTTTAAAGCATCCTTTGACATCTATAGCAGGTTTTAGCCAACTCCCCTAGCAATGCAACACCTCTGCAACCCTTACTTGCCTGTTTGTGATAATTTGCTGCCAATGTCTTCCCAGCAGTTTGAGCTGTAAACGGTAATAATGTTATCTTAGTAATATAAAGGATACATTGTAGCTGCTGAGTTACACTGAAAGATTAATTGAAACTGAAAAGGCAGCTACTATGTATGTTGGCCACACAATCTGGTTTACAACAGGAGCACCAAATGATTGTCAGTTTAGGCAAGAATGTAGAATTATACATTGTCATATGCTCCATACAAACAAACAAAAAAATAATAAAGGGGGGGGGAGAAATTAACTATTGCTGTTATAGATTAGATTTCCAATCACCAAAATGTTACCTTTTAGACACATTCTTTCCACCACTTTACTAGTTGTAAGAGCACTACACCTTGAACTCAGTGACTGAAACCTATGGCCTCTGGAGTTTTCATAACAGAGACCACACTTTCTATGTGAGGCAGAAACACAGCTCATTAGTACTTCAGTAATAACTTTGGGTTAAGTACAAGCTAAATAAAAACCTACATCTTCAATTGTGTGTGTGCGGGGGTTGGTGGTAAAGTATTTTTCCATCAAAATTGAAATAGTTCAAACAGGTTTATTTGCTGAAGTAACTCCCCATGTGTCATTAACAAACAATGGACCGCGTTTCATGTGTTCAAATCCAATTTATTAAAAAAGAAATTCTATATATCCTTTCTGTTGGGTCTCCAACTACAAACTGGTTTTAATGTGAAGATATAACATCATGTAATGCTTGTAAATATATATTTCTGAGTTTAGCATGCTTTTGAGAGTAACAGATGATCAAGCGGTGATATGCTAATATGTATTGAATCTATGCAATAATTAGAGGTTGTTATACATGGTGAAAACTATACAGGTGCATTGGTATGCGTTTATAATGATCCATTTAAAGGCCATCAAAATTTATAGTACGGTTTTATTCAAGACAAAAAAAAATGTGATATAATACAAGCAATATGTAATGGACAATAGATCTGTTTAGAATGTTGTAATGAATGCTTTGCCTAAGAAACAAAATCAATGATATTTACTTATGCAAATCTTGACTCCAACATGTCAGCTTACCGCTTAAATGTTATTCTAAGAAAATTAAAATATCTTGCCAGAACATCCCTGCCAAGAGTAAGTACCTCACTGTTATAAGAATTATAAGGAATGTAGCAAAAATTGCAAAAAGGTCAATCAAATAACCAAAAATGGATAATGAAAAAATAATTGCAATAGAAAGCAAGATAA
This sequence comes from Ascaphus truei, assembly GCF_040206685.1. Lineage (NCBI taxonomy): Eukaryota > Metazoa > Chordata > Amphibia > Anura > Ascaphidae > Ascaphus > Ascaphus truei. The sequence goes on along the minus strand of NC_134484.1, from coordinate 422,364,776 downwards.
ACCCTAAAAAGTTATTTAAGTACTTTAATAACAACAAAATTCAGAAAAAGAAAAAGTATAGGACCCTTTCAGTGTGAGATGGGCAGGCAGATTATTGGATATAAGGAAAAAGCAGGAGGTATTAAAAAAATAATTTGCCACTCTATTTACCAGGGAAGAATCAATTTCAATAGTAGGTTAACTGAGGAATAAGTTCATAGACGGCTTGAAGTAAATAAGGCACCTGGTTCCGATGGCATGCTGTACATTCAAGAGTTCTTAAGGAGATAAGTTCAGCAATAGTCAAACCATTACATTTAGTTTTCAAAGACTCCATTTCCACAGGCTCAGTACCAAAAGATTGGCGTAAAGCAGATGTTGGTGCCTATATTTAAAAAAAGGGAGCTAGATCACAACCGGGGAATTACAGACCTGTAAGCCTAACATCAATAGTGGGGAAGCTACTTGAAGTAGTAATACGGGATAAGATTCAGGAATACCTAATGGAAAACAAAATTAGTAATAGTCCGCATGGATTTATGAAGGATAGATCATGCCAAACTAACTTTATTTGTTTCTTTGAGGAGGCAAGTAGGAATTTAGACCAGGGTAACGCAGTTGATGGTCTACTTAGATTTTGCAAAGACTTTTGATACGGTTACACACAAGAAGTTAGTGTACAAAATAAAGGAAATTGGACTCAGTAAAAATTTATGCACCTGGATTGAAAATTGGTTGGATAGACAGAGTTCTCATAAATGGAACTTTTTTTTTTAGAATGGGCTAAAGTTGTGAGTGGAGTACCTCAGGGATCGGTACAGGGTCCACTGCTTATTAACTTGTTTATTAATGACCTTGAGGTTGGCATGGAGAGAAAAGTTTCCATCTTTGCTGATGACACTAAATTGTGTAAGGTAGTAGAATCAGAACAGACGGTAATTTCTCTCCAGAAGGACATGGAGACTGGAAACTTGGGCATGTAAATGGCAGACGAGGTTTAATACAGATAAATGTAACGTTATGCATTTGGGAAGCAAGAGTAAACAGGCGACTTACAAATTAAATGGGGATACTTTAGGGGAGTCCTTGATTGAGAAGGATTTAGGAGTGCTTGTAGATAGCAGGCTTAGCAATAGTGCCCAAAGTCATGCAGTAGCTGCAAAGGCAAACAAAATCTTATCTTGCATTCAACGGGCAATGGATGGAATGGAAGTAAAAATAATTATGTCCCTTTATAAAGCATTAGTAAGACCACACCTTGAATTGCAAGCACAATTTTGGGCACCACTCCTTAGAAAAGACATTATAGAATTAGAGAGAGTGCAGAGAAGAGCCACCAATTTAATAAAGGGGATGGACAATCTAGAAAACAGATACGAACCGGCGCCTTCAAAAATATCCAATTAGCGTCCAAATAGACAGATGATATTGGAAACTTGATGTAGTAGTCCAATCCTATAAGTCTGGACTGGTTGGATAGCTTTGTGAATAAACGCCTCGTAATATGTGGGATTTAAACACAGATTCAAATCATAGTGTATACTGTTAACACAATGTTCACCAACATATACAACATATAACAAACAGAAAACAACATACAATGAACACTACCAAACAAATAGTTAAAAACAAAAAAAGGCTGAAAAACCAGGCAAGCTAATTTATTAAAATAATGCAATAATAAAAGGACAATTAAGTTCCTTAAAATAGAGAATGGCGTGATGCTGATGGTCTGGTGTTAAAACCAGAATCCTAATCACAAGGTTGAAATAATCAAGAAAGTCCAACTGTGGCAATAATCTGCCATTATCTCCTCCGTTGCAGGGGAACGTCTGCAGACACGTACTGATGCCGCCCGAGCCTTCTGTAGCTGCACTCCGATACAGGACGTGGGCGCCGGGGAAGAAAAGCCTCTTAAAAGTAATCAAAGTTGGGAGGTGTATACACCGTGCTTGAAACGCTGCGCATGCTTGACTCCAAAATAGCTGTGACCTCTGACCACAAGCGTTTCATGTGCATCACTTCCTCAGCGGTATAACGATGTTTGGTAGGTCCTTGTACCCATTCAAAGGCTATGATTGATTAAAGTACAACCAAATCAACTAACAGCAAAATTTCAGCCCGACAAAAATAAAATTTCACAAAACTACAAAACAGTACAGATACAACACAAACAAAACCACTGACAGAGCAACAATAACATGATAAAACGGCAGTAACAAATATGATCCAAATGAACATTACTCTCTGATCAAACAGAATATAAACCGATACATGACACGGGTACAAGGACCTATCAAACATCATTATACCCTTGAGGAAGTGACGCACACAACGAATAGGGTCAGAGGTCACGGCTATTGGAGTCAAGCGTGCGCAGCGTTTCAAGCACGGTGTAAACACTTCCCAACTTTGATTACTTTCGGCACATGCGCAGTGGTAGTAACAGTTGTGCGCCTGAATGCTGTATGGGGGAGACAGATCAAGGAGACAGGACATGCGCAGATTGCCGCGTGCTGGATGGGGAAGACGGATCAACGGACTGTAGGCGAGTGTTGGTTAGGGCAGCCCAACAGCCTCATCTGCCAGCACGGACGTCACTTCCATAACATACTTCAGAAAGGCAATTTGATGCCTGCAAAGAAGTTTCACTTCAAAAAGACCTGGCAGATTAGCCAAGGCGAGAGTGGCCTGCATATCCTGGGATGTTACTCTGGGGTTCTTTGTGACTTCCTAGATGAAGTGCCAGATTGTTCTTGGAGAGATTTTCGGAGGACCACTGCTCTTGAACTTTCTCCATTAGTCGACCGGCAGTGGATTGGTGGAGTCTCAAATCCTCTGAAATGGTTTTGTAACCCTTTCAACACTGATGAGCATCAATAACTGCTTTACTGAGGTCCTCAGAGATTTCTTTTTAATCGTGGCAAGACTTATTTCCACACACCTGTATGGTGAAGACTAAACTCGCAAAGTTTCTGATCTTTATATAGGATGGGGCCTATCAAACTCACCCCTGAAGATCTGCTTAATTATTTAAACAGCTGATTCTAATTATCCCCTTTAATATTAGCTGACAAAACCAGGATTTCACGTACCCTGACTCAATTACTTATTGTTTCAAAAGACATGGCATTGGTTAAAGCTGCAGTTCAGGCAATATCCTGCTTGTGTGTTTTTTTTTAATAAATCAGTTCTGTAGTAAGAAAAAATACTTTTAGCATTTTCTGTTTTAAAAAAAACAATTTTGAAAGACCAATTTTCTTGTATTCTATTTTTAAAAGCATGCTTGTTGCTATAGCAACCATTTACATTCCCCATATTTAAAGATGTCGCCAAACTTTGCCGATCAATACACGGAGAACGAATTGACCGGCAGCTATGCAGTTCTTTAGGTAAGTAGAGATTGCCCACATAAAACTATTGAAGTAAAAAAAAAAAAACTAAAAAAAAGCCTGAACTGCAGCTTTAATATAATATAAAATAAACCCTATTGAATATTTAAGAATTTTTTTTATTCAATAAGCTTATCATGGAAAACTATTGCATTTCCGTAATTATCATTGATATTATATAGATGTAGAAATACATATGTACACAGACAAATCTTGTTTGAAATAAAATAGAGCTTAAGTGAATTAAAAAAGGTCTTTGAGGAACTGCAGCTTTTAGAAACTACATTTAGAATGTAAGCAGAATGCAATTTACTAGTCCGTTTGACAACAATTTGTACCCATGACATGTTGCTGGTCATAAAGGCAGCAACATTACTTAACCAGAAGACTGATACGGTAACTCTACTGATGCAAATTTCATGGGGCGTGAAATACCTTCCTGAAGTTTCATGTAACAGAAAGCGCTGTGCCACCAGCATACAACAATCTATTTTCTACAACACAACTACAGGAGCTTTCTCCCTCCCTTTCTCCCCTTGGCCTGCCTTTCTCTCCAAAATTAGATTCATGTATTTTTCTTGATCAAACATTTTAGCTCCTATGATGCCAAGAGGGCCGCTGTGTACAGCTTTAAATTCTCCTAAAGACATGTTTGCTGTATTGCTAATTTAAGTTATACATCAAAGGGCAAACATACAATGCTGTAGCAGCTGACACTGGAGGGCAAAATCAATATGGATCAATATGGATCAAATGACATGGGCTGGTGTGTTGGGGCAAGTTTACGTCATCTTTAAAGCGTGCAAGCACTAGAGGACTGGAAGTTAAGATTTTTTTGTATAGTGCAGCAATGTATTTGTTATTGAGAAGAAGTGCTTTCTACAAAACATTTCCATTTGTCAAAATATATTGGAAATAGAATGCTTTTAAAGCAATCACCCATACCATACCTCTTCCATTTTTACATTTTGCTTCAGAATGTTCACCATTTACAAATCAGACATTAAAGCTTATTGTTGAATGCCTCATAATTTAAAATAGATTTATTGAGAGTTGTCAAATATTTATCAACGGTTTTAAGCCCCCCAACCCAAATTAAAGCTGCAGTTCAGTCTTTTTTTTTTTTTTTTTTTTACATTTATTTTTTTTACTTCAATAGTTTTATGTGTGCAATCTCTAATTAGCTAAAGAACTGTATAGCTGCAGGTCAATTCGTTTTTCATGTATTGATAGGTCGAAATTTGGTGACATATTAAAAGCTGGCATTTGTTTATAATCTGCTTGACTGGCAGTGGAAGCTCATGAATATTCATGAGCATTCCTGCACTGACATGTGCTAGAGGGAGGGCAGGGCTGACAGAGGGGTGTGCCAGAGATTGTGACAGGACATGAAGGGGCAGTGCCTTAGCAAATGGCTGTTAAAATAGAATACAAGAAAATTGGTCTTTCAAAGTTGTTTTTTTTAAAAACAGAAAATGCTAAAAGTATTTTTTCTTACTACAGAACTGATTTATTAAAAAAAACACACATGCAGGATATTGACTGAACTGCAGCTTTAAATGTAATCTCTCCCAGACAGAAAAGTATTGCAGAATGTAATGGTAAATGCTGATTGGGATGGAAAAAAAATAAAATAAAAAAGGGAAGGTACTTACTGCAAGAGCTACTAAAGTAGAGCGATAGCGAGCAGAATTCCTCTGCAAGATATTATGGGGTCAAAGTGTGTTTACCATGTACTGCACATCTGTAGTAACATACCACATTTTCTTATTAAAAAGAAAAGACTGTTTCAGTCTCAATTTCCTCATGTCTGCCTGTTTCTCAACTTTTACTTGGCTCCCCAGCCAAAATATGAATTTAGATTAAGAAGAATTCCTAGCACCACAATACAAAATCAGGAAACTCTTGCAACATCGGCGAACACATCAGAGGCATCTATATATAGTACTGACTGGTACAAAAGGCCACATGTCTAGTCAAGGAGTTGGATAGCTTTCAATTAACCCTTTGTTGTAAATTGGGGCACCAGGGTCAATAAAACATGCTGCATGTTACTCCAGTGGATATTGGGTAAAAGGCAATCCAAGCGGCACATTAAAAACATTAAAAAAATGTTTTAATACACACAGCCTTTTATTACCTTTATTGAAAACGAATTATGTAAGCCACCAGTTGTTTTATTCTCCTGTAATTGATCAGCAAAGATCCTGCTTCCCAGGCTTCATTAAATGGCTTCCTCTCAGTTCAATCAATCCTTCAGTCAGTGTAACTCAGTAGCTACAATATATTCGTATATTACGAAGATATCATCTATTGTCACAGATAGCAGCTCAAACTGATGATTAAATCCAAGGGTAATTTAAAAGTCAGTAAATGCCAACAGAGCCTCAATGCTATGGCCAATATTCCACGATCCAGCTCATAATTTCATTTATTTGGTCCACTATATGCAAAGAGAAATACAAAATACTTTCATTATGTGGAAGAGCTGGTATTCACAACATATGTATTTCCTGCCAAAGTAAACCAATACCCCCCCTACAATGTAGTTAGCTGACGTCCACCTGACCCTTAAATGTTTATCCTCAAGTCTTAGTGCAAACCCACAAATAAATTGCAGTACTGGAAACATATGTTTCCAAAGATTATTTTTTAACTGGTTTAGCCCACAAGGGTGTCATAAACAAATGACCCTAGATAATTAGGTAACTGTTCCTTCTTGAATTTGTAGAAGAATGCCAGATCATTTTAACCTCCGTTGTTAAGGGGATCAGACCTTCTGTCTAAACATTCTTAAGCTTCCACATTACAAACAAGAACATAACCTCCCCAACTACTCTCACAGCACAGACAGGGAGTACTAACATGAATCAAGTTATACCCTGTTGGTAGAGATGCATTTAGCACCATCTTCCATCAACCCTCAGTTCTTAGTAGGCTCTGGATTTTGCTACATATGACATGAGTAATGATTATCTCTCGCTCTCTCTGGGGCCAACATAGTAGAACAATGGTATGGAGTAAATACATTGGGTTGACCACAGGGCTTTCTGGTGTATTCAAATGGTTTTACACTGATATTAAATATTGCATTTACATTTAGCTTCCTGACTATTTCCAAGCCCTCAACTCAATAAGAGCAATTACATAATAAAACAAGTAGTTGGTGGATAATAGTGAAAACATTAGATTTAAATAAGTAATTTGGAGGCTTCTCAGAAAGGAGAACATGCTTGTATTGTTGATTTACCCCTTTGGTGATTTGGGGGTTTAGTCACATAGCCGTCTTGCTCACAGGACGTCTATTCACTTCTGCGTGGTAAACACACAAAAATTGTTTTCTATCCGACACACACTGCTTTTTAGCTCTCCCTAGCACTGAACAACATGTTATCTTCTATTGCCACATCAGCAGGGAAGTTAGCAGTTCTTGGGCCTCAAAGGCTGAGGGGGACAAGAGGACCTGAGTGCAATAAACATTGGAGGGGATAAGTGGGAAGAAGAGCAACCAATAAGAATAGCATTGGGGAGAAGACAGCAGCTCAGGGGGGAAATCAATGGAAGGCCAGGGCATTGGGAGGGCAGCGCCAGGGATAAAGGCAGAAGCCGGTTTGGGGTCAAAGGGAGACAGGCGCGACAGGTTGGGGGAATAGGAGTGCTTAATCACCAAAGAGAAAAAGTGAGAGAATAAGGCCACGCTTATAGTGCTGGCGACGGCGACACGACCGATGATGTCGCCACCAGCGAAAGTTGTAATTTGATGAGACTGTAGCCAGCGATGTCACCAAAGGGGGCGGGCCGCGGTCTCTGATTGGTTTAGAGACAGTCACATGTGGCAACTGTCACTAAAAAAAAAATCAAATAGACCCGGCTTCCAAATTTCAGACGCTCCGTCACGCTTGCTATAAGTGCTGGCGACGGAGTAAATTGATTTGTTTTGGAGCGACGTCGCGTCGCCATCGCAAGGCACTATAAGCGCAGCCTGAGATAGCTGGGGGCATTGTCATTGGAGTGCTGGGAACAAGAGGAGCTTGCTGGGGGCATTGGTGGGGGGGAAGGGAGCAGCCTGTTGGGGTAACCGAGGGGAGGAGGCGGGGGCATTATTAGTAGAGGAGCTGGCTGGGGGGGGGGGATATCATGGGGAAGACACGCCCCTGTACGGGTCTTTCCATTCCTGGTACAATAGTGACGGTCACTAATGGGAGACCCGCAGTGACGCGCGCACACAGGCCCCGCCAGCTCGGATCACACGGACCGCCAGCCCCAGCCTCACCTGGACTTGCCCACCCCGCTCTCTCCGATGATGAGGATCTTGAGGGTGGTCAGAATATCCTCCTCCATCCTTCAGCCGCCGGTCCGGCACTGCGCGCTCCCGCGACCCCTTCACCCAGCGAGCTGTTGTTGTCTTGAGTGTCACAAACTGATCAGACAGGCTGCGGGCGCGCACCCGGCGGACGTTCTTCCGGCTTCCTTACACTCGTGCACGCCCACGTACAACACTCTGCGCGGTGGCGGGGGCGGCGCATCTATTGTATTGCGTTGTATGAGGTGCTGCGACTCCGTTTCCGGTGACACCTGTGATAAGAACGGAGGGGGCGGAGGTGTACAAGTACTGAGGCGCAGTGATATGTAGAGTGAAGGGAGAGCCACGTAGGGCTGGAGCTCTGTAACGTATGCTGTGTGTAGAAAGGTTAAAGTAGTGCAATTCTACGTCCAAAAAAGTTGCACCCTATTTATCAAAGAAAAAACCCAATTGCAATCAATATGATTTTTCTTTTATTACATTTGGTGTTTGTACAAAAAAGACAATTTCAATGCAGTGTAAATTTATATATATGTAAAACTGTTTCTCCCCTTCCCTCCCCTCCCCCCCCAGTGGGAGATAGACGCTTCTGCTACCTGTGTGTGGTGCAGATACCTGTTAGGCCTCGGCCATGTTGCCTGCTTGCTGGCGGAAGCGCGCTAACGCGCGCTCCCACTCAGCACTGAGCCTCTACAGCCGCAATTAGAGCGGCTTTAGTAGGGGCTCACCTGCGCTTGCGGAAGCGCAGGTCTTAGGGGAATTTAAAATTCCCCCGCTTGCCGGCGCGAGAGGCCGGTCACGTGAGCGGTTCGCCCAATGAGGGCGAACCAGCTCCGTGACGTCACTGGCCCGCCCCCGGCCAGTGACGTGCCCGCCCCCTTACGGCGAGCAGGACAAGCAACCGCAAGGCCAGGGAAAGCACCCGCTTTCCCTGAGCCTCAGCGCGCATCAGCACGCCAGCGGTAAGCATGTCCGAGGCCTTAGGATCAGGAGAGCTGAGTTGGATCTGCGTTGGTATGGAGATCAGGACGGGCTTAGGTTCGTTCTCTGTAGTTCTTTCACTTGGTGGTTAGCGCATCAAGCCGTAGTGGGCTCCAGGGTGTCCAGAGACCAGGCCCCACTATTGAACATGTCTCCCTCCTAACCAAGGACTGATACTTAGACTGAGTCCCCGCTGGCGCTGAACGCACTCATGCTTGGAGAGCGCTCCAAGCATGAGCGCCGGGTGTCCTGCATCTACGGGAGGGGGAGGGGCATTGCGGGTAGTTGAGCGCGCGGGAAAGTATAGGTTTTTTTGTTTACTTAAGCGTCGAGTGCGGGTGAGCTTGTGTGCGTGCACAGCGTGAGCGGGGACTTACATATAGCTATATATGTAAGTAACCGCCACACGCTCAGCGCAAGCGGGGACGCAATCTTAGGAGTGTACTGAACAAGGGTCTTTATTGGCATGCACCCAGTGCAGATGGTTCCATACAGCGATGCAGAGTCTCAGAGGTTTCAGGCCTCTAGATGGTAATTGCCCCTGATCTTACAGGGCATCTGTGAATTGAATCAGATGCCCATAGCAGGATCCGCGGTGATCACTTTAGTGGGCACCGGACCACTTGGGCATCCGGGCGTGTTGATAAGGGCGCACGGGCACACAGCTTCTGTGGCAGGGAAGACAAATGAGACCGTGCCAGTAGGGGTAACGGCTCTTGAAGGAGGCACACATACATCCGGTGGCATTGGGCTGGCAGGCCTCAGATAGTAGGTGCCACAGTGTGGACACGGCGCTTCTAGACTGACAGGGCCACCAGGCAGGCGACAGTGCGAGCAGAGGCATCGAAAGTATATCTGTCCGTGTACACAGACCATCAGGTAGCCACCTGGGAGCGTGTAGTTGGAGACTTCCAAGTCTTCAGCAGTTGAGTTGGACGCCATGAGGTAGTCTGGATACAATCGTTTAGGCTCCTCTCTCCGACTTAGCTTAGTTATGAATGGTATACTCGAGCAACAGGGGAACTCCTAGCATGGAACCGTCTGATTGGTTGCCATACTCTTCACTCCTCCCCTGGGTGAAATTTAGAGGTGGGGCTGTTTGCTTTAAGATGGACGTGACTCAGGATGAGCCAGTCACTTTGGTTGGCGGTGCCAGCATTTGGCGCCGAAAGGATGCAACTCTTTTGTAGAGCTTTTGCAACTTTGAATTTTCAAACCATGCGGTCCCGTGTTCTTGACGGGAGCGCTATTTTGTGACAAATGCACAGGCCACCATGCGGTGGCCGCTATTTTAAAGACCTTCCTTACACTCGGTCCCTTTGATCTGGACGGGGAACCACTTTTCTTAGGTTGCATATATTCTGAGGCAGAAGTTACCTTCCAGTTAGGCAAAAACCCCTTCAGACGTTTGGACATGATAATTCTCATTCAGAGTGCCTGTGACTCCCTGTTCACCCACAATTATTGGCACTGCGGTGGGTCTCTATACGGAGGTTCAGGCACCTGAGTAAGTCCAGGCACCCCTCCTATGACCCCCTGCTGCAGCCATCAACGGGTCTCGGCAGAATCAATTAGATTCTCTCTTTATACAACTCTCAGTAGAGGTGATGCACAAGACACCTGGGTATCTTGGCAGAATCCCTTGGGAGTATCCGCAGTCTCCTCGATTGATTCGATTACAACCACGGACACCATGGGCCAGGACCTCCCCTTGGGACTCTCTCTCTAAGCACAGTCAATAGAGGTGGTGCACGAGTTACATGCCAGTAGGACACATGGTCCTTGACTATGGGCAGTAGGGATCACAGCAAAGTTCTTTACAGTTTGCTTCACTAGGGCAGACTGGACTATAGCTCCCTGGCGGGGAAATTGGTCCCTAGCTATGATAGGCCGGGGTCCCCTATACACTATATCTAATCCCCCTACTCCCTTTTGGCATTCTGTCTGAAGCGTACTCTCGTCTGTACCTTTACTTGCTGCTTTGCTCTTACTGTAAAAGCCTGCCCCAATCTCAGCAGCGCCTCCAATTGTAGCCATGTTCCCCTCCCCCCTTGGGAGATGCACAGCCTCTGCTACCTGTGTGTGGTGCGGATACCTGTTAGGATCAGGAGAGCTTAGTTGGATCTGCGGTGGTATGGAGATCAGAACAGGTCAAGGTGGTTAGCGAAAAAAGGAAGAAAAACAGTGCGCAACTACTACTGATTAACACGTGAAAAGAGGAAACAGTGAATTATAAAACTCAAATCTCCATATGGTGCAAGTGACCAAAGTGTTAATAAATGAAATATATGATCTTGTAAGGGAACTAAATAGCGTCTGCAGCCGTCGTGAGGGGTGGTCAACACCCCTAGAACTAGGAAAATGAAACAAAAAACACAGCGCACAACACTAATAGTGAAGTGAGTAATACAAAAATATTTATAATAAAAAGGTTAAATGTTCTGCGTACATCAAGCAAGAATATAAAAGCATTATGAAAATATTGAGGGGGTTACCACGCTGGAACCAAGAACCACAGGTCAGCGTCTCCGCTGGTAACTTCATGCAGGTAGAAAGTGAAGTGATCCGGTGATCCCAGGTCTGCAGACCACCCTCGGGTCTAACAGCAGTAAAGAATGTCCTTAATGTCCTTTGTGAAGCAGTGTGGGTATGAGGGGCTGGTACACTTCCAGTGTGGAGTTCTGAGTGTTCGCCGTGTCCCTCACTCTCCCCAATGCTGTCAGCGCTTCCGATCACGTAACCCTGGTGTGCTGGTCACTCACTGATGACGCAGCTCTCGCGGGATCTTATCCACGGACACCAGGAGTCAGTGTGTTAAGGTGCAGTGGACAGAAAGTGTTTAGGCAGACTTGCAATGGAAGAAAATAGATGTAGCTAGTGTACAGCTATGAGGCAATCATTCAACGCGTTTCGTAGCTGAACGGTACTTCAGGAAAGTTACAGAGGTCCCAGGCCTCTGGATAGTGATTGCCCCTGATCTTACAGGGCATCTGTGGGTTGAATCAGATGTTCCCCCAGCCCAAAGGCTGAAGGTGAGCACACTCATCCGGCTATGGGAGAGACTCACAGCTCTACTACTCTCTCTTACTCCTCCAGAGCAGAACTGACTAAATTTGTCACTCCCTCCTAGGAGGAACCAGAAGGGGCGGGATCATGGGCTATACCTATCCAAGATAGGCTTTCACAGGCCATGAGTCACCACCACACTTCTGTCACTCATAAGAGGGACATGAGGGGGGTCAAAAAGCCCATAGATTAACCAGTCATAGCCTAGACTGCTAGTAGTTACATGACAGGCAGGAGAGATAGGCCAGAAGATACAGACCATGTTATATATGTATACAGTTGTGTGAAAAAGAAAGTACACCCTCTTTGAATTCTATGGTTTTACATATCAGGACATAATAACAATCATCTGTTCCTTAGCAGGTCTTAAAATTAGGTAAATACAACGTCAGATGAACAACAACACATGACATATTACATCCAGCCACAGCATTTCAATCAGGTTGAGGTCTGGACTTTGACTGGGTCATTGCAACACCTTGATTCTTTTCTTTTTTAGCCATTCTGTTGTAGATTTGCTGGTGTGCTTGGATCATTGTCCTGTTGCATGACCCAATTTCGGCCAAGCTTTAGCTGTCAGACAGATGGCCTCACATTTGACTCTAGAATACTTTGGTATACAGAGGAGTTCATTGTCGACTCAATGACTGCAAGGTTCCCAGGTCCTGTGGCTGCAAAACAAGCCCAAATCATCACCCCTCCACCACCTTGCTTGACAGTTGGTATGAGGTGTTTGTGCTGATATGCTGTATTTGGTTTTCGCCAAACGTGGCGCTGTGCATTATGACCAAACATCTCCACTTTAGTCTCGTCTGTCCAAAGGACATTGTTCCAGAAGTCTTGTGGTTTGTTCAGATGCAACTTTGCAAACCTAAGCCGTGCTGCCTTGTTCTTTTTAGAGAGAAGAGGCTTTCTCCTGGCAACCCTTCCAAACAAGCCATACTTGTTCAGTCTTTTTCTAATTGTAACACACAAAAGAAGGATAACCCCGAAAAGGGTTAGTATGTACCCCACACAACACAACAAAGGAGTATAAATGGATGTCCTGTTTATGACAGGAAGCTACACTGCAATAACGGATGTAAGGGTGGTGCTGACTGGGATTGTGTACTGTGATAAACAAAAGAAAGAAAAGCTCCCTATTGTGTCGCACTAGAGAAAACACCCTTAACTGAATTAAAAATATTATTTATTAATGAATTAATTAAAATATATTATTGCAGCGAGATATACAATGAACCAAATAATTAAAACAAATTAAAAATGAAGGAGGTGTCTGTGTGCTATATCAAAACGACAGTTTGGATGAGGGAATAGCTATTAATCACTATCTTTTCCCACGGTTATATTATTAGACTAGCCGTGGTAATAGCTATTCCTATACAATTATAAGTCGTCAGATAACTACTCCTATATAACTGAGAGTGTTGATGATTGAGGGGGCTACTAGCTCTGTATGTCAATAACAGTGTTTGTATGTGGGGTAATGATAGGACCAATGTGAGGTCTGCTCAACCAGGTGTTAGTCCACACCTCTATATACACATACACAGTATCACCAGACCACCAGGTTCAGAAATAACTGAGCCTGTAGGTCTGTCCTGGTGAACCACTTGACAAGTAATAGCCAATTACGCCTATAGAATGAATATAAAGGACATAGACCTCTTAGACCACAATCTTAAAGTCTGACACTCAAATTACAGAAATATATAGGATCTAGTCAGAGCGTTGTGCTTCCCATGATGAAGGCTCCGAAACGCTCTGACTGAAATGAAGCACCAGACCTCTCCGACTAGCCTGCGTACCTGGTAGTGGCGCTGAGCCTGCCCAACATATGTTTCACCTCTGTGGCTTCATCGGGGGCAGTTTCAAAGTGTTCCTGATATTTATATGCATCTATCGCCGTATCAGCTAGTTAATGTCAGGCGCTAATTGGTCCTATGGTGTCGCGTCATAACCATGCGTCGTATTGGATTACATAAGTCTAATGTGCCCTGATTGGTCGTTCCAGATCACCTGATCATCTACAACAGTGCTGATTGGTCCGTGTGTACCCACATTTAAGTTTACCTGTCTTCGTGAGTTGATTACATAAGCCTAATGTGCCCTGATTGGTTGTTTCAGATCACCTGACCATCTACAACAGCGCTGATTGGTCCTTGTCTACCCACATTCAAGTTTAACTATCTTAGTGAGTTGCTATGGTCTCCCAAAATGCCAGACACTGATTGGTCTTCCGTGACGTCGCATCATGGTCGCGCGTCATCCCTCATGCAAAAGTGGGCATGTAATACGTATACAATAATTTCCCACCATCACCTGACTGCCTGCGAGGTCCGTGATTCATTGATGTCACTGGATACTCATATGTGTGTATTGTTTACATTTCTGTAGCTGTCAAAAGTGCGTGTTGATTACTATGCATAGGAATAAAGGATTATTCAACCCCTTTGTTTATTATGTGTTACTCCAACCAGTTCTAGAGTATATTAGTGGCAAAAAAGAGGGAGAAAAAACGGAGCACTAATCCACACCTGGCAATGCCAGAAAAACTTCAAGGATGCGTTCCCGTCAGTAAAAGCTTATTTTAATGGATCATATACCAGAAAAAAACACACCAACGCGTTTCAGACTATCTCTAGTCCTTTATCAAGGTGAATGGTTTACTTACCCCCTTATGGTGTCATTTATAGTTAAAGGGAATCCAGGCACGCCAATCGCAAACACTTCCGCAATTCACCACGTGATAGGGACGTCACACGTTATCACGTAGGATCGCGTCATAGCGTTAAAGCATTAAAGACTAAACAGCGCGGAGGGGGTGCGGCATAAAGACAGGACCACTAAGAAAACAGTTGATACCGATCGATAGCGCTACTCTCCCAACCGCGCTGAGTATAGAAGTCAGAAACGCCGGACAGTGTGACGTCATCACGTAACGTGATGAGACGTGCTAGCGTACGCGTGACGTGGATCCCAGTAGAATAGAGAAAACTTTATTAATTAAAAAAAATCAATGACAAACCAAAAAGGGGGGCAATATCAGGGAAAATAGAAAATAACATAAATAACAAAACAAGACATAATGATTAATTAAAAATGATTAAAAGAAATACGAACAACCTTTGATATTGGTCAAAATAGTAATCGAAGGTAGTGAATTGGGCAATGTATTTTTAGGACAATAGAAGAAATGCATATAGATAAAATTCATACATTATCATACATCCACAAAGCCCAATTTGCATAGAAAGAGAAAATGAGACTGGTCGCAAGCATATAATTAATTAATCATTTCATGATAAACATATAAATTATCAATTGCATTGTATAATCAATAACTATATATTTTTTTGTGTATATAAGTTACAATAATCCATCAAACAATTGAAAAAACAATTGAAAAATTAGAATATACACATAAGTGTACATACTCTGTACACTGACAATCCATCAACTGCTTAAGATTGTGACAAAACATTAACCAAATGCTAAAAATAGCAATGATTAAAAAACAACAGTAGTGCTTGAACTAAGTATCATAAAGAAGGGGTCCTATGTCCCAGTCTGAATTTAAACCAATTGGGGCACGTGTCTGTAGTATGAAAATCCAGTATAATTCTCTTTTATTCAAGATGTTCAATCTATTGCCCCCTCTGATTGGGCACGTTATATGCTCTATACCTTGGAAAGTTAAATTATTCACATTGCCGAAACTGCAATTAGTAAAATGAAGGGATACTGGGTGGTTAGTATCTTTTTTAGCAATAAGACGTAGATGTTCTAGGATCCGAACCTTTAAACATCTAATGGTTCGTCCTATATATTGCTTACCGCAACCACAACTAAGTAAATAAACCACAAAGGTGGTGTCACAATTGATAAAAGATTGTATATTAAATGATTTCTTTGTCTTAAATGAACTGAATTGTGAGGTCTGTTTCATGAACTTACATGCATTACATTTGGAACAAATGTAACTTCCTTTGGGTAAAGTGTTGGTAGACATTGTATGTGAAGTAAACATGCTTGCAGAAACATAATTGGCGATTGTTTTTGCCTTTCTGAACACGAACCTAGGGCCCTCTTCAAAGATTTTTTGTAAAACCGGGTCTGCTGCAAGCACTGACCAATGTTTTCTAACTATGTTTTTAATAGTCAGGGCTTGATTGTTATGTTGTACAATAAAATACGGTGCTTGAAAAACTTTTTCTTGACATTTTTTGTTATTCTTATCCAAAATGACTATTCTATCCATCATTTCTACCTCCTTAAAGGTTCTATCAAGTTCTACTCTAGAATAACCCCTAGCTTCAAAGCGTTTAATCAGATCAAGGGATTTATCCATAAAATCTTCATGATTAGTACAAATTCTTTTTAACCTTATCAGTTGGCCTTTGGGAATGCCTTGTATGAGTGACTTGGGGTGGCAGCTGTCAGCACGCAAAAATGTGTTTCGTGAATTTATCTTACGGTATACAGTTGTAGTAATATTTTTTTGTATATCAATAAGTAATAATAAATCCAAAAAGTGAATATGGTGAAAATCATAATTAATAGTGAATTTTAAATTGAAATCATTATTATTAAGGTGCTCAGTGAATAATAATAGTGAGTGCTCATCCCCATTCCAAATAAAAATAAGATCGTCTATGTAACGTTTATAAAAAGTGATCAAGTGTCTAAAGGGATTTCTTTCTCCAAACACGTGGATCGACTCCCACCAACCTAAAAAAAAGGTTGGCGTAGGAGGGGGCAAAACTAGAGCCCATAGCGGTACCACGTGTCTGGAGAAAAAAATCCCCATCTGGCTTACCCTCGACATAACTTCCTTATACACAGTAATACTGCATGAACATGGGCTGGCAGCTGTCAGATTTTATCTACAACACTCTGATTTGTCACCTGCACAGAGCACTTTTATATTAAACGCAATAAGATTTTTACTAACTCACAATTATTTTATGTTTGATGGGGATTTTTTTTTGGATAGAATAGTCCTTTTGGATAAGAATAACAAAAAATGTCAAGAAAAAGTTTTTCAAGCACCGAATTTTATTGTACAACATAACAATCAAGCCCTGACTATAAAAAACATACTTAGAAAACATTGGTCAGTGCTTGCAGCAGACCCGGTTTTACAAAAAATCTGTGAAGAGGGCCCTAGATTCGTGTTCAGAAAGGCAAAAACAATCGCCAATTATGTTTCTGCAAGCATGGTTACTTCACATACAATGTCTACCAACACTTTACCCAAAGGAAGTTACATTTGTTCCAAATGTAAGGCATGTAAGTTCATGAAACAGACCTCACAATTCAGTTCATTTAAGACAAAGAAATCATTTAATATACAATCTTTTATCAATTGTGACACCACCTTTGTGGTTTATTTACTTAGTTGTGGTTGCGGTAAGCAATATATAGGACGAACCATTAGATGTTTAAAGGTTCGGATCCTAGAACATCTACGTCTTATTGCTAAAAAAGATACTAACCACCCAGTATCCCTTCATTTTACTAATTGCAGTTTGGGCAATGTGAATAATTTATCTTTTCAAGGTATAGAGCATATACCATGCCCAATCAGAAGGGGCAATAGATTGAACATCTTGAATAAAAGAGAATTATACTGGATTTTCATACTACAGACACGTGCCCCAATTGGTTTAAATTCAGACTGTGACATATGATCCCTTCTTTATGATACTTAGTTCAAGCACTACTGTTGTTTTTTAATCATTGCTATTTTTAGCATTTGGTTAATGTTTTGTCACAATCTTAAGCAGTTGATGGATTGTCAGTGTACAGAGTATGTACACTTATGTGTATATTCTAATTTTTCAATTGTTTTTTCAATTGTTTGATGGATTATTGTAACTTATATACACGAAAAAATATATAGTTATTGATTATACAATGCAATTGATAATTTATATGTTTATCATGAAATGATTAATTAATGATATGCTTGTGACCAGTCTCATTTTCTCTTTCTATGCAAATTGGGCTTTGTGGATGTATTATAATGTATGAATTTTATCTATATACATTTCTTCTATTGTCCTAAAAATACATTGCCCAATTCACTACCTTCGATTACTATTTTGACCAATATCAAAGGTTGTTCGTATTTCTTTTAATCATTTTTAATTAATCATTATGTCTTGTTTTGTTATTTGTATGTTATTTTCTATTTTCCTTGATATTGCCCCCCTTTTTGGTTTGTCATTGATTTTTTTTAATTAATAACGTTTTCTCTATTCTACTGGGATCCACGTCACGCGTATGCTAGCACGTCTCATCACGTTACGTGATGACGTCACACTGTCCGGCGTTTCTGACTTCTATACTCAGCGCGGTTGGGAGAGTAGCGCTATCGATCGGTATCAACTGTTTTCTTAGTGGTCCTGTCTTTATGCCGCACCCCCTCCGCGCTGTTTAGTCTTTAATGCTTTAACGCTATGACGCGATCCTACGTGATAACGTGTGACGTCCCTATCACGTGGTGAATTGCGGAAGTGTTTGCGATTGGCGTGCCTGGATTCCCTTTAATTATAAATGACACCATAAGGGGGTAAGTAAATCATTCACCTTGATAAAGGACTAGAGATAGTCTGAAACGCGTTGGTGTGGTTTTTTCTGGTATATGATCCATTAAAATAAGCTTTTATTGACGGGAACGCATCCTTGAACTTTTTCTGGCATTGCCAGGTGTGGATTAGTGCTCCGTTTTTTCTCCCTCTTTTTTGCCATTCACATCCATTTGCAGGCGGAGGCACAGTTAACCCGTGGATTTTGGATACAGCTGGACTCATTCCTCATCGTGGACATTCAATCCCATGTGAGTCTTTTCCAATTTACCCACAGTTTGTCAAGGACTTTCATAGTGTTTTCCATTTCAACAGTTGCTTATATTACTGATCACCGGAAGGTGTATTGCTATAATTATATCCTTACTGCTTTGCCTTGTAGGATTATAGTGTATCAGTTTGCAGCTTTTGGAAACACCACACATACGTCTTTATTGGGTTAATTCCACTCCACAGGACTTCATTTATATCTAACACTGCTGTTTTATTCAGAGCACCATACAACGCTTTTTTCTAGAGTATATTAGAGCTGATGATTTCAAGAGCTATGTTGGTGATCAAAATAAATGGTTATACAATGAATGGTTAGATCTGGTTGGTCTAAAACAGGAGGAAATGATCAATGGATACATATCTACTAGGGGTATTTATTTAGATGATCACTGATGATTGCTCAAGTCCACAGGGGGAAAAAGGAGGACTAACTGAGTAATGTAGATCACACAGAACCCCTATGAGTCATTAGAAATATTCATGAGACTCTTAGTAGTGGGGTGTTAGTAGTGACTCTAATAATGTAGAAAAACAGATATCAGGGCAGGTTTACAAAAAGGGGGTGAAAAGGAAGCCCTCATTCAGGCCACATGGGGTCAGAGTGGATAGTTGGTATATCCAGCGGGATTCTAGTTGTAAAAGTTTTTCTAATTGTACTGTCATGAACTTTAACATTTAACATGCTAACTGAGGCCTGTAGAATCTGAGATGTAACTTGTTTTTTTTGCAATTTTTCTGAGCATTGCACAGTCTGACCTTGGGGTGAATTTGCTGGGATGTCCACTCATGGGAAGATTGGCAACTGTCTTGAATGTTTTCCACTTTTGAATAATCTTTCTCACTGTAGAATGATGAACTTTAAATTGTTTGGAAATGGCCTTATATCCCTTCCCAGATTGATGGGCAGCAACAATTGCTTCTCTAAGATCATTGCTGATGTCTTTCCTTCTTGGCATTGTGTTAACACACACCTGAATGCTTCAGACCAGCAAACTGCTAAAACTTCGTCTTTTATAGAGGTGGTCACACTTGCTGATGATCAATTAATCAAGGTCATTTGATTAGCAGCACCTGTCTGCTACTTAGCATCTTAATTCCTATGGAAGCAGTAAGGGTGTACTTAGTTTTTCACACATGGCTTCTCCATTTTGGCTTTATTTTTGTTAAATAAATCATGACACAGTGTAATATGTCATGTGTTGTTGTTCATCTGAGGTTGTATTTACCTAATTTTAAGACCTGATAAGGAACAGATGATTGTTAGTATGTCCTGATATGTAAAACCCTATATATATATATATATATATATATATTGTGACAAACGGCTTACTCCGGGGCTCCGTCGTTTGTCCGGGACTGTTTAGAACACGGTCTTTTAGGGTAGGTTAAATGATGAGGCGTCACGTACTGTTCCTTTAAACAGGCTATGCCTGGTTTATTCAGTCCCAGGCACTGAGACTGCCACAGTGCATACAACAGAAAACAGATCAAAACAAAAGCTGCTCACCTGAGCGATAACTTAACTTAGATATCCCTGACTCAGGGTTGGAAGTGGCTTTTCCACTTCCAACATCAAAACACGGTACTTTTGCAGTCTTACACAAATGAACAGAAAGATTGAACCTGTTTGGGGAAGAGGCTTCTCCCCTCTGTAGTTCAGCAGCCTTCCAGCCTCCTGGCTCTTGTGGGGAGAGCAGAGCAAACAGGAAATCAGTCTTTCATACCTGATTCCTAATTAGCATGACAGGTGACAGAAATCAGGCAGCAGACAAACTCTGGTCTGGATCTCTCATCCCTCAGTTCCAGCGCTTGCCAAACTGTGGGATGGAGTGTATGTATTATAAGGCTGCACTCCCAGGCCAAACAGGATAGAAACTGTCTAGTATCCTGGGAGCCCTATATACGGAATTTATTACCATCCCCTGGTTTCTGTCACATATCCTCCCCCCCAGCTCAGACCTCGAGGGATGAGCGACCATGGATATTAGGGAGTGCATCCTTGACAACCCGTCAGCATTGCCATGTTTGTGCCCTGACCTGTGTTCCACAGAAAATTTAAAGGGTTGTAGGCTTAGGAACCACCTGGTCACTCTAGCATTCTTTTCCCTGTTTTGACACATCCAGGTAAGGGGTGCATGATCTGTGACCAACCGGAATTTTCTCCCCAACAGGTAGTATTTGAGCGTCTCTACAGCCCACTTTATTGCGAGACACTCTTTCTCTACTATGGAGTAATTTTTCTCCTGGGGATTTAGTTTCCTACTTAAATAAAGGATGGGGTGCTCCTCACCTTGAGACTCCTGGGAGAGTACCGCCCCCAGCCCTACCTCAGATGCGTCGGTTTGGACTACGAACTCTTTCGAGAAGTCGGGTGTGACCAACACTGGTTGGGCACAGAGAGCTTCTTTCAGGCTTCTAAAGGCCTGTTCGGTTTCGGGGGACCACTTTACCATTAGCGGTCCTCTTGCTTTTGTGAGGTCAGTTAGTGGGGTTGCCTTAGTTGCAAAATTGGGAATAAACCTTCTATAGTACCCAATTAACCCCAAAAAGGTCCTTACTTGTTTTTTTGTAACTGGCCTTGGCCAATTTTGTATCGCCTCCACTTTGAGTGTTTGGGGTTTGAGTAAACCTCTGCCAATAGAATATCCCAGATACTTGGCCTCCTCCAGACCAATAGTGCATTTAGCGGGGTTAGCAGTTAGTCCAGCAGACCGGACTGCGTCAAGCACAGCTTGGACCTTTGGAAGGTGGGATTGCCAATCTTCACTATGGATTACCACATCATCCAGGTAGGCGGCAGCATACCGAGCATGTGGTTTTAAAATTTTATCCATCATTCTTTGGAATGTGGCGGGAGCTCCATGTAAGCCAAAAGGCAACACCTTATACTGAAAGAGGCCGTCTGGGGTTGAGAAGGCTGTCTTTTCTTTTGCCCTTTCTGTGAGGGGAACCTGCCAGTACCCTTTTGTTAGGTCTAGGGTTGTGAGATATCGGGCTTTGCCCAGTCTCTCTACAAGTTCATCTACCCTGGGCATAGGATAAGTATCAAATTTTGACACCGCGTTTAGTTTCCGGTAGTCATTACAAAACCTTGTTGTACCATCTGGCTTTGGGACTAAGACTATAGGGCTGTTCCACCCACTTTGGGATTCCTCAATTACACCTAGTTTTAGCATTTTTTTAACCTCTAAACTTATAGCCTTTCTTTTGGCCTCTGGGATTCGGTACGGTTTAAGGTTAACTCGGACCCCCGGTTCAGAGACTAGGTCATGTTCAATTACGCTAGTTCTACCTGGCCGTATAGAGAAGATTTCTTTGTTTCTTTTCACTAAATTCTGAACCTCTCGTTTCTGATGAACAGACAGGGTTTCAGCTATGCTAACCTCTGGGTCAGTTTCTTGATTCTCTGACGGACCTGGGGGTACTAGGGTTAACAAGACTTCTCTATCTTTCCAGGGCTTGAGTAGGTTTATATGGTAAATTTGCTCAGGTTTCCTCCTACCTGGCTGTCTTACCTTATAATTTACTTCTCCCACTCTTTCCAAGACCTCATATGGCCCATGCCATTTAGCAAGGAATTTACTCTCCACGGTGGGAACCAGAACTAGTACCCTATCACCTGGAGAAAAAATTCTGACCCTAGCACCCTTATTATATGTATTCCTCTGTGCTTCTTGAGCTTTCTCCATGTGTTCCCTCACTATGGGTAGGACTGCAGCAATGCGGTCCTGCATCTGGGCAACATGCTCTATTACACTTCTGTAAGGGGTAACCTCGTGTTCCCAAGTCTCTTTGGCTATATCCAGTAAGCCCCTTGGGTGTCGGCCATACAATAGTTCAAACGGGGAGAAGCCAGTGGATGATTGGGGAACTTCCCTAATGGCAAATAACAGGTACGGTAACAAACAATCCCAGTTTTTCCCATCTTTATCAACCGCCCGCCGTAACATGCTCTTTAAGGTTTTATTGAACCTTTCCACTAAACCATCTGTTTGTGGATGATAGACTGAGGTTCTGAGATGCTTGATTTTTAGGAGTTTACATAGCTCTTTCGTTACTTGGGACATAAATGGTGTTCCCTGGTCAGATAGAATCTCTTTAGGAATCCCGACCCGGGAAAACAGAACTACTAACTCTTTTGCTATGTTTTTAGCTGAGGTGCTACGTAGGGGAACTGCCTCCGGATATCGGGTGGCATAATCTAATATTACCAATATATGCTAATGTCCCCTAGCAGACTTTATTAGGGGTCCTACTAGATCCATAGCAATCCGGTCAAATGGTTCCTCTAATATGGGAAGGGGTACCAATGGGCTGCGGTACGCCTTGAACGGGGCGGTGATCTGACATTCTGGGCATGAGGAACAATAATTCGTAATTTCTGCCAGAACCCCAGGCCAATAGAAGCTTCGGAGAACCTTTTCTTTTGTCTTTTCCACCCCTAGGTGTCCCCCCAATGGATGACTATGTGCGAGGTGTAATACTACGTTACGGAATGTCCGTGGTACCAACAATTGTTTAGTTGTAACTGATTTCCTTTTATCAACCCGATATACTAGGTCGTTCTCTACCTCGAAGTAGGGGTAAGCAAGTGACCTATCTGGTTGGCAAGGAGTACTATTCTGGTCCCGTATATTTCCCCTTGCTACCGCTAATGTGGGGTCCTCCCACTGGGCCTTCTTAAAACTCCCAGGACTGACCTCTATGTCAGCGAGGGTCTTATCCGGTTCTGGGGTGGTAAGTGTCTGCTCAACATCTTGATTTGGGGTATTCCCTACCAAAGTAGTGATGGGGAAGGGAATTTTACAGCACTCCTCCTTTTCCCCCTTCTTATTTGGGCCCTCGTCAACCTCCATTTCTGAAAAAGGGAAAGGATTTGTTTCTTCTAATACTTCGTTATGGTCCGCTATTGACCTCTGGGCGCTATTCTGAGCGGGGGACCACATTTTTAGAAAATGGGGAAAGTCGGTCCCTATTAACACATCATGTGCCAGTTTGGGTACAATACCCACCTTGAAATCTAAAGAACCAAACTCTGTTTCAAAAAAAACATCAACAGTGGAATATTCATGATTATCCCCATGTATACAACAAATTGCCACTCTTTGTGAACTGTTTCCCTGTTTCTTCTTAATGGGCAAGAGGTATTCGGACACTAGTGTGACCATGCTCCCAGAGTCAAGAAGTGCCCGAACCCTCTTACCATTAACCTTTACAAATGCCCACAGATGGTTATTCAAGGGGTCCTCTGGGCTAGGGCCCATACATTGGGACAACAGCGAATAAGGTTCCACGCTGTTGCATTGCATGGGCTCATCATTTAGTGGGCAGATTTTTGCTGTGTGGCCCCTCTCATGACAATTTACACATTTAGGTACATAGTCTGTGTCCCACTTAGAGCCTTTTCCCGGCTCCCCATGTTGGCTATTGCCCTTAGTGTGCGAACCACTGTTGCTGGTGCTGCGTGAAGGTGGTCGCCGCTCTTCAGCGCCCCTTAACCCCGGTACCCTTTTACCGTCTCTGGAAGAGTCCTGGAACCTCGGGTAGTGGGGTTGCTCCACGACTGTGGGTTGCGGGTGCTCTTCTGCTGCATTGTACCTTTCTACGAGGGCCACAAGCTCATCCGCATTGTGGGGGTCACTCCGACTGACCCAACGGCGTAAGGCAGAGGGAAGTTTCCTCAAGAACTGGTCCATGACCAACCGTTCCACGATGTGGCTGGCTGAGTTGATCTCGGGTTGTAGCCACTTCCGGGCGAGGTGGATGAGGTCATACATCTGGCTTCGGGTGGCTTTATCCATCGTGAAGGACCATGCGTGAAACCTTTGGGCGCGAACAGCCGTGGTTACGCCGAGGCGGGCGAGGATCTCGAACTTCAATTTTGCATAGACGTTAGCTTCGGCTGGCTCTAGATCAAAGTAAGCCTTCTGGGGTTCGCCGCTTAGGAAGGGTGCGATTAGACCAGCCCACTCAGCTTCTGGCCATCCCTCTCTCTGTGCCGTGCGTTCAAACGTGAGAAGATAGGCTTCCACATCATCCGAGGGTCCCATCTTCTGAAGGTAGTGGCTTGCCCTGGTCATTTTCGGAACTGGGGCTGCCGCTGCCAGTGGAAGGTTACTGATAGTCCCCCTCAGGATCTCGAGTTCCTGCTGTAAGCCCTGAGCGAACCGCTGTTGCTCCTCTCTCAGCAAGCGGTTTGTCTCTTGCTGGTTTGCATTCGCGTTTTGCAGGGCTTCATTCGTCTGTTGCTGGTTTGCATTCGCCTGTTGCTGGTTGGCATTAATCTCTTGCTGGGCTATTAGCAGCTGTTGATGGGCTGCATTCGTCTGCTGCTGGTTTGCATTAGTTTCTTGCTGGGCTATTAACAGCTGTTGCTGGGTTTCATTCGCGTCTTTCTGGGCAGCGACATTGCGTACCAGCGCACCCACCACGTCTTCCATCTTGTTTGCAGAGGATGAAAAAAACTTTTTTTTTTTTTTTTTTTCAAAGTTCTTTAACCCGCAGACACCCTAGTGCTCTGCCCGCATTCTCCACCATATGTGACAAACGGCTTACTCCGGGGCTCCGTCGTTTGTCCGGGACTGTTTAGAACACGGTCTTTTAGGGTAGGTTAAATGATGAGGCGTCACGTACTGTTCCTTTAAACAGGCTATGCCTGGTTTATTCAGTCCCAGGCACTGAGACTGCCACAGTGCATACTGTACAACAGAAAACAGATCAAAACAAAAGCTGCTCACCTGAGCGATAACTTAACTTAGATATCCCTGACTCAGGGTTGGAAGTGGCTTTTCCACTTCCAACATCAAAACACGGTACTTTTGCAGTCTTACACAAATGAACAGAAAGATTGAACCTGTTTGGGGAAGAGGCTTCTCCCCTCTGTAGTTCAGCAGCCTTCCAGCCTCCTGGCTCTTGTGGGGAGAGCAGAGCAAACAGGAAATCAGTCTTTCATACCTGATTCCTAATTAGCATGACAGGTGACAGAAATCAGGCAGCAGACAAACTCTGGTCTGGATCTCTCATCCCTCAGTTCCAGCGCTTGCCAAACTGTGGGATGGAGTGTATGTATTATAAGGCTGCACTCCCAGGCCAAACAGGATAGAAACTGTCTAGTATCCTGGGAGCCCTATATACGGAATTTATTACCATCCCCTGGTTTCTGTCACAATATATATATATATATATATATATATACATACATACATATATATATACAGTGTTCGACAAATAGGCATAACCACACGCCCGTGGCGAGTGGATTTAGGCCGCTGGCGAGCCGTGCTGCGGCTCTATGAATTTCCCATGCAATTTTCCCTTCTCGCACTATGTGAGCCCATTATTTGGCTCGTTCTGTACCTGCAATGGCCGCGCGGCGTCAGACGCCGTTTTGCCGAGCGTCAAGGAGCTGAGGAGCACGAGCCACCATTGGAGCCGGCATGTCCCATCTGCTGCCCCTGCGTGACCCATCTCCCGCCCGGCTGGCCGCATCTCCCATCTCCCGCCCGCATCTCCCATCTCCTACTTGCATCTCACACCCAGCTGGCCGCATCTCCCGCCCGCATCTCCCACCCGGCTGGCCGCATCTTCCGCCCGCATCTCCCGCCCGACCTCCAGCACCGCCCGCATCGCCCGACCTCACTCACCTCACACCCGGCCTCACGTACCTCCCGCCCGACCTACCGCACCGGCTGCCCGACCAACAGCACCTCCCGCCTGGCTGGATGAACTGCTGCACAGGTGGGCCCCTCCTTTCAATGAATACCCTGTCTGTGAGTGTGTGAGAGGGCCTCTGTGTGTGTCTGTGTGTCTGTGTGAGAGTGTCTCTGTGTGTGCCTGTGTGTCTGTGTGAGTGTCTCTGTGTGTGTGTCTCTGTGTGTGTGTGTCTCTGTGTGTGTGTGTGTCTCTGTGTGTCTGTCTGAGTGTGTCTGTGTGTGAGAGTGAGTGTGTGTGTGTCTGTCTGTGTGTGAGAGTGTGTCTGTGTGTGAGCCTGTGTGTGTGTGTGTGTGTGAGCCTGTGTGTGTGAGCCTGTGTGTGAGCCTGTGTGTGTGAGCCTGTGTGTGTGTGAGTCTGCGTGTGTGAGCGTGTCTGTGTGTGAGTGTGTCTGTGTGTGAGTGTGCCTGTGTGTGAGTGTGCCTGTGTGTGAGTGCGCCTGTCTGTCTGTGTGTGAGTGTTCCTGTGTGTGTGTGTGTGTGTGTGTGTGTGTGTGTGTGTGTGTGTGTGTGTGTGTGTGTGCCTGTGCGTGTAAGTGTTTGTGTGTCTGTGTGTGTGTGTGAGTGTGTATGTGTGTGAGTGTATGTGTGTGAGTGTGTCTGTGTGTGTGTGTGTCTGTGTGTGAGAGTGTGTCCGTCTGTGTGTGAGTGTGTCTATCTGTGTGTGAGTGTGTCTGTGTGAGTGAGAGTGTGTCTGTCTGTGTGTGTCTGTCTGTGAGAGTGTGTCTGTCTGTGTGTGAGAGTGTGTCTATCGGTGTGTGAGTGTGTCTGTGTGAGTGTGAGAGTGTGTCTGTCTGTGTGTGAGTGTGTCTGTGTGTGAGTGTGTGTGTGTCTGTCTCCGTCTCCGTCGCCCTCTCTCTGTCTCCCTCTCCCTATCTCCCTCTCCCTGTCTCCTTCTCTCTGTCTTTGTCTCTCTGTCTCTGTCGCCCTCTCTCTGTCGCCCTCTCTATCTTTGTCTCTCATTCTCTCTGTGTGTGTGTTCTCTCTCTGTGTCTCCCTTTCTCTCTGTGTCTCTCTTTCTCTCTCTGTCTCTCTTTCTCTCTCTCTTTCTCTGTCTCTCTTTCTCTCTCTGTCTTTCTTTCGCTCTCTGTCTTTCTTTCTCTGTCTCTCTCTCACCCACTCTCTCTCTCTCTCTCTCTCTCTCTCTCTCTCTCACACACACACTCTCGATCTCTTATTTACCCTATATATCTTAACTGCCCTATACCTATACCTACACCGAAATAACCTATTCTGCTTTCTTCCAGATCTAACTCTCGAGCTTCACACGGAAGACATCAGAATCCCCCCTAACCCAGAAGACAGGTAGGGAACACCTCCCCTCCAATGTGTAACATTGCGGGAATGAGGGTACCTGGACATTGAGGGACTGCGGATCAGGTAAGATCCCAGGCGGGATTGCTGCTTTAGATATTGTGACGCGGGGGCATCCAGGCACTAGTTATGGGGTTCAGGAACATTTACACACACATACACACACACACACACGTAACAAGGACTAATTGTAGTATAATGTAATACAATAAATAAACTAATGTCAAAAACTAATGTTGTTCTTACTAGGAATTTACTCTTTTTTTTTTAAAGCGGGACTGGGGGCAGGACTAGGGGCAGGGCTCGGGGCAGGGCTCGGGGCGGGACTGGGGGCGGGGCTAGGTGGCGAGTAGATTTTTTGTTCGGCGAATAGATTTTTGGGTGATTTGTCGAACACTGTATATATATATATATATATACATACACACAGTGGTCGACAAATCACCCAAAAATCTACTCGCCGAACCAAAAAATCTGCTCGTCACTTAGCCCCGCCCCATTCCACCCTTAGCCAGCCCCATCCCACCCTTAGCCCAGCCCTGTTTTTAAAAAAAAGTAATTGAATACATTTCTAGTAAGAACAACATTCGTTTTTGACATAACAGTTTATGTATTGTATTGTGTATATATACAGGGTAAATAAGATATCCAGAGTGTGAGAGAGTGTGGGTGACAGAGAGCGAGAGAGTGTCGGTGACAGAGAGAGAGTGGGTGACAAAGAGAGAGAGGGTGACAGAGAGAGAGGGTGATAGAGTGAGAGAGAGAGTGTGCGTCAGAGGAGAGAGAGTGTGGGTGACAGAGAGGGATGGTGACAGAGAGAGAGGGTGACAGAGAGAGAGGGTGCAACAGATAAGAGAGAGTGTGGGTGCAACAGAGAGAGTGTGGGTGACAGAGAGAGACAGGGAGAGGGTGACAGAGGGTGGGTGACTGGGTGGGTGTATTCACACACACACACTCACAGACGCACACACATACTCACAGACACACATACACTCACAGACACACACTCACAGACACACACACACACACAGGAGACAAGGGATGTCGCACATGACAGGTACTGAGGGTTTGATCTCCCCGGGTGCCCCGTTGTAATTACCTGCCTGGGGCTCTCCTCTCTCCCCTTGCCCTCCACCTCGGCAGCAGCACGTCCACCCGTGCTATCAACGCTACTGGCAGCGCAGCTCACATCCTCAGGACACCTGGGTCACCATAATGTGATGCGCTCCCTCCTCTCCCCCCCCCCACTGCCGCAACACCCCCTCCCCCACCACGAGTGCCGCGCTCCCCCCTCCCCCACCATGAGTGCCGCGCTCCCCCCTCCCCCACCACGAGTGTTGCGCTCCCTCCCCCACTACGAGTGCCGCGCTCTCCCCCTCCCCCACCATGAGTGCCGAGCTCCCCCCTCCCCCACCATGAGTGCCACGCTCCCCCACCCCGAGTGCCGCGCTCCCCCCTCCCCCACCACGAGTGCCGCGCTCTCCCCTCCACCACCACGAGTGCCGCGCTCCCCCTCTCCCACCACGAGTGCCGCGCTACCAGCGCTCTGGCTGCCATGACTGCTCAGAGAGGCTGGGGAATAGGAAAGGGCTAGTCAGAGAGGCGGGGAGGAGGGAAAGCGCTGATCAGGGAGCCAGAGGTGGGGTAATCTCCCGCAGCAACATGAACCCACCTCTGGCTTCCCCCCCCCCCTTTTTCTGCGTGAGCGGGGAAAATTAAACAGGAGCACGTGCGCTGCTTGGGCCAATCACCCAGGGGCAATTTCAGGTCGCCCCCGGCAACCGGGCGACTGGGTTTGTCGAACATTGTATATATATATATATGACATTTCCCAGAATCCCTTGCTGCGGTGAAGCACTGTATGCTAGGTGATAATGATTGAAAGGCAGGGTTGCAGACCTGTTTAAGACATGTGAATGTGCTCACAAGTGATATTCTTTATTTTGCTAACGGTGGTGGATTATTGCTAACGGTGGAGGTTTTTTGTTGCCTTTTTCACCCACCATAACTTAAAATGTGTGTATATATATATATATATATATATATATATATATATATATATATATATATATATACAGTGGTTGACAAATCACCAAAAAATCTACTCGCCACCTAGTACCAAACGTGTGCTGCTTGGGCCAATATTTACTCGCCCGGAGGTTAAATCCACTCGCCCGGGGCGAGCAAATGTATAGGTTTGTCGAACACTGTATATATATATATATATACTTTAAATAATATAGTGGTAAAAAGTTCCAATTACGCAGACTGTCATATAATGAAATTAGTACATAGGTTATAGTGATTTTCAAGTTATCCACTTCCTTGCTGCATGAGTCTCTAGTGGCATAATCCCCATTATAGGACGAAAACTTTGTGAATATAAATAATTATGAATGTGAAAACTTAAAGTGAAACAATTCAATTTATGTGTCCTTAATTAGAACTATAATTATTGAAACGTGAATGTGAATGAGGTGTGACGGTGATATGACATTGAGTCATATCAACTGAAAGAGTTATATATAATAACAGATAAGTGCAAAATCTTGATTAGCAATACATAAACTATTAAAAGGACACTAATGGGAAATATAATCTCCTGAAATTATTCAAAACAACATTAACCAATGCAAAAAAAGGGTGTGTGTGGCGAGCATGTACATTTTAAGTGAAACCTCTATTTGTTTTGTCACTGAAAGTGTAATTATACTCTCAAAAGTCTTTTCTTCTATCAAAAAAATCAAAATACAATTTCAGTGACAAAACATAAATAATTTTCAATACTGAAAAAATTTTTGATTACATAAATAATTTTCAGTTAAAACACACCATTTTTTGTTTTTTTTTTATATGTAGGACTCTAAAATAGCAGACGTCATGCCATATTACATATTCTTAATAAAGTGTACATAGTGCATCCTCTTAATGATAAGATAATTCTGCTTAATACATATTTCCACTTATATATTTACAAACAAATGAAAGAACATATAATCAGCTGTGAGTTTTCTTAATTTGAAGATTACTCCTGCATCTTTCTGTGCTGACAGGTGCTTGTGTCTTTCTATGTCACTATGCATGCGCCCGCGGCATTATCCGCCTCTGTGCATGCGCAGGAGTAGATGGTTGCCTCTGCGCATACGCTGGGGATAGTGGCTGTCTCTGCGCATGCGCTGTAGGGACCGGCCGCCTCTGCGCATGTTTTGGCGGTGTCGGACACCTCTGCCCATGCACTGGAGGCAACGGACATTTTTGCGCATGCGCAAGGCAACGGCTGCTTCTGTGGATGCATGCCTAGGGAAGAAACTTGTTAGTGGCTTCTGCGCATGCGCGGGGAGGAAGACGTCACTTCTGTCACCATGAAGCAGATATGTCCAAGCATTTTGAGCGGGTGCCGCTTCCTATTGCGGCCGCCTGGAAACAGCAGCTGCACTCCACGGGGCTCTTTCTCGCTCGCTCGGTATCACTCCTTCCACTCTCCTCCTGGATTCTACACGTTTCACTTGATAGAGCTAGCTGCGTCAGGAATCCTAATACCCTACACAGCTTATAACACTTATAAAGTATTGAGTAATTCCTCATTTGGTCCGGAGCAGTAACAGTAACACTTGTCTATATGGTATGTAATTATTAGGCATCAGCAGCATCAGCCAATGTTTGACGCTAAAGATGCCTCAATACCCGCTCCAGTGCCAAAATGACAAACCCTCACATCTCCAATCGATCATTACAGACATTTAAATCCAATAACAACATACATCAAAAGAGGCCTATAGTTAATACAGCACACAAATACTAAAGGCGTTCTGTTTCTATTACTCCCAAACTTGTTGCAATAAGCAATACGAGCTATCTTAAATTTTACCATCAAATATTATCAAAAAGTTCCAACTAAGGTTCAGAAAAAACAGCAATAAAACCCAACAATTATACAGAAGCATGAACAATATATCATTCATTAAAGATATATAATATATTTAAAAAATCTTCAATTAAAACTCATCACTAAAAACTGGAAGATCTAATAAACTATTATAGAATGTTTGTAATTTCTGTCTTCTTGTAGATATTGTTCCAGTTTAAATGTTCAGCCGAATAGCATGAAAGATTCAAGATATCAAATATGAATTAATAATGGAGTACTGTACTTGGAAGCAACTATAGTAATTACGTAAAATAAGCTTAAATCTAAAGCCTATTTATATGCATGATCATACATGACACGATCTATCATTGAACTACATGGAGAGTGTACACAAATGACACTAAGAAAAAGGTAGCAATAAGACTTAAAAAATACCTTTAAAATATATCTTTAAAACAGTCTTAAAATTAATTATACAAAATGGCTCTTATTACTAAAAACACCTAAAAAATTATAGTAATATATAACAAAACTTTATGTGCAGCTGGAATAAAGATCCATACTAATATATACATAAAGTGCTAGACAAATAAGGTACAATGTAGGATCTGGTCATGTGATATAATCAGCAATCGAAAAAAGGTCCAATAGGATAGTGATCACACACACAGATTGGTACTCGAGTAACAACTAGACTGACGAATTAAATCAGAAACACTCCCAGTTCTATATCTGCATTTTATCCCATAGGGATCAATGTCTTTAATTTGTATATCCAAAATGCCTCTTTATTTGTTAAATCTGTGCCCCTATTGCCTCCCCCCCTATGTCTCTTAACATGCTCCATTCCTTTGTACTTCAAACCCATAGCGTCTGCTTGGTGGCATAAATCAAAATGTCTGGATACACTACAGTACTGTATGTGTTGCTACCTTTCTCTTTATATTGCCTAAGTGCTCCAAAATTCCCACTTTCAGTGGCCTTGATGTTTTTCCTATGTATTGGAGGCTACATGGGCACTCCAATACATATATAACAGTGTCTGTAAGAATCGTTATGTGGCTATTTATTTTAAAATTGTCACCTGTAGTGTTTGATTTAAACTCTATTTTTTGTCTGATTTTATATTTACCAACCTTACAGGAGAAACACCTTGAAAAAACCTTTTATAGGATTCAGCCAATTATCATTCTTATTTTCATTATTTGCTAATGCACTTGGAGCCAGTTGATTTTTCAGGTTCTTAGATTTCCTGAAAATAACTCCCAGCATATCGGGAACATGATTTTTTTTAAACAGGATAATTTTTAACAATTTGCCAATGTTTTCTCACTATTTGTCGTACTTTCATGGCGTCTTTTTTTTAATTTAAAACCAGAGACAGAACATAAAACACAGACAGAGCTCAGTGCACATCCAGTGAAACTTATACACGGTACAGTGCCTAAATATATATGTATAGATATCTATTAAATAAAATGGTCTTTTAGTTTAACATTTTGGCCAAATTGTTGTAAGCCCCTGAGCCACTACACGGCAGACCACATCTCAAGGGTCCCTAACACTAATATAAATTCTTAATAACCTGTGCATTACCAAGAAGAATGATTTATAATAAATCTGTCAAAATTAGTTGCATAGTTCTAAGTCTGATTGAAGCTTTTATTAACCTGTACATTACCAGGAAAAGCACTCTGTATTAAATTTGTCACAATCATACTGCAAGCAAGTTCCCCTGAGAGTGGGAGATGCTATGGAGTGAGCTTTTAACCATTTAAATGTGGGAGGGGGTGAACTTCTATTAGGTAGGAGGTTGTCACCCTCCAATCAGCTAAGACTAGCTGAACAAGAATTGTAAAACATTCAGGACACCTACAAGCTCATATTGAACCCCCAAAATAACCACAACATATATATAAGCATATAAGTGTCACAGAGGAGTGCTACTGAGCATGGCAATATATATTTAAAACCAGAGACAGA
Source organism: Ascaphus truei (assembly GCF_040206685.1). Taxonomy (NCBI): domain Eukaryota; kingdom Metazoa; phylum Chordata; class Amphibia; order Anura; family Ascaphidae; genus Ascaphus; species Ascaphus truei. Next base: position 422,331,315 of record NC_134484.1, on the reverse strand, counting down.
ACATAAAACACAGACAGAGCTCAGTGCACATCCAGTGAAACTTATACACAGTACAGTGCCTAAATATATATGTATAGATATCTATTAAATAAAATGGTCTTTTAGTTTAACATTTTGGCCAAATTGTTGTAAGCCCCTGAGCCACTACACGGCAGACCACATCTGAAGGGTCCCTAACACTAATATAAATTCTTAATAACCTGTGCATTACCAGGAAGAATGATTTATAATAAATTTGTCAAAATTAGTTGCATAGTTCTAAGGAGGTTATGTACATGGTACCATACCAGTACTTACCATTTCGCCTTGAGAAAGCGTCTCTCGCGAAACGCGCACGTCGGCTCCGTTTTCAGACGTGCACGCACACAGTTCTGACTTCCACCGCACCTGACTATCTCGCACTGCGAGCTGGTGCGGCTCTGTGTACATGCACTATACAGGTTCATCATGTGCCCCGACGGACACTATTAACCTCCTCCATAGCTTACAGGGCTACTATACCTTCTCAAGTTAGATACATATGTACTCACGATTAGTCTCATTACCTGATTAGCCAGGTTCACGTACCTTCTGCTTATACATGATTACAAGAGTCTCTTTTGACAGCACATTTCTGCCTCACTTACCTTATTCAAGAGTCTCCTCTGTCAGCAGTATATATGGGCAACTTATCAGTACATTTTTATTTATGTGAACAGCAGCAGCTGCTACAACTGTGTGTTACTAAGCTGATCCTGATTCTCGAGTACTCTTTGCCTCAATGCCTATATACCACTAACCTCCCTTATGCAAGGGCGAACAGAGGACACCCTCTATATATTTTATGGTCTACCACAAGGTTATTTGAGGTCATAGCATTGATGTCAGTCCTACTGATATGTCTATCTACGCTTAGGGGTCTGCAACTATAGGGACCTTATACAGTGACACTGGCCCAAGTACCTACTTGAACAGTTCCATCTCAGTGATTTGATGACATGTGATATCTAGATTATACACCTATCTTGAGCACTGCTGCAGATCCCCTATAGGTTATCTGAGGTCAAGCCAGTGACAGCAATGTTATAGATTCATCTATACCTTTGCCCACAGTTATACAGAGAGCACCTAATCTCCTCTGATCACACCCTTTCCTTGCCGGCTATATTGTTGTGTATCTATATAATATAAACGTAACACCATAATCACCCACCGGCAACTGTATATCCTATTACCCAACTTTACATAGTTACATAGTAGTTACATAGTAGATGAGGTTGAAAAAAGACATAGGTCCATCAAGTTCAACCTATGCTAAATTTAGACAACAGATATTTTATCCTATATCTATACTTACTTATTGATCCAGAGGAAGGCAAACAAAAAACCCCATTAAGGGGAAATATTAATTCCTTCCTGACTCCAAGAATTGGCAATCGGATTAATCCCTGGATCAACATCCTTCCCATGTATACTTATTTGGTATGTCCCTGTATACCTTTCCCATCTAAAAAGATGTCCAACCTTTTTTTGAACAAATCTATTGTATCTACCATCACAGTCTCCATGGGTAATGAATTCCACATTTCAACTGCCCTTATGGTAAGAACCCTTTCCTTTGTTGCTGGTGAAATTTCCTTTCCTCCAACCTTATAGGATGGCCCCGAGTCCAACTTTATTAGGTCACTTGTTCTAGTGATTTACAGTGTATGTTATCTTGTATATGATTTCCCTGTACATATCCATTTCCATACAGTTCCTCTACAAGGACTGTGATCTAGTATGCTAGTAGCATTTTCTATTGGCACACTTATATTTCAGGATCCTGAGCCTGTACAGCTGTCAGCATTTGGATCCAGCACCTACCTTCAGTTTGTCATTTTAACACCCTTTATTTTATTTGGTTGCTAATAATAATAAAGATTACGTTTTAATTACTACACAAATCACCGGAGGATGAGCTTGAGTGCTACATTTGGGTTCTTTCTGTCTCAGTTTTGAATTCATCATTACCCATTAGCACCGCTCACTATCACCATTATTGTGGCAGTAGCAGGTGCTCCCCTTTTGTCCCTACATTTGGGAGAGCAATCCTTGGATTGCCCCAATTCCTCAACTCTGCATCGTTATTGAGAAAAATCTCTTTACTGGTATTTTTCTTATATATTTACTTGCATATATAAATAGTCCAAAATTACTTGAACCACTGATATGTGCAAATGTAAGTCCCCTGGTGATCTCTCGTTCTTGATTTTGTGTTAATGTTTTGGAACTCAAGTTGAATATACTCCTGTTATCTACCTGGATGACCTTTTTCTGGATTTTCTCGTTGGAAAAACCGCTTCCCTCTGTGTTTCTTTCTCGTTTTTTAGTCGTTATCGGATCTTCCTCCCTCAATCGATCAAAGATGAATACATGTTGGCCTCCCAATAATTCGGAAACCTGGCCCTCTCTGGAAAAAAAAAAAAAAACCTCCTCTCACTGTTGTATTCACTTCTGGATTTTGTTGAATTTCCCTTTTTGGATTCTCAGGCTTTGATCTATCCCTCTATTCTCTATTGTCCTTTTGGAATAGTGTCTATAATCTCTAGGTTTAAAGCCTCTTTTGTTATAGAATCTCTTATTGTAATTCTGATATTGCCAATCATTATTCAATCTATACTGTCTCTCAGGGGACCATCTATCATGGTATCTCATCAGTCTGTATGGCGACTTTTACCTATCTTGGATATATGAGGGGTGGTCGCTCCATTTTGGGCGTGTATCATATATCTTCTCTGTATTGAGAGTGTTCTCTCTCTGATTCTCTATGACGTGAGGGATCTCTCTCTTTGGGGCCTATGCAGAAAGGGCCGAAAAATTGCATTCGCCAGGGTTTCAATTCGCCAGGTTTTTGGCGTGTTAACCTCGCTGTATGCAGGGAGGGCCGAATCCCTGGCGAATTAATGCGCCACCACCATTTGATAAAATGGCGAGTAACCGGTGGCGAGACGGCTGCCTGGCGAGAAGCTGCCGAGAAGCCGTCCCCTGGCGAGATGTGTTTGCAGCAGAGAGAGATCCGCTGCTCTCTATGCGCAAACATCGGCACATTAAAAATTATTGAAAAACCATTTTTATTGATAGTGTAGATGTGCAGGGGGTCTCCGGAGCTAAACCGCGTTGGTTTCAGGTCGGGGGACCCCCTGCTTCCCGAGATACAGGCCCCTTTATGAGGTGCCGGTATCCCTCTGTATTTAAGGTCCCGATCACGTGACCGCGGAATGTAAACAAAGCAGAGGGATACTGGCACCTCATAAAGGGGCCTGTATCTCGGGAAGCAGGGGGTCCCCAGACCTAAAACTAAAGCGCTTCAGCTCCGGAGACCCCCTGCACATCTACAGTATAAATAAAACACACATATCAATAAACACTCGTTCCTTACCTTTGCGGCTATGTGCTACGTTAACGAAGCAGGATGAATGTATTTTTAATAATATTGTACAGTGAGCAGGGGGTCTCTGAGCCACAAATCAAAGCTCAGGGGACCCCCTGCTACCGCACAATATTATTAAAATACAGAAATGCTGCTTCATTACCATAGCGTATAGCCGCTAAGGCAATGAAGGGTTAAGGCAGAATAGCATGTTTATTTGGGACAATTGCCCCCAATAAACATGGCACTAAACAACATACACCCCCTGTGTATTTAAAATACAAAAACAAGAATAAAGACATTAAATACGTATAGCACTTACCCATTACCGGTTGCCACGATGAAGGCCATCCTCCTCTTCATCCTGCCCATGCCTCCTCCGCTGCTGCAAAACAGACACTAGAATGAAAACATCCAAAGTAATGTCCCCTAACCCCTTAATCACCATAGCGGTTATTAACCGCTACAGTCATTAAGGGATTAACCCACCCTCACCCACCACTCGGGACGCCTACATACCCTCCTACACTAACCCCCCACCCCGTGAGGCCTAACCACCCTCACCCACTACCCACAAGGGAGGCCTACCCACGTGGGAACTCCATCCCTACTCTGATTGGCTCTAGTATACCATGTGACAGAGGCTTGGGGGAGAAAGGATGTGACGTCATTGAAAGCCTGACACATGGTACCAGAGCCAATCAGAGTAGGGATGGAGTTCCCACGCCCTGATTGGCTACCGTACCATGTGTGGACGGCCATGTTTCTTTTAATGACGTCATCTTAAAGGCAATTGAAGCAAAGCCATTCTGATTGGCTGTGCTTTCATTGCCTTTAAGTGACGTCATCAGTTTTTTTTTATCGGCCAAAACACATGGTTTTCATGGCCCAATCAGGGCCGTGGGAACCATATGACGAAAATGTGACGTCATAGGCCTTTAAAAGCCTATGTCGTCTCATTTTGAAGCCAGACGCCGAGGAGGAAGGACCTCCGGAGAAGAAAGAAGACCAGGGCGTGGCCGAAGACGGGAAGAAGACCCCGGAAGAAGGTAAAAGAAAGAAGAATACAGATGAAGATGGATTACAAGTAGAAGACCCGTGGATTGATTTGGATTTTTAGTTTAATGTTTATTTTTTTATGGTTTGTTATTTTATAGGTTCATGTGCCTGGTGGTTTTGTACGTGAGTAACCAGTTCAACGGGAGTCGGTGGGGCCAAGTAATGGTAAGTGAAGTAAAGAAATGTATTTAATTCAACTAGTTAATTTTTTTAAATTCTGTTCTTTACATGTTTATTTAATTATCTGTGGTATATAATTTCTTGCCACTGTATGTATGTATGTATGTCTAGAGAGATATATACATACAGGGTAAGAAATGATAGTGTTTTAAAAGCTTGATTTGCTGTGTTTTTAATTATTTTGACTATGCATGTATGCTTAAATGTGTGTTTTAAGTCTTTCAAAATTAGATAGATGTAATCGTTGCTATTGTATGTTGTTGTAGAGGCCAGGGGTAGCCTTCGTTGTTAATTTTTTATGCTTCTTGGTACTTATATATTTACACAGCCTACATTGCTGAGTTGCAGGTTTTAATTAGTTAATTGTTTAATTGTTAGGGATTGAATGTAAATTGTTTAGGGATGCAATGTTAATTGTTTAGGGATGTCATTATTGAATGGTAATTGATTTATGTTTACCGGATTGGTTACAATAGTATATTTGTTTAGAGTTATCTGTATTTGGATTGAAATGTTATTGTTAACATTCATTAGCAGAATGTATATGGTGCATAGATTGTATGCATCATATATTCAATGTTAATGCAATGTGTTGATTGTGATTAGAAGTTTTTGATTGGCATTTTATCTTTTTGATTGTAATATCAGTTAGGATTTTGACAGGAAATTACTTGTATTGTAGTGTGCATAAATGGAGAACTGTTATTTTGAGTAGTGCCTTTTTTTGATAACCCTTCTACATTTATTTGTATATTGGTTCATCATGTGTGTGTATATATATATCTCTCTCTCTCTCTCTCTCTCTGTGTATATATATATATTTGCATGATGAAGCCAATGTACAAATTCATGGGTGAAGGGTGGGTATCGGGCCAGTGTGGCTTAACCCCTTAATTACCTTTGAGGTTATTATCTGATATGGTATTTAAGGGGTTAATTGATATCTCAATGTAATTGCAATGTATTGGCATTGTATTGGCTATGTTTTTTTGTGGCCAAGACAAGGATGTTGCTGGCGAATGAGACTTCTTATTGATAAGGTCAGTAGTACTTAATTTATTTGAATATGCTAGTTAATGTTTTTAATAATGGCCAAATAATCTATTATCCCTATCTGGATAATAGTTATTTTGGACATTGTTGTACTGTAGGTGTTGGGGGGGGGGGCTGTTCCCCACCGGTATGTGGGTAGGCCTCCCTTGTGGGTAGTGGGTGAGGGTGGTTAGGCCTCGCGGGCTGGGTGGTTACTGTGGGAGGGTATGTAGGTGTCCCGAGTGGTGAGTGAGGGTGGGTTAACCCCTTAATGACTGTAGCGGTTAATAACCGCTATGGTGATTAAGGGGTTAGGGGACATTACTTTGGATGTTTTCATTGTTGTGTATGTTTTGCAGCAGCAGAGGGGGCATGGCCAGGATGAAGATGAGGATGGCCTTCATCGTTGCAGCCGGACATGGGTGAGTACTATATGTATTTAATGTATTTATTGCTGTTAATGTATTTAAAATGGGCAATTCACTATTATCCCTTTGTGGATAATAGTAATTGTGGCCATAGCTATACTTCTATGTGTTGGGGGGGTTATTTCTTTAAAAGTATGTATGTGTTTATTCATTAATTTGGGGGGGGCACATAATTGGTACTGCAGGCCTGCGGGTAACACCCGAGGCCCCCCGCCGGTCTATAGTATCATTGATGTGCATATATGTGTATGTTAGGGGTTATAGGTGTTGTTGTTATATATATATATATATATATATATATATATATATATGTATATATATATATATATATATATATATATATTCATATATATATATATTTATATTCATTTATTTATTTATTCTTTTACATTTATTTATTTAGTGTGGGGCTGCTGTGTGTGATTATTTTTCATTGTGGGTAGTGGGGGTGGGTGAAGGGGGTATTAGCCCCAACGGTGGTTGTTTAGGGCTTGCGGGTGGGTAGCTGGAGGGCTTAACCCCTTCATGACCGTAGCGGTATTAACTGCTACGGTCCTGAAGGGGTTAAGTGCACCCGCAACCCCCCCGCAAGCCCTAAACTCACACCAAGGGCCACATACCCCCTTCACCCACACCCGCTACCCACAATAAAGCTGGCACGGTGGGTTAACCCCTTCATTGCCTTAGTGGTTACCCGCTAAGGTAATGAAGTGGGCTGTACATGCATTTTTCCTGCCTCGGATGCATGCCGGGGGCCTTCGGTGCTGATATTCCTGGGTATCAGCTCTGGAGCCCCCCGGCATCAATCGGAGCCAGGAAAGGGGATGATTTTTTTTTATGGTCCCTCTCGCCCGTGATGGGATAAGACCTTCCTAGAGAAATATTTGGAATGTGAAAGAGTACCGAAAGGCCTCAGACTCCCTAATTGGGAGGCTGTAACAGGGGAGTTATCCCTGTTCAGGTAATGTGCCTTTAATCCAGCAGTGTGGTGGTTAACTGCTGGTAGTCAATTAACAAACACCACCTGCCTGATTGCTTAGAAAAGCCTGTCTTTTGAGACAGGAAGTGAGACTCCTTAGCTCACACCTGAGCTGAACTTGGAGACAGAGCATAGATTCCTTAGTCCACAACTGGGCTGAACCAAGGAAGGCCAGATGTCTTGAGCGACAAGCTGACCACAAGACAAAGGGGACAAGATTCTAACCTGGAGCCTGACATTTCCTGTGCACACAAGGGTGCGGTTCCAAGAGAGCAGAGAAGCTTCCCCTACAGCAGTACAGCTAACAGATAAGACTTTCATTTCTAAGACTTTTTATATCTGTTCGTTTCATGCTATATGTTTGGGGCTGGGAGACATGCTTATCTAAAGGGAGTTGTGGATTGCATAGTATTTCACTAGAAATACTCCCAAGTGAATAGAAGCTTTGTTTTCCCCTTGTTTGGATGGTTTCCTGATGTTAAGGAAACAGGCGCAATAAAAGCCTTATTTAATTTCACCATAACCAGTCTCCCTTGCATACCTCTGTGAGCGTCCGCCTACAGAGGCCAACAGGTATTCATTCATCTTTGAGGGAAGTAGATCCGATAACGACTAAAAATCGAGAATGAACCACCAAGGGAAGCGGGGGAGAGGAATGAGAAAATCCAGAAAAAAAGATTAGCCAGGTAGATAACAGGAGTATATTCAACTTGAGTGCCAAAACATTAACACAAAATCAAGAATGAGTAATCACCAGGGGATTAACATTTGCACCTACCAGTGGTCCAAGCAATTTTGGACTATTTATAGACGCAAGTAAATATATATATAAGAAAACTAACATTAAAGATTTTTTTTTCTCAATAACGATACAGAGTTGAGGAATTGGGGCAATCCAAGGATTACTCTCCCAAATGTAGCAGACAATGTAAATCCAAAATACATTCATACAGAACTAAAAAATAAATCAACCTTTTATTCAAGAAGGAGCAAGGGCAACTTTTTAGATGTTTTCAAAAAATTGATTTTGAGAAAATGGCTTCAAGCAAGAGCAAATATAGACATAATTTGACAAAATTAGAATTACTTTTCTTCACTAATCAACACGCACAAGTTTAACCAACGCCGATGCTTCTCTGTCATTGACTCTCTACTCAAATCACCTCCAGCTGCCTCTTCTTCCTCCATTTCACCTCAGGACTTTGCTGACTATTTTAAGGAAAAGGTGGAATCCATACATCAGAACATCCCCTCTGTTTCCTCCTCCCATCCTACACTGCTTCCTAACTCTCCTCCTGCCTTCCTTGACTCCCTTTCCACTGTCTCAGAGGAGGATGTGTCACTGTTGATCTCCTCTTCTCCCTCTGCCACTTGCCCTCTTGACCCCATTCCCTCTCATCTCCTAAAACCTCTTGCTCCTACTATAATCCCTACGCTAACACACTTTTTTAACTCCTCCATCTACTCTGGTACCTTTCCATCCTCCTTCAAGCATGCAACAGTTATTCTGTACCATTACTCAAAAACAGCAAGCTTGACCCCACCTTTCTTTCTAACTATCGACCTGTCTCCCTCCTGCCTTTTGCCTCTAAACTCCTTGAACGTCTTGAATTCTATCGCTTGCTCCATTTTCTCAACACCTATTCTCTCCAAGATGCTCTACAATCTGTCTTCTGCGCTGCTCACTCCACTGAAACAGCCCTCACTAAAATAACTGATGACCTCCATGCTGCCAAAGACAGAGGTCATTACACTCTGCTCATATTACTCGACCTCTCTGCAGCATTTGACACCGTGGACCACTCTCTTCTCCTTCACATTCTCCATACTCTTGGTATTCGAAACAAAGCTCTATCCAGGATTTCCTCTTACCTCTCCCATCGTACTTTCAGTGTCTCTTCTGCTAATACCTCCTCCTCCTCTATTGATCTCTCTGTGGGGGTACCCCAGGGCTCTGTCCTGGTACCTCCTCTCTTTTCTCTGTACACACTCTCTCTAGGTGACCTAATAACATCTCTTGGGTTTAAATATCACCTCTATGCTGATGACACACAAATTTACTTTTCAACCCCCGACCTTACACCTGCTGTACAAACCAAAGTTTCTGAATGTCTCTCTGGGATAGCATCCTGGATGGCCCTCCGCCGCCTTAAACTTAAAATGGAAAAAACAGACATCCTTCCTCCCAAACCTGGCCCTACTACCTCCTTCCACATTACTGTTGAAACTACAATCATTCACCCAGTAGCCCAAGCACGCTGCTTAGGGGTCATACTCTCACATTTTCCTTTCATATTCAAAACTTTACCTGTCGCTTTTTCATCCGCAATATCACAAAGATACGCCCTTTCCTCTGTTGCTCGACTGCTAAAACTCTGACTCAGGCCCTCATTCTCTCCCGTCTTGATTACTGTAACCCCCTGCTGTCTGGCCTTCCTGCCTCTCACCTGTCTCCCCTACAATCTATCCTAAACGCTGCTCCCAGAATCGCTTTACTCTTTCCTAAATCTGTTTCCGCGTCTCCACTCCTGAAATCCCTCTCCTGGCTTCCGATCAAATCCCACAGCTTGCACTCAATTCTCCTCCTCACTTTTAAAGCTTTACACTCTTCTGCCCCTCCTTACATCTCAGCCCTAATTTCTCGCTATGCACCATCCCGACTCTTGTGTTCTTCTCAAGGATGTCTTCTTTCTACCCCCTTGGTATCTAAAGCCCTCTCCCGCCTTAAACCTTTCTCACTGACTGCCCCGCACCTCTGGAATGCCCTTCCCCTCAATACACAACTAGCACCCTCTCTATCCACCTTTAAGACCCAACTTAAAACATGCTTGCTTAAAGAAGTATATGAATAGCACTGTGGATAATACTGGATTAATGATACATAAAGCTTGGCCCCCTGCAGACGCACTTACCAGAATTCCCTCCTACTGTCTTTGTACGTTCTCCCTACCTAACAATTATATTGTAAGCTCCTCGGAGCAGGGACTCCTCTTCCTTAATGTTACTTTTATGTCTGAAGCACTTATTCCCATGATCTGTTATTTATATTATTTGTTATCTATATGATTACCACGTGTATTACTACTGTGAAGCGCTATGTACATTAATGGCACTATATAAATAAAGACATTCTTACATACATACAAAGGGATGCAAAAAAACTATCTGATGACAAAACAATTGTTATAAAACAAGCGGACAAAGGGGGTGGGGTCGTTATAATGAATAGGGTTGATTATGTTAAAGACTCCTGGGTGACTTGGATACATATGAGAAATTAAGTAATGACCTTACGAATGTGTATCATAAAGAATTATCAACGTTATTAACAAAAGGAAAAGGCCTAGAAATTCTAAGAGAGAAAGATTTCCAATATCTGATGGTCGAGAATCCAAGATTACCTCTCTTCTACTATCTTCCAAAAGTACACGTCACTGACCCATCCACCAGGTAGACCCATTATTTCTAGGATTGGTTTTCTGTCCCAAAATGTATCAGAATGCATTGATCAATATCTGCAAAAATATGTCAAGTGTTTAAAATCATATCTTCGTGATACCACAGATGTTTTAATGGTTTTAGAAAGTTTTAAATGGGATGATGGTTTTATTCTTTCTACTTGCGATGTGACATCCCTGTACACGTCCATTGGACATGTACAGGGGTGTACCACCATAAAACAGGTTTTAGATAGGGATCCAGATATGCTAGAAAGTCAGTCTAATTTTATATTGGATCTTATAAATTTAATTTTAAATCATAACTATTTTAATGGTCAATTTTTCTTACAAAAGTGTGGTACCACCATGGGTACCACGCTCACGCCGAACTACGCTAACCTGTTAATGGGAGTATGGGAAGACAAGTCTGTCTAGTTGTTACTCGAGTACCTATATATGTGTGTGATCACTATCCTATTGGGCTTTTTTCTATTGCTGATTATATCACATGACCAGATCCTACATTGCACCTTAATTGTCTAGCACGTTGTGTATATTTTAGTATGGATCCAGTTCCAGCTGCACATAAAGTTTTGTTGCATAATACTATAATTTTTTAGGTTTTTTTTAGTAATAAGAGCCATTGTGTATAATTAATTTTAAGACTGTATTAAAGATATATTTTAAAGTTATTTTCTAAGGCTTATTGCTACCTTTTTATTAGTGTAATTTTTGTACACTCTCCATGTACTGCAATGATAGATCGTGTCATGTATATCCATGCATTTAATTAGGCTTTAGATGTAAGCTTATTTTATGTAATTACTATAGTTGCTTCCAAGTACTCTATTATTAATTCATATTTGATATCTTGTATCTTTCATACTATTCGTTTGAAAATTCATGCCGGAACAACATTGACCTTACCTACAAGAAGACAGAAAATACAAACATTATACAATAGTTTTAATTGATGATTTTTTTAACGTATTATATATGCTTCTGTATAATTGTTGGGTTTTATTATTTTTTGCTGTTTTTTTCTGAACCTTATTTTGATCATATTTGATGGTAAAATGTAAGATTTGAGCTTGTATTGCTTATTGCAACAAGTTTGGGAGTAATAGAAACAAAATGCCTTTAGTATTTGTATGCTGTATTAACTATAGGCCTCTTTTGATGTATGTATTTGTTGGAGTTAAATGTCTGTAATGATTGATTGGTGATGTGAGGGTTTGTCATTTTGGCACTGGAGCGGGTATTAAGGCATCTGTAGCGTCAAACATTGGCTGATGCTGCTGGTGCCTAATAATTACATACCATATAGACAGGTGTTACTGTTACCGCTCTGGACCAAATGAGGAACTACTCAATACTTTATAAGTGCTGTTAGCTTTGTAGGGTATTAGGGTTCCTGACGAAGCTTGCTCTGTGACACAGAGTGAGCGAGAGAGAGCCCCGTGGAGTGCAGCTGCTGTTTGCAGGTGGCCGCAAAAGTAAGCAGCACCTGCCCGACATTGACGTTCAAAGACATACATCCAATCTGTGCAAGAGGGGTGGTGAGATTGTCGTCGCTCTGTGATTTTTTTATGTGCCTTGTTCTATTGCACTAATAGTAAGTGCACATTTTAAAAGTTTTTTTTAACTATTACTTTATTAAATGATGTTCGGATAGCCTGCTATGGTGTTCTCCTATCTTATACCTTAGCGTACCCACACAGCGTCTTACCTACGAGGTCATCTTACATACTGTAGGTTGGATCGTTTTCTGCACACCTGAATATTGAGTGTAATACGCTCTATTTACTCATACTTATGTGAGTATAATGTTTGAAGATTAACCTCACTGTATCTGTATTTTTTTTATCGACAGTACTATACTATATTTTTTTCTCACTGATTACAGTACGTATCCCGCTCCCTTATCCCGTTCGACATCCCAGCATCTATGTATATGCCCGGGGTGAATGCGTAGACCTTTACACAGAATGTACAAAACATTATAAAACGTGCTTTAATAAAGTATATGTTCTGGGGAACCTTATGCCTGTGAGAGAAATGGGTCTGGGATACTTGAGCTTGAAAACAAGGATTCTGGGGGACACCGTGTAGCCCCAGTGTAACTTGCCACGTGTACCCGCAAATCATACCTGCACGCTGGGGAGAGTTACCTACCGGTAACTTTGTCACCCGAACTCCTGCAAACAAGACACATACATTTCAACTCAAATATCCCACCTAAAACTTACACTCTCAAAATCTCATGTCTCTAGGGCACCGAGAACCCAAAAAGCCCCTAAACAGGTCAAGTTTTTACTCTACTTTAACATTGGGACTGGGAATAGAACTTGGTCCCTAGAACATGGTCCCAGGACACAGATTTTCCATAGACATTCATTGGACTTCCATAGTCCACTGCGTCTTTATGTATAGACGCTGTGACATAGTCCCAGGGTAGTAGGCAGCTTTCTGTCTGATTCATAGCAGAAAGTGCAGACATAGTGTGGATGTGATCCACCCCACAGATTCACAGTCCCTAAGGCTGGTGGATAGGTAATGCATACGAGACTTTACAATGGTTCTGGTTCCCCTCACCTGCTCACCTAATTACTAGAACAGGTATTTAGAGCAGAGAGGGTTGCTTTTTCAGTCTCTCTCTCTTAGAGCCTGGAGGCTGGGAGGATGCTGCTCCCCAGGATCCAGTTCGGAGTAGACGGCCGCCTCACGTGTTGCAGTATCTGAGAATCTATTGGGACGCTGTCCCCATCTGACTGTTAAGAATTGAATGTTATATCTGTGTGTTATTTAAAGTTGGTAACTAGCTTACCCAGCCAACATTGCAGATAAGGACATGCTGTGAGTTAGACTCCTGACAGGAGTAGATGTTATTTTTATGATTTCTTTTGTTTTTTTAAAGTGATGGTGTTTGAAATATTTAGTGTCACTAATGGAAAAATAAACCGCTGGAGCTTGAGGGCATTCTATCTCCCCCCTTCTCTGGGGAAACATCAGTATCTCTCAATGGCAGCTCTCAGTCTGTCTTTTAAAACACCTCTGTTCACTCAGGAGTCCAGCCTGATTAGCTGCACCTGTGGGTAGCTTCTCCCGGGGAAATTAACTCTCTGTATGCTGGAAAGCCCCTAAACTGCCTTATTCCAGCACCTAGAGACAGTGATTGCATCACAATAGGAACAATACAATTCACAATGGCTAATGCAAGCTGGGGCTATGCTGAACCAGGGCACCCTAATGGTGAGTTGCGGTTACATTTTTAATGGGAGATATTAACGGGGTAATGGGCATACATGTACTGCAAACTTTGGCGGCTTGTCGGGTACTTTCACTGGGGAACCAGAAAATTTGGCCCCGGACCCCTTATGCACAGTCTGACAACAGTTTCACCCAAATATCCCCCTTAAAACTCATACACAAGAAATCCTGATTTAATGCATGCACGGAAATGTGAAAACCCAACACATGATTTGCAATACAGTTTGATAATAGATTACTACCCAAATACACATGGTATTGCAATGCTGAATCCAAGAGCTGACCCTTTCAGCCATTGACATACAGTTTTCAGGGCCAGCCAGCCCAGCTTCACCTTTATTATGAAGGCCGGCGACCCCCTACCGTCACAGATAGTATCCCCTGCAGGAACCCCCTTATCCAGTAATGACACAGAGAAGTGGAACCATTCACCTTTTATTTTGGCGGGCCAGGAAACAATACCATCTCTTGCAAGAGAGGTACTACTTAGACCAACCATCATATATCTTCCCTCACATCTTGCATCATTGTCATTCCTTGACTAGGCCCCCCAAGGGCTTGAGGCCCTTGAAGCTAGTCGCCACCCCCTCAACCCCTGATGGGGTAAGGCAGAAACCACCTCACTCACTGAGGAGCAGGCTACATCCTGGAATTGTCTGATCTAAATTTGGGTTAGGAGCCTCTTATACACCTGGGGAGGGGTTAGTGACCCTGCCCAAACTGGGCAGGTGTTAGAGGACATCCCAGTGACACACTATACCACGTGGGACCCCTTAACACTCCCCACCACCCCCGCAGGCATGACATTCCCAACTGCCATCCAGCCTGCACCTTGCCATGGCAACAATATAGCTAGTGTGCCAACAGACTCACATCCTGGCCATCTGAAGGGATTTAACCCTGACACTGCCTGCCTTACTAGGACTTACATGCCAGGCCCGGGAAACACAACCAGGGGCACTAGGCTACATATATATTTAGTCAAACTGGCTAAATATTAAAATCCTTTATTAGTAACCTTATTAAAATTCATTAAGGAGTAAATCCATTAAGTTAGGAACAGAAACACCTTAATGAAAATAAGAATAAAAATACATCTATGTAATGAAGAATATAATACATAATGATCCCAAATAATCTGTGCAGATAAACATTCTTAAAAAAAAGGTGCAATATCCACTACATCATTAAAGCCCATTGGGTGCTTGGTTCTAAGCATAAAAATCCAGAATTGTTCCTTGTGTAGCAGGGCTAAGGCTTTGTTTACCTTCCTCTGGATCAATATATTGTAAGTACAGATACAGTATAGGATACCGTATATATATAACCTTCCATAGTTAACAGTCCATTTAATATAATTTGACATACACGATTGCATATATATATTTACATGATAAAGGAATACCAAAGGGCTTTCTAAACAGATGACAAATTATTATGCACAACATACACCAGAAAATAATTTATATACTGGCGCCTATTATGCTTAGCATCACCAAACTATTAAATATTTAATTTACAGAGATTAAGATTTTGTGTATCTTGTAACATGTTTTAATGGACCCATAAAATAGTTATTTTTATATAATAATTATAATGATTATTATTATTATTATATACAGAGATTTTGAAAAACATTCTGTATTTATTTTTTGCTATTCAAACACAATAAATTAATGTAAGGTGTCCATCTTAATCAATAAAATATGTTTGTTGGTTTTTTACAACCTTGTTTCTTCCAAGATACTGTCTTCTATGGTTTCTGCTATGTCAGCAGTATTTTCCTTGAACATTGACACTAAAAATGAGACCGTTGTGCTGGGGTCAAGTAGTTTCACAAGAGGTAGATTCACATTTTTCTCCTGAAAGAGACGATTCTGCAATGTCATGGCCAACATGGAGTCGATTCCCAATGAATTCAGTGAAGTACTCATTGTAATATCACTGAAGCTGACACTGGCAAGTTCACTCACCAATGATATAATGTAATCTTCTTGTTTAATGTTAGATGGTTTTTGAGATACATTCGACATGGCTGTGTCCTGCAGTTTGAACATTTCTTCAAAAAACACATTGTAGAGTCGTTTATTCAATGTAGGAATAAGGGAAACCAAATTATCATGCAATGCTTTAAAATTAAATTTGACAATTGCTTGATGAGAATTATTTAGCATTAAGATTTTTTCAAGACATTTGTGTATCTCTCGTGTTTCCAAGAGAAGTATTCCTTTTGCTTGCAACAATCTGTGAATATTGTATTGATTAAGCAATACTCCAAGGTTGAGGGCACCCCAGTTGATGGATTGTCCAGAAAGTCCTTTATTTCTTCGATATTGACAGAACTTATCCAGAAAGGAGTTGGCTGCAGCATAATTTGCTTGTCCTGCATTTCCTATAAATGAAGCAATAGATGAATAGCATACAAAATAATCAAGTTCTTGTTTTATTGTAGCATGGTGAAGATTTAGTGCCCCCTCCACTTTTGGACTCAGGACTTTCTCAAAGTGGGACATATTCAGATTCTGAAGAACTCCGTCATGAAAAACTACAGCACTGTGAAAAACACCTTTGATTTGAATATTTGGAGAGATTAAAAGAACAGAATCAATGGCCTTCATTACCTCAGAGTCATTGGTTACGTTACACTGCAATGTTATTATTTTGCACATCGTTTCATTTTGAACCTTTTTTATTTGGTGTTGCATCTCGGTGGTCGGATTTCTCCTGGAAAGAATCACAATGTGTCCCCCACCATGCTGTGCAATAAACTTTACTGTTTCGAAACCCAGACCAGTGAGACCTCCAGTAACTATGTAGGCAGCATCATGTTTGAAAAGCATTTGCTCTCTGACAGACAATGATATACTTGAGATTGTGTTTTTGTCCAGTTGAAGAAGTGGTAAAGATTGGGCTGTGAAGTAACTGGAAACTGTAGCATTCGTGCAGTTGTTAGTGCAGATAGACTGTACAGAGCTGGAATTTGGTAGACTTATGATCATGTCTGCATGCATTGACTTTAACCACTTATATATATCTTTTGCAAACTGATTTATGTATGCCTTCTGAAAAATGTTAGCAAGATTGAGCAAGTGAATGTGAACATCCTCTTTGTAACTTTCAGTCAGATTCTGATAGCTATCCGGATTTTTCCTGTCACAAATTATAACTAAATCTTTAAGTAGAGGTAGGTGAGATAAGTCTTCCCTAGAAATGTCTCCCAGTGGAGGAAGAATAATCATGGCACTACATTGCTCGGCATTTATCCTTTTATCTGAAGACGCTGTTAGTTCCCAGCCGCTTTTTTTTGCTGTCACAGTCAGAACTTTGCACAAAACTGACTTGGCTTCAGAAGTTATGATGGTCAGTTTAGGTTTATTTGTTGCCTTTGGCAGCTGGTGATGTAATATTTCCCACGCTAAAATAAAAGGAGAAACACAGGGAAGATTCTTTAAGGGCGGAACCTTTTTTACTAAATAGCAAACTGTCTCTGGAAGAGCCACTCTGGATGACGCAACAGTTGGATAGCATGCGGCAACATGATCACCCAATTTAAGTTTTCTGACACCCTTTCCAATGGCAGTTACAGTACCAGTGAAATCCAGAGCAATGAGTTTATGTTTATCCATAGCCAAAGTGTTCCAGTACAAAGTCTTTCCAAACTGGTAACTGGAAGCGCTAACAGGAAAATAATCTTCTGTATGGATGCATATCTGATCAATTTGTACCTCAACATTGTTGATTGGGAGCTCAGTAGTTCTAGGATCTGTGTGTTTAGCTGAAAGCTCAGTTACTCTATAGGCATCAGCAGAATGCAACGTGAAACTGTCAGACTTTTTCAGGAGGACCGTATGTTGCCTGTTATCTGTAACATTAATTGTAGTGCGAGTGATTTCACTTGTGTATATTTTGCCCTCATTTATCCAAATTTCTGGATGTTCATTTGGTTTATAATTAAGAACAACTTGTGCTAGAGCTTCTATGTTTTCTGTATTGGAAGAGCTAATGTCAATCAGTTGAAATGTAATCTCAGTCATTTCCATGACACACGCTCTAGTCATGCCAACCAGAGCAAATCCAGGGTTAATGTGATCCACTGTTTTCTCAGTTGTTCTGTAGGTGACTGTTCTTATGCAAGCCTTAGAATTGCTTTGTCTCACTGCTAGAATCACCTGACGATATGCCTCACAAAACTTTGCAAGATATTGTGTAACATTTTTTGGGAAGTCTTCACGAACTCTGTGAATTCCCCACATAAACAAAATATCCTTACACTCGCTATTGTGTATTTTCTGCAAATCCATCTCTGAATCCGAATTGTTATACATAATGTATGTCAATCCATGGTGTATGTATTTTTCTAATCCTAGACCTATTCCTGAAATGTCAGCAAAAACTAGGATTTGGGGCTCTTGTTTTGATCTATTAATTTTTTCTGATCCTGGTGCCTCTATCCATGTATTTTGAAACAGAAAATTATCAGATTTTTGCATTGCTTGCCTTACAGATGTAATTCTAGCATTTTTTACTTCTGCCAAAATGAAACCATTTCCATCTGCAAAATACCCACATACGTCAAAATAGCTTTCCGTTGTTTCGATTGTTTTTACATATATGAACATTTCTTCTTGAAGGGGTCTGAAAACTGTCAGACTGCCTATGGAAGAAGGAAAGAAAGCTGCAGATTCCGTAGGACTGGCACAAACAAAAGCAGACATTTGCAGGAAGCAGTCTAAAATAACTGGATGTATGCAGTATTCGTACATTGTTTCTTTGATCTCTTCACTCACTTTGATTACAGAGATGGCTTCATTTAAATCTTCCCCACAGTGGACTTCACTTAGTTGTTTGTAAACATTTCCGTACTGAAATCCAAATTTAGATAGTCTATCATAAATCTGATCTCCTTTATGCACATTTGTACATCGTTTGGAGATGTGTTGAAGGGAGATTTTCTCTTCATTCAAAACTCCGTTCTTTTTTTGTATTTGTCCTAGAGCGTAAACATGGGATGTCAGTATTTCAAACTTAGTCACTTTGTTTCCTTGTTCCAGCTTTATTTGCAGATTATGAGATTGTTGGTTGACAACATATGGTTTCGAAAATTGGATGCTGATTTCAAGGGAATTTAAGGGCACTTTGGGTTTTAAACTGTTAATTGTAGATGCCAGACCAAGCTCAACAAAGAATGAACCAGGCACAATAATAGTTCCATTGTTCTTGTGCTCATACACATAGGGTGTTATTTCCTGTGAAATAGTGCAGCTGAATTCAGTAAGGTTTTTGCTCATACCATGGAGCAACGGATGGTTGGAGGTTGCTACTGTTTTGTTTCCGTGACGGGTTGTCTCAAATTTGATATCTTGTTTAATGTGGTCGAACTGATATCTTGGGATAACAGCTGGCACAGATGTATACATTTCATAGATATTACCCCAATCAGGGTTGTGTCCGTCTGTAAAAAGTTTTTGTAGGATGGTAAAAATTGTCTCATATTCGTTGCTTGGCTGCACAGCAGGCAAAATTACAGTATTTTGCCCAAAAACTTCAACTATGTTGCGTTGTAATGCTCTCCTGGGTCCAATTTCAACAAATACTAGATTTTCTTTACCGTTAGTTGATGTTTTTAGAGCTTGTTCAAAAGCAACTGGTTCACGAATATTTCTAGCCCAATATTTGCCAGTCGTAAAATCCCCTTCAGATGCTGTCTTGCCTGTCACTGTTGAAATAAGATCAGTTTCCAACTTTTGCTTTTTCAAGTCATGCAGATTGGCTTTTATCTCCTCTAATATTGGATCCATCAAGTGGCTATGGTATGCAGCAGGAACATCTAGTGGATGAAGGGATATTTCCCCTTCACTGTACTGTTGAGTTAATTGACTACTAAGTCGTTGAATTGAATGTGCATCACCGGAAAGAGTACATGAGGTAGGACTGTTATATGCAGCAATACAAATTCTTCCAGAGTAAGACTCAATAACATTTGATATATCAGTCACAGGTACATTGCTGATTACCAGCATTTTGCCTCCAGTGACTTTGGATTGTAGTGTGCTCCGGTAATAAATGACTTTAACAGCATCCTGCAGTGAAAGGAGTCCCGCGCAATGTGCTGCAGCAACTTCTCCAACAGAGTGTCCAACAATAGAGTCTGGTTTGACTCCCCAGTATCTCAGAAGAGCCACTAATGAAACCTGGATGGTAAAGAGCAGTGGCTGTGCGATGTCTGGTCTTGAGAAATCATCAAACTCCTTTTCTAATAAATCTATCACGGAAAGAGGTGTATATGCCCGAAGTATTTCATCTATCTCATTGCATTTCTTTCTAAACACAGGTTCAGATCTCAGTAACATCTTGCACATGCCTTTGTAATTGACGCCATTACCACAGAACACAAACACGATCTGTGGGATCACTTTGGCTGGAGATATGTCAGTGTTTGCTGATGCAAGTTGTTGCTGTAAATGTGGTAAGGAAGTTGTGACAAATGCCGCTCTGTATTTGTAGTTAACGTGACTTCTTCTACAAGCAGACGTGTAGGCCAAGTTCTGAAGAGATAAAGATTTCATTTTACTTATCTCCTGCTTTGTATCTTCAATAGTAAGTGCAAGGGATTTACTTGAAGCTGCAGATAGAATAAATATTTCAATGGGTCTTTTTGAATAACATGGAGAGTCTTTTTGTTTATGCTGCCTAATCACAACATGAACATTTGTCCCTCCAAAACCAAAGCTATTGACACCTGCGGTTCTGCCCAATTTTCCAGGGTCCTCCCATTTTTCATTACCTGTTGGTATCATTATATTGGATTCTTCTGTCTTTATGCTGCTTAATTCTTTAGAGTAATGTAAAGATGGAGGAATCACTTCATTGTGCATCATTAGGATAACTTTAATTAAACCAGCCATCCCAGCCGCTGACTCTGTATGACCAATATTCCCTTTAACGGAACCAATCTTTAAAGGTAGTGATCCACTGGACCGTTTTTTCCCAATGATGTTTCCTATGCTGGCTGCTTCTACAAGATCCCCAACAGGTGTTCCAGTGCCATGTGCCTCAACATACTGAACAGCAGATGGATCGATGGTTTTATAGACGCTCTGCAATAAGTTTTCCTGTTGAATTTGAGATGGTTTGGTGATAGGTGTCACTGATCTTCCATCTTGATTTACTGCACTGACACATATCACACCCCAAACTTTACTGAAATCTTCTTTTGCCTATCATGCAAAATAAAACAAAATAAATATGAATGATATTCAAATGAATATAATGGACTATTTTTGCTTATTGTAGTACAGTATATATTTAAAAGTAACTGAAAACTAATGTTAGAATGATATCTTTCTTTAAATAAAATTCTAAAAATCACTGACATAAGAATTCCATAAATGGTATCAATTTATCAAAGTCTCTCGATGGCAACACTGGTGCCAAAGAATTATACAGTAGCAATATCACTGTTCTCAATGGCATTCATATTATTTGATCATTCTGGGGCTGTTTTTTTCTCCTGTTCTGCAGACTTTGCTAAATAGATCCCATTGTGTTAACAATGAATATAAACATGCAAATGATAAACAACCGAGGTAGTACCATAAAAGTGCATATCCTCAAAACTGCGTTGAGGTTAACGTGGCGACTTAAAGTTATGTTAGTTAGTTCATACTTTAATTTGGCATTACACACATTCACACCATGAAAAAGGGCTTTTACCGGATGGGTGTTAATCCACATTTAACCATGACATAGTCATGGAAGGTCATCAACAATATATTCCATCCTTTTAGACATCAACAACATCTAATATAAAAAAGGATGGTATTAATCTAACAAATCCCAGTTACATTGCAAATGTATTTAATGAATACTTTGTGGGGTGTGCTACTTTTCTATTAGCAAAGCACAACCCAAACTACAAACATGAAGCTCAATCTGGGAGAATAGCCCCATAACCCGACCCTCTCCCAACACGGCCCACAATTTTCAATTTGACTCAGTATCTGAAGAGGAGATTACACAAGCGCTCCTCAAATTAAAACAAAGCAGCCAATGTGAACCTGACTTACTGCAATCTAAGTTCCTATGACTTGTTGCTCCAGCCATTGCTGTACCGCTTGCTTGCCAAATCAACTCAATTTGTCTGCAGGCCATATCCCTAAAACCTGGACAACTGCCAGGGTTGTCCCACTCTTGAACGAAAACAAAAACACTGTTTCAAACTACAGGCCAATTACTCTTCTCCCAATACTATCCAAAGTCATGGGAAAATGTGTCTTCTCCCAATTAAGCGATTACTATAACAAGACAAATGTAATTAGAAAGCTCCAATCTTGCTTTCACCCAAAACACTCCACAGTAAATACCCTCCTAAAAGTTTGCAATGAGATCCAGTGTAGAATTGAACTAGTACCCAGGGCCGCAGACAGATTTCCCGGGGCTCAGGACTAGAGTTACATCTGGGCCCCCCACCCCCACGGCACCCCCACCCCCTCGTTTCACACCTCACGAGTCCCCTCTATTTCCCATCCTCTTCCCATGTACAGCTCAGCCCCGTTATAGTGCGATCCTCGGGGGCCACCCGATCCGACCGCGATATAACCGGGGTCGCGCTAATTTAAAAAAATGGCTGCCACGCGCCCGATCGGGGGGATGAGGTGGAGTGAGGTGCTGGCAGCTGCACACGTCCCTCACATCCACCGTACTTTCCCCAGCATTCCCCTTGCACTCACCCCAGCAGCCTCACTTCTGAACAGCACTGATCCCCGCTAGCAGCCCCGCACCGATCCCCCCGCCAGAAGCACCCCAGCCCGGCACCGTTTCCCCCCACCAGCAACCCCGCACCCCAGCCCCTCACTGATCCCCCCAGACCCACACCAATCACCCCCCTCCCCAGCCCCGATCCACGCAGGCAGCCCCACGATGCCCCAGCATATAACACGGGAGGAAGGGGTGGGGGGGGGCTGTGTGTGTGCTGTGACTAGTGAGTGTGTGCAGTGTGCTGTGTACTGTGCAGTGTGCAGTGTGTGCAGTGTGCTGTGAGTGTGTGCAAAAAAAACTGTTTAAAAAAAAAATTCGGGGCGCTCAAACCGCGTTATATGCGGATCCGCGTTATAGCAGATCACGCTACAACGGGATTGAGCTGTATTTCTCTCCCTCATCTCACTCCATCTTCCTCGCTCACCCCCCTCCCGTCCCGCTTGTATATCTCTCCCATGGGTCTCAATCTTAGGCCGTGCTCAGGGTGCTGGTGTGTCGATGTGCACATGTTAGTCTATGGAAGGTAGCATGGTAGTTCCGGCACCTGGCGGCACTGTAGCGCATCGACACGGCTGCAGCTTGGGGATACAAGTGATTTTGAGATTTGAGGCTGCAGTCGCGTGACATCAGTATCACGTGAGCTTGTTTAACCAATGAGGGCGAACCAGCTCCGTGACGCGTTTGCCATGCCCGCAATCACCTTCCTAATCTCCTGAATCTCAACAGTAGGGATGTTCACACATCGCGCGGGAGACGGCTGCACACAAGGGTGGGCGTTCGCACTATCTATTGCTGTAACGGATCAGGGGACACGCGCCTCTCAGCGGGTCCCCGTCACCTCTGGCCCCACGGCGGCTCCCTGCCCCGTTTCCCCGCTCCCTCAACATCCTACCTCTCTCATGCTGAGCCGTTCCTCCGTGGCGCATGCCACATCTGCATGCACGCGATCGGGGCACACGCACGGCAGCCTTACAGAAGGCGCACGCACCCAATCCTATTACCGTGCTGCTGGCGCCTCCCCCCAACGGCTGCAGGCTATTACCAGGTATCATTCTCCTGTCTCCCTTCCTGCTCACCTGGACCTATCACTGCAAGCTCTCAGCCAAGCCTCCGCTCCACCCCTTGCTACCATTGGTCCTCCTTTCCTTATAACCCCAGTCTGCCCTCTCCGTCGTCGCTCAACATAGCTTCTCTGTGGCTCCTGTGTGCAGTGACTTTGCCATGCTCTCTGTTTCAGCTCCTTGTTCCTGTTCCTGCCTCTGTTTGGATTCCCTTGGATTGATCTCGGCTCGGCTTGACTACGTCTACCTCTTTACCCCTAGACTCTGCTTTGGACCTCACTATGCTGCTTTCTCCTGCCCCTGACCCTAGGCTCTTGGACATTAACCCTCCGACTTCTAGCACCCCGGACTCAGCAAGTATATCGTTAACCCTTTTCTCACCAGGCCCGGCAACGCATCTTGATGTCGCGAACTGCTGTGGGTGCATGTTATACCATTACCCACCTCAGTACTGGGGACTGGCCAGGTCTGCAGGCATACAGGCGTTATTACATTATGCAGAGCCCAACAAACGCAGACACCCCTGAGGTGGGCCAAGGTGTCACTATGGATCACTGGCAATTTTTAAGCGACCAAGTTACCGCTGTGGCGCAAAAACTTTCTACTCTCTCCCTGCGGGACTCTCCAGCTGTACCGTCCCCTCCTACCCCACAACCTATGGGTAATTTGGAACCACGTATTCCAACTCCTAATCGATATGCCGGAGACACCCTTACTTGCCGGGATTCTTGAACCAGTGTGACGTCCAGTTTGAGATGTCCCCATTTCGTTTTCCCTCAGGTCGTTCTAAGGTGGCCTACATCTATGCCCTGCTCACTGGTGACGCAGTCGCCTGGGCTTCTCCCCTTTGGGAACACTGATCAGACCTAACCCAAGATTACCCCAACTTCCGGTGAGAATTTCAGCTGGTCTTCGACACACCAGCACATAGGGAGACTGCCGCTTCTTCCTTGTTTCATCTTTCCCAGGGTCACAGGCCGGCTGCAAGATACGCGGTGGAGTTCCGCACCATCGCTGCAGAAACCCAGTGGAACAATGAGGCTCTCGCCGCGGCATACTGGCAGGGTTTGTCTGAATCCCTCAAGGATGACCTTGCAGCTCATGTTCGTCCTTCATCTCTAGAGGAACTCATTGCCCTCAGCATCCGGATGGATCAGCGCATTCAAGAGTGACGCCACAAGCGCCAGCGCCCTCGTTTAATGTCTCCCTTGCCTCTTTCCCCTAGGTCTCCTCCCTCGGCTCTTCCTGCGTTTGACCCCCCGAACCGATGCAAATCGGTAACCAATAGCTTCGGGCTGTGGAGAGAACACGACGCCGAGATGAGGGTCTCTGCTACTACTGCGGTTCCCCGGAACACCAACTACGTCACTGTCGCCTGAAACCAGGAAACGAAAACACCCAGTAAAGGTAGAGGGGCTTCTACTGGGTACCATTTCCCCTTGCCCCTCTTCTCCCAAAGAGCTACCGAAGAGAATCCTTCTCCCCATAACTCTTGTGGGTCCTCATATCAAGGTAGAGGTTGAAGCCTTCATCTACTCCGGGTCTAGTGGCAACTTTTTGGATCATGACTATGCTTGCAATAATCGAATCCCGTTAGTCAAGAAGAAGTCGCCCATTGGCCTGGGGCTATCGACGGCCGACCGCTTCAACCAACCTTCATTATTTAGGAATCTATTCCCCTCACCATGACCACCGTGGATGGTTATACTGAAATCATCATCTTCGATGTCTTCCACTCCCCCACTGTCCAGGTCATTTTGGGACTGCCGTGGCTCCAGCTTCACAACCCGCGGGTTGATTGGACCAACGAACTACGATCCAGTGGGCTCCTACCTTGGAGAAGACGGTCTCACCTTCCGTTACCGTGCTCGCTGGCCTCAACGCCTCTACTCCTCCTCTTTCTTCCCTGCCAGAGGTATACCACGACTTTTCGGATGTTTTTAAGAAGACCCAGGCTGATGTTCTTCCACCTCATCGTTCGTACGACTGTCCCGTCGAATTAATTCCTGGAACCACTCTCCCCAAGTCTAAATCATATCCCTTGTCTGTCTTTGAGACCGATGCTATGGTGACCTACATCCAGGAGAATCTCAAGAAAGGATTTATTCGGAATTCCACCTCCCCCGCTGGGGCCGGTTTCTTCTTCGTGAAAAAGAAGGATGGTTCTTTAAGACCCTCTATCGACTTTCGTGGGCTCAACAAGATTACAGTCAAAAACCGGTACCCTCTTCCCCTAATTTCCAAACTCTTTGACTGGCTCCAGGGAGCCTCTATATTTTCAAAACTTGACTTGAGAGGAGCCTACAACCTCATCCGAATACGAGATGGTGACGAATGGAAAACTGCATTTAATACGCGTTCAGGTCATTATGAATACCTAGTGATGTTGTTCGGCCTCTGCAATGCCCCTGCCGTATTCCAAGAATTTATGAATGATATCTTCCGGGACATTCTGGGAATTTTCGTCATCGTATATCTAGACGATAGCCTCATATTCTCCAAGAACCTGGAAGAACACATTCGTCACACCAGGGTGGTCCTCTCACGTCTGCGTGCTAATCGCCTCTACGCGAAGATGGAGAAATGTCTCTTCCACCAATCTTCCACAGCCTTCCTTGGCTATATAATCTCCGATAAGGGTTTCACCACGGATCCTGAGAAATTGAAGTCTGTTTTGGATTGGCCGCTGCCGAATTCCCTTAAAGCCGTTCAACGTTTCCTTGGTTTCTCTAACTACTATCGAAAATTAATCCGTAATTTCTCCACTATCGCATTACCCATTACGGCTTTGACCAAAAAAGGTGCTGATCCCACAGCATGGTCTTCCGAAGCCATCAAAGCCTTCGAGTTCCTCAAAGGGGCTTTTGTCTCTGCCCCCATCCTTCGGCATCCGGATACAGCGCTTCCTTTCACCCTGGAGGTAGACGCTTCTGACGTGGGAGCTGGGGCAGTACTCTCACAAAGATCCTCTCCACAAGAAAAACTATACCCATGTGGATTATTTTCCAGGAAATTCTCTTCTGCCGAGAGAAATTATGATGTCGGGAACCGTGAACTTTTGGCTAACAAATTAGCTCTGCAGGAATGGAGACATCTTCTCGAGGGTACCAAAGAGCCAGTAGCCATTCTCACGATCACAAAAACGTATTATATATTGAGGGAGCTCGTCATCTAGGATCCTGCAAAGCACGTTGGGCATTGTTTTTCTCTCGTTTTATTTACACGATCTCTTATATTCCCGGTACCAAGAATATCAACGCCGATGCTCTTTCTCGCCAATTCTCGACGGAGGAAGGATCTAACGAATTTTCTGAGATGATCCTTCCCGCAAAACATATAATTTCTGACAATAATTTTGATATCCTGGATGAAATCAATAAAGCTCAGGCTCATATTCCTAGGAGATTTAAGGTGCCAGATGGACGTCTGTATGCGGCTCCACGTTTTCGCCACAAGATCCTTGAATGGGGGCATTCTTCTAGATCTGCGGGGCATCAGGCTTCAAGAGAACAGTGGACCTTATTAAACTGACTTTTTGGTGGCCCAAAATGACCAAGGACATTTTTTATTTCACCAGAGCTTGTCCAGTCTGTGCTCAGAGCAAGTCCGCCCGGCACAAACCTTCTGGTCTTCTCCTGCCTCTTCCTATTCCGGAATGGCCCTGGAAACATATTTCCATGGACTTTATTGTGGAACTTCCAAATTCTCACGACATGAATACGATCCTCGTGGTAGTGGACAGGTTTTCTAAGCACACACACTTTACACCCCTCAAGGGTCTTCCCAATTCAGCTACCTTGGCTGACATTTTTTCTAAAGAAATTTTCAGGTTACACGGCGTGCCACTTTCCATTGTTTCTGAAGAAGGTACTCAATTTATCTCTAAATTTTGGCGAGCGTTCTCGCAAAGACTTGGCATTTCCCTTCTCTTCTCCTCAGGTTACCATCCACAAACCAACGGCAAGACGGAAAGAATGAATCAGACCTTGGAGCAATATCTCAGATGCTTTGTATCAGAATCTCAAGACAATTGGGTGGACCTATTACCCTGGGCTGAGTTCGCTATTAATTCGCTGAAGAATGAGTCCACGCAAGAGTCGCCTTTTTTCATTAACTATGGGTACCATCCCAGCAGTCTTCCCCTCTCCTCCCTCCCCTCTGATGTTCCTGCAGCGGATACTCACGTCTCCAATCAACAGAATTGTTGGAAAAAGATTCAAAGAGCCTTGCAAGGGTCCATCCAAAAACAAAAGACACAAGCAGATCGACGACGTCAGGTGGGCCCAGTATACAAACCTGGAGACAGAGTTTGACTTTTCTCAAGAAATATCAAACTCAAAAATCCTTCCCAGAAGCTGGCTCCTAGATTTTTGGGTCCCTTCAAGGTCCTCAAATGGATCAACCCGGTAGCATATCGACTTTCGCTTCCTCCCACCATGAAGATACCCTCTGTGTTTCACGCATCCCTCCTGAAACCCTTTGTCCAAAAAGTACACTTTCCGGACCATCCTCGGAGACCTAATCCCGTCACAATACAAGGACAACAGGAATACGAAGTCCAGTCCATTCTTGATTCACATTGGTCCAGGGGCAGACTCCAATTCCTCGTTCATTGGAAGGGATATGGCCCAGAGGAATGCTCATGGGTACCTTGTCATCCTATCCATGCTCCAGCTCTTCTCAAACAATTTAGACGGAAATTTCCTCCCAAACCTTGGGAGGATCGTCCGGAGTCCGATCCTCAAGGGGGGAAGGAGGGGTACTGTAAGGGATCAGGGGACATGCGCCTCTCATCGAGTCCCCATCACCTCTGGCCCCATGGCGGCTCCCTGCCCCATTTCCCCGCTCCCTCAACATCCTACCTCTCTGACGCCGAGCCATTCCTCCGCGGCGCACGCCGCATCTGCATGCATGCGATCGGGGCGTGCGCACGGCAGCCTTACAGAAGGCGCGCGCACCCGATCCTCTTACCGGCCCTCCTGTGTTGCTGGCGCCTCTCCCCATCAGCTGCAGGCTATTACCAGGTATCATTCTCCTGTCTCTCTTCCTGCCCACCTGGACCTATCGCTGCAAGCTCTCAGCCAAGCCTCCGCTCCACCCCTTGCTACCATTGGTTCTCCTTCCCTTATAACCCCAGTCTGCCCTCTCCATCGCCGCTCAGCATAGCTTCTCTGTGGCTCCTGTGTGCAGTGACTTTGCCAAGCTCTCTGTTTCAGCTCCTTGTTCCTGTTCCTGCCTCTGTTTGGATTCCCTTGGATTGATCTCGGCTCGGCTTGACTACGTGTACCTCTTTACCCCTGGACTCTGCTTTGGACATCACTACACTGCTTTCTCCTGCCCCTGACCCTAGGCTCTTGGACATTAACCCTCCGACTTCTGGCAACCCGGACTCAGCAATTATATCGTTAACCTTTTTGTCACCAGGCGCGGCAACACATCATACCACACTCCGGGCACGCCCTCACTGCTGTGGGTGCGTGTTATACCCTTACCCACCTCAGTACTGGGGACTGGCCAGGTCTGCGGGCATACAGGCGTTACAATTGCGATGCCGACACCCTGAGCGCGGCCTTACTCCCTCTTTTCCTCACACCCTCCCCCCCCTCTTCTCACTCACTCCCACATATCATCATTTACACCACTCTCACTCAATCCCCCCAATACACAGGAAAAATCCCCACACTCCCCCAAAACACAGTAAAAAGCACTCCACTCCCCCAATACACTCTTAAAAGCCCCCCACTCCCCAATACCCAGCAAAAAGCCTTCCCACACACAGTAAAAAGCCCCCCACGCCCCCAATCACATTAAAAAGAAAAAATCTTCCATTGACCTCTTGGTCCTCCAGCCTAATGGCTGAACTCTGCTGCCTGTCAAGCTGCATCTCTGGCTGTCGGCCCTGTAGCGGGGGAACATTGCACCAGATTGGGTTACTCGAGCAGGATACTTTGGGGCACTCCATCCACGGATGGTATGTCCGGTCTTCCAGGGAGTACCGGCCCTCGTGGGCATCCTCTGCCATCTTGGCGGCCGCGAGGCAAGGCACCCAAGTGGTGCCATCCTCAGCCAGTCAGTTGCTCTCATGGAGGCAGGTTCGCCGGCAATGTCTCGCTCGACCTCAGCCTCTCTAGCTCCTGGCTGACTCCACCATGGCTTGGCGGCTTGGAAAGAGTCAGCTACTGGAAGTGCTGGGCTCACTGGCACTGTAGCGGGGTTTAGGACCCGCTTCTCGGGGTGCACCTGTGGTAATCAAACTGGTGCAGGTCCTGCAGGACCTCTCACTAGGTGCACAATGTTCCAGCGAAAGTCCTCTGTTATGTCTGGACCAAACGCTGCAAGGAAATCTGCACTAACACTCTCCATAGCAACGTACTCAACCAAACCCCTCTACAGTCCCTGACTGACATCACACAATTTCTTGGCACCATTTCCTCTCTGAATGAGAAGAGTGAGCTGCTAGTTCTTGGGGATTTCAACTTCAATTGACTCGACCCTAAAAACCACAAAATCCAGATACAAATCAAGTCGCTTAACCTATCACAACTTATTTCCCAACTCACACGGACAAATCTGAAATCGCACAACCATTCCTTGCTTGACTGGATTCTCTCCTCAAATCCCAGCAGAATCCAATCCTTTGGCATCCTTCCTGACATTTTCAGTGACCATGCAATAGTGTGCTGTGTAAGGAAAATTAAACCACCCCAATCAAGCCCTAAAGTTCTCCTCACTAGAACATTTAGAAACGTTAACCCACAACAGTTTCTGGCTGACCTTACCAACTGGTCTTGGCACAGAATCGATTTAATTCCTGACCCTGATTTTGCGCTCGACTATTTCCAATCCGAGTTCTTAAAACTCTGTGATACCCACAACGCAGAATAAGGGTATGGGGGTCCCACCTTCCATGGGTTACAACTGACCTTATAGCACTCTACCAGTTCAGGGATGCCTTGTGTAAAAGCTACAAAGTAACTGGCACTACCGAGGATCTTAATCACTACAGATGCCTGCGGAACATGTGCACAAGGCAAACAAGGCATGAAAAAGCACAATATTACTGTGACAATCTCCTCCAGAATACATCAAACCCAGCTAACATCTGGAAGGTTATCAACAACATATTCCAGGCTTCTAAGCATCAACAACCAAGTAATATCACTAAAGGGGATATTACTCTGACAAACCCCACTGACATTGCAAATGCATTCAATGATTACTTTGTGGGGTGTGCTACTAACTTATTAGCGAAACGCAACCCAAACCCCAATCAGGAATATCATCCTGGGAGTACCCATATAGCCCCACCCCCTCCCAACACTGCCCACAATTTTCAATTTGGCCCAGTATCCGAAGAGGAGATTACACAAGCGCTCCTCAAATTAAAACTAAGCAGCCAATGTGGACCTGACTTACTACAATCGAAGTTCCTAAGACTTGGTGCCCCAGCCATTGCCAAACCAATTGCTTCCATAGTCAACTCTATCCTGTCTGTAGGCCATATCCCTAAGACCTGGAAAACTGCCAGTGTTGTCCCAATCTTCAAAAGTGGGGACAAAAACACTGTCTCAAACTACAGGCCAATCTCTCTTCTCCCAATACTATCCAAAGTCATGGATAAATGTGTCCACTCCCAATTAAGCGATTACTATACCAAGACAAATTTTCCTAGCCAATTCCTATCTGGCGTTTGCCCCAAACACTCCACCGTAACTACCCTGCTAAAAGGTGGCAATGAAATCCAGTGTGGAATGGAACGGGGATTGGTGCAATATTCCTAGATTTTGCAAAGGCTTTTGATACTGTTGATCATGCTATCCTGCTTAACAAACTCCAGTGCTCTGGTATAGGGAAGTATGCTTTAAACTGGTTTCTGTCCTACCTATCAGGTAGATCCCAACATGTGTCCATCTCAGGCTCTAACGCCAAACCCTTGGATATCACCTGTGGTGTCCCGCAAGGCTCTGTTCTGGGGCCCCTACTCTTCTCAGTGTTCATCAATGATCTTCCCACAGCTTGTAAAGAAGCTTCAATATACATGTATGCAGATGACACAATCCTATATGCACACAGCCATAGCCTCTCCGACCTTCAACACATACTTCAGTCTGACTTTTTGAGACTCGAAAACTGGATTTTCCAAAACAAACTGTTTTTAAACACTGACAAGATTGTAACAATGGTGTTCGGGACCAAGACTAAATTTTTAAAGATTCTAGTGACTGAGCTCAAGATCAGAACCAACGCTAACACCACCCTAAATCCTGTTACGAGTTTTAAATACCTGGGCATATGGTCTGACTCCCACTTAACATTTGGGATGCACATTGATACCCTGACATCCAAAACCTATGCCAAACTAGGTGTACTCTACAGGAACAAATCCTCCCTAAGCCTGCTGGTCAGACAGCGTATCGCACTGCTGATGCTAATGCAAATTATCGACTATGGAGACATAGTTTACGGCTCGGCACCCCAAACCCACCTTAGCAAACTTGACACCCTCTACAATTCAATATGCCGTTTTGATCTCCAATGCAACTACAACACACATCACTGCGAAATGCTCAAAGAACTAGATTGGTCATCACTTGAGTCTAGGTGCAAAGTTCACCTTTCCTGTCTTGCCTTCAAATACTTTCTGGGCAAGCTACCCATCTATCTGAACAAGCTCCTCACCCCTACCACATGCAGCACTTATCATCTGAGATCTGACTCTAAAAGACTGTTCATGGTCCCAAGGCTCAACAATGTATCCGGCCACTCCTCCTTCTCTTACCGTGCACCCCAAAACTGGAACAACCAACCAGCGACTCTCACATCCACCATCAGTTTAAGTTCTTTCAAAACCAAAGCTGTCTCACATTTTAATCTGGTCTGTAACTGTTACATACGCCTATAATATATATTATCTTTAACTGTGCATGCAATGTCTTGTATACAGTATAATGTATACCCTGTTCACTTATGTAACTGTATTTGTAACCATGTATTATTTGTCATCTTAACTCTATGCCCTGGACATACTTGAAAACGAGAGGTAACTCTCAATGTATTACTTCCTGGTTAAACATTTTATAAATAAAATAAATAATGCTTGTTACATCTGTACTTTCATGTGCCTCAGAGGTTTACTATATACATTATCACTTCCACATTTTATGTTGTATTGTGTGCATAGCAGTGAGGTGTGCTGTAGTGCTCAGTTTTAGCAAGTTGGAAATACTACAGACTTTCTTTAGTACAGTACATGTGCTTATTGAATAAGCCCTTGAGACACTGTAGTTCTTATATAAAGTAGCATTGACATTGTGTGAAGCATGGTATATATGAGAGGTTTGTTCTAGTGCTAACTTTATGAGTTGAAAATACTAACTGTAGTTCTTCTACAGTGCTATCTAATATCTGTGTATACAGCACGATATGATGATATTTGCAGACCCAGTAAGTCCATGCCCTAAGGAACTTACAATTTTATTTTTAATTTGCCTTTAGCACAGTGACTTGCTCAAGGTTTTAAGGATTCATCCACTTCAAAGAAAGTCGTGTTATCACTTATTAACTTATTCTCTTGTATTATGTATTTTTGTATTAGTACAAATGAGGAAGCACCAGCTACTTTAAAATAAATTACAAAAACTGGGCATTTAAATTACAATTTTTGGGGGGTTTGACTGTACTTAGAAATCAAGAATCATTCCATCAAAGAGGTAACAAAACAATTACTGTACTTGTAGCTGTCTTGCAACAGACATATATATTTTTTTAAAGGGTTGTTTTGTTTTAAAAAAGATAGAAATCCCATCAGAAATCACAGAAATAAAAATGTATGTCAAAAATGTAGATGTGTGAACATGTTCCTGTTAACTTGCAAAAGTTCAAGCATTTTTTTAAGGACATTCGCAAATTGTCAGGGTTAAAAAATGCATGTTTTTTTATTTTTGGAACAATAATTGGAAAGCTCATCAGTATTTATTTAACATTTATTTCTCAAAATTTTCAGGAACGTTGCTGTCAAGGTGTCAACATTTTCAGAAAATGTACATACAGTATACTTACATCTTTTTTGTCAGCCACGGATGCCAATAATTCACCAAGTATGCCAACGTGCACAGAGGTTTCAAACATCTCTCGGTAAATTGTCAAATGACTGTATGTTTTAAAATATAGTATTGCATACATGTGCTTTATGTGACTTTATTTTCCATGTAATAATTACTCGTCATAATGCTATTTGCTTTATAGAGATTGGCCTATAACAAGACTACTGATCATAAATTATAAGAAGGGAAGAAATGACACAACAGTTGTAAAGTTGTACAGTTAAATACAGTACATATTTACATTTTACTCGTACTGTATGTTTGATCTGAATTAAATATACCTTTTTCAATGGCTTCAGTAAAACCATGCCACATCCTTCCCCTCTTCCGTAGCCATCTGCTTTTTTGGAAAATGGTTTACTTGTTCCTTCAGGAGAGATCATGTTTGCCTTGCTCAGAGCAACAAAAACACGCGGTTCTATGATACAGCTTACTCCGCCGCATACAGCCATCTCACAGTCTCCTGTTAAGGGTTTTTAGAAAATGAAGAAATGATGCACTGATTATGGATGTTGTTGTTACAGATATGGCCAGTATTACTGTATATGGCTGTGAAAATAGGATGACCTTAATTAAATATGACGCTTCTGTTACTCTAGGATACCACTGTACCAACATACAGATATATTTAGAAATTATATCACATCTCATCTGTCAAAAAAAAATATTTCAATTATTATTTAATAAGGCTGGTCAGGTTTGCATGCTCAAAATGTTATATTCAAGAATACTTTTTGGATAACAAAGACATCAGTAAAACTCAGCATACTGTAGTTTTATGACAGATAGGTCAAAGTAACCTTATTTAACTTTTTCAGATTGGGAAAAAGTTGTAAGACGAGTACCTCAATGTTTAGCACTGCAAGCACTGATTTTTACCTTGCTATTAATTACCTTGCGTTTGGCATAGAGAATAAAGTTTACAGGGCATATGCACTAAGGCAGGGGGGCGCAAACTTTTTTCCCTGCGCCCCCCTGACGGCTGTCCCCTCACTCCCGCGTCCCCCCCCCCAACCCCAACTTACCCGCGCTCCGGCGTAATGACGTCACGTTGCCATAGCAACGTGACGTCACATGACCTCGCAGCGTCATTTTGACGCCGCGTTGCCATGGCGCCGCAGGGAGGAAGCCGCCGGAGCCACGGTAAGTTAGGTTTACAGAGGCCCTGCAGCTCCCCCGGCACTTAATTTAAATGCCTTCGGGAAGCGCGCGGGGCCTCTGTAAACCCCGCGCCCCCCGTCGGCAGTGTCGCGCCCCCCCTGGGGGTCGCGCCCCACAGTTTGCGCACCGCTGCACTAAGGGTTCATTAAAAAAATCACTGGGCCATTTAAATCGCCGTTTTTGTGAACGTTGCTATCACGGTATTCAGAAAACCTTGATTATCTGTGATAGCAAAAATCAGAAAATGGGCGAGTAGCCGTCGGTGTGAAGATCGCCTCTCTGAAAAGGCCTTACCCAGCGATTCCTTTCTGCTGCAGAGAGAGCTGCACAGAGAGAGCTGCACAGAGAGAACCGCCTCTCCCTGCGCAAATCTCGCACGAAATTAGTTTTTTAATTTACATTTTATTACAAGTGTAGATGAGCAGGGGGATTCCCACGGTCACGTGACGTGGGACATTTCAATGCATAGGAGATACCTGCACCCCATAACAGGGCTT
The DNA here is from genome assembly GCF_040206685.1 of Ascaphus truei. NCBI lineage: Eukaryota > Metazoa > Chordata > Amphibia > Anura > Ascaphidae > Ascaphus > Ascaphus truei. Next base: position 422,295,957 of record NC_134484.1, on the reverse strand, counting down.
GTATCTTGGGAAGCAGCGGGTCCCCAGACCTCAAATCAACAAGGTTCTGCTCCGGAAACATCTGCTAAAATACACTATTAATCAAACCATAATAAAAAATGTAACACATTAACACATTATACTGTATTGCCAAAGACCCCTACCAGCAAGCCATCTAAAGAAGAGAAAGGTTAACAGAGATTTTGTCTGTGTATGTGAGATGTGTGTTTAGTTTACAAGCAACAGGAGAAACTGTTAGGGAGAGATCTCCAAACAGCAGAAACGCTATAAACACCAAGCTGCTGCAAAAGTGCTGATTCCTGTAACCCACATACATGAAGAAACAAAGCTAAGGAAAAAAATAGAGTTCTATAATGTGCTAATGTATGTAGCTAATATGTACTTCCTAATCTGTTTAGCTCTTAACTTTTTTTTGTTTAAAACATATACTCCATTGCTACAGATGCAGTCAGATTTATATCTGTATTAAACCACTCAAGGGCAAAATGTGATAACAATCCAGTCCAGGATTTGTATTCCCATTTGCTGGTTTTTCAGCTATTCTGGTAAAATAGAAAAAGAGCTAAAGAAAAAACCATCCTGGATCTCCATCACACATTTAACATGGAGTCAGTGACAGGTATGATATACCTGTTCAGTTACTTTAAGTTGCACCTTATTAATTGTATAAGAGCTGTACCTTGTTTGATAGCCTGACAGGCATAATGTAAAGCAACAAGGGAAGACGAACAAGCAGTGTCCATGGCAAGGGATGGTCCAGTAAGATTGAAGCAATATGATATTCTGTTGGCAGCTATACTCATTGATGTGCCTGTACCATTGAAATGATTGATACTATCTTCAGAATTATTATAAATTGAATTACAATCTGTATTCATGAGTCCTGCAAAAAAAAGAGAAAGGGACAAATTTACCAAACCAGATTTAAGACATAAAGCACTGTATAACCTATTTAAATGAAGAAAGAAAAACAGCTTACTGTAAATTCTACTTTCTAAAAAGGAAATGCTTTTTATTCCCCCAAATATATTTGTATTCATTTTAGCGTTTTTTTTTTAAACATTTATAAACAAACAAAATACATTGTTATAGTGGAATTGTTGCACTTTCAAGTGTACTTACTATAGCTAATACAGAAGGTAAGTATCAAACACACTTTAAACACGTGTTAAACAATAACAATGTGGAAAGGCAAGACAAGAAAAAAAAGAAGAGGAGAACATAAAAAAAAGAAAAAGAAGTTTGTTAAAATATGTCTACCAAACCAATTATTCCTTTGGTCATTATAATACTCTATCCACGGGGACCAACCATATGGAATTTCTCCATAGAGTCTCTTAATGTGTGAGTAAGTTTTTCCATTAACATCAAGTCCCAGATGCATTCGAGCAAGAGATCCTGGGGAGAAGTACCGTGTTTTTTCCACGTGGCCGCCTCTGTACATCTGGCAGCAATCAATAAGTATCTTATAAGGACTTTACAGAATTCATTCCTCTCATAGATTTTCCCAGTAGAAAAAGATATGGATCTAGAGGAATGCTGATTTGGAAAATGATTGAGAAAAGGGATCTAGCCTCTGGTCAATATTTAGTAATGATTGGGCATGACCACCACATATGTAGCATAGTGCCAGAGTGTCCACACTGCAGCCAGCTGAGACCATGTGTGACAGGGTAGATTTTTTTCACAATCTAGTTGGAGTTACTGTAGGTACCATCACATCTATATTTTATAAGTGGTTTCCTTAGTATGAGTAGATATTGATATTTTGGGGCCAAATCTTTTCCCATTCCTCAAATGAAAGCTCCTTCTCAAGATCTCACTCCCACGTGTCTGCGTAGCTTGGTTTCACAGAATCTTTATCTGATAAAGTTTTATATATTCCACGACATATTTTATTATAGTTTAGATAGAAGATTTCAAATGAAGTGTTCTTTTAGTGATTCCTTGTCTCATATAATAAATAGATTGGGCAAAGTGCCTCAATTGTAATTACTGTAAATATTCGGCGTCATCAGTATCATATTTCATCTTAAATATCTTAACGCACCTTGAGAGTAAATCCTGGAATCTAAGACTTGCATTGTTTATCCATGTTTGAAACAAATTACCAATGAGTCTATGAGGGAGTGAAGGGTTATTATAAATCGGGATTATTAATGAAGGATTAGAAGTACTGTAAATCCTTAAGATAAAGAAACCTTATCCCAGATCAGTGAGGGTATAATTTATTTGAGGATTAGAATAGCCAAGATAAGGCCTGGAGCTAGCAGAAAGCCAGGCAATCATATTTAAATCAAGGGATGGATCTATACTGAAGTTCAATTTGAACCCAATGTTTAAGATTCGCGTCACATCCATTTTAACATGGATCCCTATAAGCTTATGCCTACCGCATTACACAGCTTTTCCAGCACAGCCTGGGTTAAAGAAGTGTGTTGCTAGTGTAACGGGTATTCCACCCCACCCAATCGCATATATAGTGTGAGTGAGTAGAACATGCAGTGTTACCGGTGTGGTGCGTATACCTGTAGGCTCACAGGAGGGCTGAGCTTCCGCCACTGGGAACCTGGGGCAATTATACTAGGGGTAACCACTTACTCAATAGGTGCAGCGCCTCCACCTGCGATGGCTCCCACCAGAGAGGGAGTGGATCCTCGCAGGACAAACTCAATGATCACATACACAATGGGGTATAATAACTAAGGACTTTACTAACATGTAATACGACACATCACATTCATAATATAACCCGTGTCCCTCTCAGGAGGAGACACTAACCGTGACGTCTCGCAGGACGATTCCCCAACACTAGGTGATCCCACCCAGTGTCCAAAGAACCCCACCCAATGTCCCGCACTCTTGCAGAGAATCAATGGGTGACTGCGCAGTCACTATTAAGCTAAGGGCCCGGTGGTGCACTTAGAACTGTAGATACCTGCCGAGCACTCCAGTGCTCGGATCAGCAACGCTTCACAAAGGGTCAGACGCGTGATGAATCCGTCTGATCCTATCCTGGCGATATTCTCTGTGACCCCAACGTGGGTCCGAACTCCTTCACTGGAACCACAGCATCCGCTGAGTCCCTCACTAACGATACAGCAACGTGACACACCCTGCACTACAGGCCGTCCCTATAGCACAGCATCCTTAAGTGGCTTAAGGGTCACTCTCCTAGGGCCTTCGGGGTTGCCTATCCTATATAGGTAGGTCTTGTACCCACCCTACTCATAATACGGGCCCTGGGCCATGGATCCCCGGACTGGTTACCGCTATGAACCCCCCCCAGTTGCCTCGTACTACGCGCAACGCCGGCCTGGGCAATGGCTCCCCGGATTGGTTACCGCTATGAAACCCCCCCCCCTCGCCTCGCCACTCGCAACACGGACCCTGGGCTATGGCTCCCCGGACTGGTTACCGCTATGAACCCCCCAGCTGTCTCGTGCCACTAATTCACAACAGGACCCTGGGCTATGGCTCCCCGGATTGGTTACCACTATGAAACCCCCCAGCTGTCCCTATCTTCCCTTCTGTTCCCCAGTTGCTAACTAAAGTAAGTGACAGGTTCCCTATCCTGAGGGCTATCCCTGGCAACACTCACACTACTGGGGGACTCAGGGCCATCTTGGGCCAAGGGGGTGCTGGCCTAGTACAGGGAGTCCCTCGCTCCTGTACCCTACCTCCTTCCCTTGACTGCTCCTTCCTCTGACTGACAACGTAGCTGCAAGCCCGCCAAATGTATCCACTTGCTCTCCTGGCAGTCCTGCAGCCCTATTGGCTCCTATGAGGCACCTGGTGCCTGTCTCCCTATGCCTCCTGGGAATTGTAGTCCCAAGGCCCTTACTGTAACATTGGGGCCGCGTGCGCGCCTTCCCTGTGCTTACACTAACCCCTAATGGCCGCCGCAATCTCTCCCTACCTCTCGCGCTACTCTCCTGGCTGGCTCCTACACTCGCGCGATCTTCTGCGCATGCGCGACTATCTCGGGCCGCCGGGGACTCTCTGCGCATGCGCGAACCGGCGCAACATGGCGGCGCCCTGTGCAAGAGCCACCGGAGATCTCCTGCACTCCGGCGAGCTCCCTCCTCGGCCCCCACCCTCCTGAATGGCCGTCGGGTCTGCCGCTTGCCGCTGGCAGTACCCGACAGCGTCCGTGACCACGGAGGCGCCCGGGGAGGTCGCAGGGGGAAAAAGATGACCTGGCTACACTAGTAAACCTGCTCACAGACAGCTGCTTCAACCTTTTGAGTCTCACCAGAGTGAGGCTGATTATACTCACTCTACAATGTGAAGCTGGTAGTGGTTACAACCAGACATAAATAAAGTAATGGTGAGTTAAAAAGTGATAAAAACCCTCCACCATACAGTGTGCAGCGAATAAAAATACCACTTGTGAGCATTAAAGGTCGAAACAGCTGTCTGTGAGTAAGCTTACTGGCAATGCACTTCTTTAACCCAATACTGTGCTGAAAAGCTGTGTATTGCGGCAGGCATAAGCTTACGGAGGTCTGTGTTAAAATGGATATGTAGCAAAAAGTGACATGCTTTGAGTGCTCATTTGCATGTCATTACCCAGAATCCCTGGCCGCAGTGGAAGTATTGTGTGCAAAGGGATAATGGGGAAAAGCAGGATTGTGGACCTGTCTGAGACATGTGAAATGTATTTGCTGTAAAATAAAGAATACCTGCTGCACTCCATACAAGAAAAAATGTAAAATATATAAATACCGGTGCTCCTGTGCTCAGGGATGGCCTGTTGGTAATCCAGTGTGCATGATAAGAAAAAGTACAACACAGGGCACTGCAGATTTTCTTATTCTTTTTGTTTAGCCAAAAACTGTGCGACCTGAGTTGGTCTTTTTGAAGTGCCACTTACCACTTGAAAAAGACCAACTCATTTCGAAATGTCACACAGTTTTTGGCTAAATAAAATGTCTTTGCAGTACACTGTACGGTGGAAGGTTTATTGTCACTTTTGTCACATTACACCTGTCTTACCTAAAGGTAGCATTGGATTCTTCCATGTATGTGCGTGCGCTCTGGATGGGGCCAATTACAGTATATTAGGTTGTTCAGTTATGCTATTTTAGTTTCCTTATTGTTTTGTTTTTTTATGTTATGCTATTTTAGCATTTTTTTGCTTCATGAGTTTTTTCCATAATTTGGTAAAAATCTAAATCCAAATCCAAATAAATAGAACTTTGGCAAAACCAAAACCAAGACACGAAAATGTTAAGAACCAAAACACACGTAAAAGTTCCCACCCTTAAATGCAATATACAGTTAGGTCCGGAAATAATTGAACACAGATACAATTTTCATAATTTTGGCTCTGTAGCAACCACAATGGATTTGAAATGAAACAACCGAGATGCAATAGAAGTGCAGTCTTTCAGCTTTAATTCAAGGGGTTGAACAAAAATATCGTAGGAAACGTTTAGGAATGGCAACCATTTTCATACACAGTCCCCTTATTTCAGGGGCTCAAATGTAATTGGACAAATTAACACAATCGTAAATAAAATGTTCATTTTTAATACTTTGTCGAGAATCCTTTGCAGGCAATGACTGCTTGAAGTCTGGAATGCATGCACATCACCAAACGCTGGGTTTCCTCCTTTGTGATGCTTTGCCAGGCCTTTACTGCAGCTGTCTTCAGTTGTTGTTTGCTTGTGGGTCTTTCTGCCTTAAGTTTTGTCTTCAGCAAGTGAAATGCATGCTCGATCGAGTAGAGATCAGGTGATTGACTCGGCCATTGCAGAATATTCCACTTCTTTGCCTTAAAAAACTCCTGGGTTCCTGTCGCAGTATGTTTTGGGTCATTGTCCATCTGTAAAGGGAACCGCCGTCCAATCAACTTTGCTGAATTTGGCTGAATCTGAGCAGACAATATATCCCTATACACTTCAGAATTCATCCGGCTGCTTCTGTCTTCTGTCACATCATCAATAAACACAAGTGACCAAGTGCCATTGGAAGCCATGCATGTCCATGCCATCACACTGCCTCCACCGTGTTTTACAGATGATGTGGTATGCTTCTGACCATGAGCCGTTCCAAGCCTTCTCCATACTTTTTTCTTCCCATCATTCTGGTACAGATTGATCTTAGTTTAATCTGTCCAAAGAATGCTGTTCCAGAACTGGGCTAGCTTTTTTAGATATTGTTTGGCAAAGTCAAATCTGGCCTTTCTATTCTTGAGGCTTATGAACGGTTTGCACCTTGTGATGAACCCTCTGTATTTGCTCTTGTGAAGTCTTCTCTTTATGGTAGACTTGGATAATGATATGCCTACCTCCTGAAGAGTCTTCTTCACTTGGCTGGATGTTGTGAAGGGGTTTTTCTTTACCATGGAAAGGATCCTGCGATCATCCACCACGGTTGTCTTCCATGGACGTCCAGGCCTTTTTGTGTTGCAGTGTCCAGTGCGTTCTTTTATTCTCAGAATGTACCAAACTGTTGATTTGGCCACTCCTAATGTTCCTGCTATCTCTCTGATGGGTTTTCTTTTTTTTGCAGCCTAAGGATGCCCTGTTTCACTTGCATTGAGAGCTCCTTTGACTGCATGTTGTGGGTTCACAGCAACAGCTTCCAAATGTGAATGTCACACCTGGAACCAACTCCAGACCTTTTACCTGCTTAATTGATGATGAAATAACGAAGGAATAGCCCACACCTGTCCATGAATCAGCTTTTGAGTCAATTGTCCAATTACTTTTGGTCCCTTGAAAAAGAGGGGTCTACATATTAAAGAGATGTAATTCCTAAACCCTTTCTCCAATTTGGATGTGAATACCCTCAAATTAAAGCTTATAGATTGCACTTTCAGCCCATGTTCATTATTTAACTGTAACTTGAATTTATTTTGCTACACAGCCGAAATAACAAAACTTGTATCAGTGTCCAATTATTTCCGGACCTAACTGTAAATATGTGTGCCAATATCACATGACTTTTCAACTGAAAGTATTAATCAACACAGAGAGTAAACCTTTCTTCAATAAACTCTTTATTCTGGGACACATTTAACTATAATTTGCAAAGCCATATATCCCAGCGAGGTACCTCCGGTGTGCTCCTTTTTCAGCACAAGCAAGTGTTCATAATTTATTTGGAGGGATGTTTGAGGGGACCCACCTAACCACCGGAGACACACTAAATTAACCAAAAACAAAAAGCCCATCTCTACTCATAAGAAGCTATCTTATTATGCTAACATCTATGCATGTACAGTACCTGCTGAAGCTAATGGTTTGAAGTAAATGGCATGCTTCCATCCTCTGTGTGTGAACAGAGCAAAGAAGGACTAACATGCACGAGAATTTGGAGATTTGGAGAGAGTATCATGCAGATTAGAGAGTAGTTACGTAACACACATTCTGCATTCAACAGTATCTGTCTTTTTCGTTCCCTTTGCTGAGTGTAAAAAAGCTCTGTAAATGACTCCAAATAACCATTAATGCTGCATTTATTTAATTTTGCCCTCTTGAATTAACTTTTCATTTTGGTCGAGGAATAAGATTAAAAAATAATTATTATTCTTTTATGATGTGGCTAACCTAGAAAACGCCCTGCATTTGACCAGGGTAAGAAAAGCAAGTATGAAAGAAAAAGCTTGCAAACATGAATAAATAAAGAATTTCCTTGTGGCAAAAGTTATCACTTGGCAGCAGTCTCCTGTTTAATATTTATATTATTTTATGTTTCTCTTAATCAGGCATTAAAAAAGTTACGGTGGGTAAAAAAAGTGACAAAAACCCTCCATTGTACAGTGTACCGTAAATAAAAATACCACTTGTTGTGCATTTGCATGTCTCAGACATGTTTGCAACCTTGTCCTTCCCCATTATCACTTAAGAAACAATGCTTATTTTACCAATAAAGACTCCAGTTTTGCTTCCACTGATGTTTTCCGCTGGAATGCCTGCATCCTCCAGCGCTCTGTATGTACATTCTAGCAGGAGCTTTTGCTGTGGATCCATAGACGCCGTCTCTGAATTGTGGATTCCAAATAGTCTGTTGTCAAATTCATTAAATCTGAAGAATTTGAAAATGTTCACATGATTATCAAAATGAATTTGCTATTGCTTAGAGTAAATAAAAAATACCACATGTGGAGTATTTGCATGTCTGAGACAGATCTGCAACCCTTTTATTGATTGGAGAGATTTTGTATGTTTATTCATGGGCAGGAATTTTTAATGGCAACTATTTTACTGAGTTATTTTCTGCACATGATATTAACGAATATTGCAATTAATGTGTTAGCTAAAAAAAATGTCAACAAACACTGTACTGTATTTCATACTGATGGAGTATGTGTCAAAGACTCTCATCTGTATATCCAGTTTAAAAGTAATGTAAAAACTGCATTAGATTTGTCTAAGAAAAGCAAATATTAAAAATATAGGATTTATTTATTGGATAAATTAGTTGCTCTTGCACCAGTGTTGTCTTTTAAAACTCTTCTTGCTAATAATTACATAGTTACATAATAATGTAATAATAATAATGTGATCTCTTAACTTACATACAGAATACTTAATGCAAATTATTTTCATAATTCTTTTTTGTGAAAGATAAATACATATATTATAAAATATAATAATTGGGGAACTGCCATTTTCAGTTTAATGAGGAAAATTACATTTTTCTTTTTCTGACTCCTGCAAAAAAAATATTTCAGATTTCTCACTGTGAAATCTATGGGGCTTATGTATCAATGCAAAAACAATGCAATTCTGAGGCACAAAACTGCACCAAACATACTAAAGCAAAAAATCTGATTGAAATGAATAGGTCGTTTTCTATGATACATCTGGTACAGAATTGTTGCCCTAGAATTGCATCACTTTTGTATTGATACATGCGTCTCTATTACTTTTTCAGGGTAGTATTTTTTTAATTGACTTAATTTAATGCTTTTCCTATACAGTTAGCACATATACATAGGTATAATCAGAGCCTTACCCTTCAATGAGAGCCGCTCGACTTGTGCATATTTTGCCTGGTTTGTTATAATCTGGATCACACCAGTGTTTTGTATCGAATCTTTCAGCTGGTATCTCTACGGTACAGTTTCTTCCCTCGACAATAACTTTCCAAAAATTGTCTATTCCTTCACCTGTTCAATGATTTCATATAAACATTTTAAACATAAAGTAAAAGCATTTAATCGGTTTTACTGTGTGTGTGTGTATGTGTGTGAGTGTATATATATATAGAGAGAGAGGGCAGCAGTGTGTGTGTATATAGAGGGGGCTGCAGTGTGTGTGTGTGTGTGTGTGTTCAGAAGGGGTTGCAGTGTGTGTGTATAGAGGGGCTGCGGTCCGTGTGTGTGTGAGTACTGAGAAGGTTGCAGTGTGCGTGTGTGTGTGTATAGAGAGGATTGCAGTGTGTTTGTGTGGTTGTGTGTATGTGTATAGAGGGGGCTGCAGAGTGTGTATGTGTGTATAGAGGGGGCTGCTATGTGTGTATGTGTGTGTGTGTGTGTGTGTGTGTGTGTGTGTGTATATATATATATATAATCAAAAAATAAATAGATGATACCGTTCTGTGGCTAACGAAATGCTTTTATTTGTGCGAGCTTTCGAGACAAATAAAAGCATTTCGTTAGCCACAGAACGGTATCATCTATTTATTTTTTGATTATTGAAGCTCGGCTAACACGGTACTGATACCTCTATATATATATATATATATATATATATAGTTATACGTTACCGTTCCAAGGATTGGTAAACAAGAGACAGCACTCAATGTTGAAGATCAAAGTGTATTAGTGAAAGCAAAAATACATCCAGAAACCCAACGTTTCGGTCCTACAGAATGGGACCTTCCTCAGGGGGATACAAAGTTTACCAATCCTTGGAACGGTAACGTATAACTACATTCTCTATATGGGACGTGCACCTGTGGCTTAACAGCACCTATTGGAGTGCCAACTGCCTTATCTGACTATATATATATATATATATATATATATATATATATATATGCGGCTGCAGTGTATTTACAATTTTATTTTAATAAACAAGTACAGTAAAAGCACAACATAAAAGGTGGAATATCATGTATAAAAATCATATAACTACAAAAGTGTCTATAATTGATGAAAAAAAGACTATAATTTAGCCTATAATAGTAATAAACCCATTGGAACAGGGCATTACTGGCCAATATTGCTCTGGCTGGATTAATGTTCCATGGCTTCTCTCGGGCAACTTTAACTCAGGCAGGGAATTATCAGCCACTAATTCCCTGTTCTTCTGGGTTTATTACTTAAATAGTGCTCAGAATTTTTGGCACCTGGCTAATCTGCTGCAGCATTTCAATAATGCAATCCTGGCCCCCCAGATTCCTCTTCCCTCCAGTTCAGATGGCCGTCCGACACATGGACCACCCACCTTTCAAAACGATTGCCTGTCCTGCTGAGCGGGAGGGTGGAGGAATGGGCATTTTAAAAAAACGGGTGCTTGTGGAGCTGATGGGGAGGGTCTTGTAAAGTGGGCAGGGAGGGGTCTGAAATGTGCTGAAGGAGCTTCTGAGATCGCTTCACCTTGGACCTTGAATTCCTAAATCCTGCTCATTATCGACCAGATCCTGTCCTGCGGGCATTATTACTTAAACGTATAATAGTTATACTGTAGTGCCGACGAGTATTCTAAAACAAATCTGGGGCAATCACCAACAAGACCCAGGTACATTCTGGGTATATGCTGTGTACATGCTGCAAACATTTCAGTGACATTTCTGCAGACAGACTAATGGCCCATCGGATTAACAGCGGGGGTCCCTGCAGTCCCTCCCATTCAAACCAAGGCAAGTTTTAGAATACTCGTCGTCGTACCTGTAGATTGGGGTACGATCACACACAAACTCCCATTGAAGTCAATGGAAGTATTTATTTGATAGTGCCCTAATAGGAACAATCACAGTTTAAAAAATAATCCCCATAGAAACCTTTATAGACCCTAATTCCGGGTGCAAACCCAAGTTAGTGTGAGAATACACTGTAAGTGCCACATTAGCATAAACAAGAGCATGTAGCAGTTGGGAAACAAAGCAAAATTAGCCAAGTAAATGATATTAACTATCTATTACATAGATTGTAAGCTCCACGGGGCAGGGACCTGTGCCTGCAAGATGTCTCTGTAGAGCGCTACGTAAAACTAGCAGCACTATACAAGAACATGCTATTATTATTATTATTATCTAATTTAGTAAACAAAATAAAAAGCCTGGAAATCAGAAAATAAATAATTGGAACATAAGGAATCAAGAGCTGGTGAGTGTGGCTTCAGTTCTGCGGATCCTCCTGGTCGGCCAATTGTCTCTAGTATTGGATCTTTGGGAGATGGTCTTTCTAGATACGTTAACAATTTTCTTCAACCTTTTGTAAAAATGTTACCCTCATTTATACTGGACTCTGGTGATCTTTTTAGTCAAATTAAGCATATCACTTGGGATAATCATTATTTGTGGGTAACACTTGATGTCATATCTCTTTATTCAATTATACAGCACGATCATGGGATGGCAGCTATCTGCCAATTCATTGAGATACCAGAAATTTCAATCTTTCAATCTGCATTTATTTTAGATGCAATCTTATTTCTCCTCACGCACAATTTTTTTACTTTTAATCACAAATTTTATTTACAATTAATTGGCACTGCCATGGGTACGAGCTTTGCTCCTTCGAATGCAAATCTTTTTATGGGGTGGTGGGAAGCACAATTTATTTTTTCATGCACTAACACTTTTCGTAACAATAACATTTTTTATAAAAGATTTGTGGACGATTTAATTTTTATTTGGAAAGGGGATGTCACTACACTGCACTCTTTTGTTAATTATCTTAATAATAATGATTACAATCTTAAATTCACTCTTAATTTTCACTCACACCATATTGAGTTTCTGGATCTACAATTATTTGTGGAAATTGATAAAATATTTCACATGGATGTTTATAGGAAACTAAACTCAATAAATACCTTCTTAAGGGCGGACAGTTGCCATCCATTCCATGTTATTAGAGCTATTCCTAAGGGACAGTTCCTCAGGCTGAGAAGGAACTGCTCTACACCCGGTAGTTTCCTCTCTCAGTCTGAGGACCTTAGTCAACGATTTATTGACAGAGGTTATTCTGAGACTAGTATCAATGATGCGTTTGATATCGCCCTCAATACAGAGAGATCATCCTTGCTGCCCACTCGGAATATTGGACACTCTCCCCTTGATACACATGTACAAACTTATAAGCAGTGGTCGACAAATCACCAAAAAATCTACTCGTCGAACAAAAAAATCTACTCGCCACCCAGTACCACACGTGTGCTGCTTGGGCCAATAGAAGCTCACCATTATGTTAAATCCACTCGCCCGGGGCGTGCAAATGTATAGGCTTGTCGAACACTGCTTATAAGAATAAATATAAGAACCAAGGACATAATTAATTTGACAATAAATGTCCACTTTTTATCTCACAGTTTAATAAACAGAGTGGGAAGATAAAATCAATTATATCCAAGAATTGGAATGTCTTAATCTATGGACCCAGTATTGAATAAATACATTGGATCAGGTCTTAAGTTTGTGTATCGTAGGACGAGAACTGTCGGTTCATATATCTCCCCAAGTGACATAACTATCCCTAGAACTAGTAATTCCTCTTTTATCACCAGGGGTTCTTTCAAATGCAGTTCTTGTAGTGTTTGCAAACAGACGAAACCTTCTAATTTTTTCAGGACAGTTTACCACATCCACATGATAACCAAGTGGGCAATCACATAAAAAAATTCTACATTAAAAGCTTTATAAACTGTAAAAGTCAATTTGTGGTGTACCTCATAACATGTGGTTGTGGTAAAAGATATGTGGGGAGAACGATCAGAGCTCTTAAAGTCAGGATATTAGAGCATTTAAGACTTATAAGATTGAATGATACTAATCATCCAGTATCCAAACATTTCTCCGAATGTAGACAGGGAGGCATTGGAAACTTTTCATTTTTGGGCATAGAATTAGTTTACAATTGACCTAGAGGAGGTGACCGTATCAATTTATTGAACTGTAGGGAAGCGTATTGGATTTTTATTCTTAGAACGCGCTTCCCTATGGGTTTAAATATTGAATGGCAATTAGCCCATTTCTTGTAGGTTTAGATCAGTGTTGAACCAAGGAATTCTTATTCATAAAATATGTTTCTGGAATTTCAATATATATTTTTCAATTTATATATATTTTTCCTGGTTTTCTTCTACCTTTTTCTGTGTTTCTTTAATATATTATGTTTTAAGTCCACATATCTGACATTTTAATTAGTTATATTTTTGATGATTTAATATTATTATATATTGTGTCATATTGGTCATCTCTATTTACTAGTTATCAATGTTTTCTTGTTTTTAAAATTTAAGTACTTTTAATATTGTTTGTATTGTATATTTCTTAGGATTCTTATATGCCTTATAGTGTTTTCTTTTTCTCCTTTTCTTTCTTGTTCTTTATTTATCCTTATGGTGTGTAGAGTATTATTAGTTATCATTTCTACTTGAGCTGGTCTTCGGATCCCTTTATGTCCCATTGAGGATACTGTATTTATCTTGCCCTCACTTTTTTTAGCCTCTCTTCTTATCCTGCACAGACACTTCCGACCCTTCGATCGCGCGGTGGCGTTCTGCGCATGCGCAAGTCTTTGCGCATTGCGTCATGACGTCATCACGTTGCCGTCTTGGCGCGAATTAGATGCAGGTAAGAGGGTATTTATTAGGTGATATCACATTGTATTTTATCCTTGATAAAGAACGCTGTGACGTTCGAAACACGTTGGATGGGTCTCATGACACAATAAAGTACCCTTTTTACTTATTTTGATTCTGGGTCCTTTCCTGCTCCATTCGGTACATGCGCTCCTCCTAATTTTTTACTCCTGCATACCAGCATTGGAAGCTGCACAGCCGCCACACCAAGGAACGTGAGTACTTTTGCTAACTTAGGGGAACCTACCAATGAGATTGATCGTGAGTGGGCTTGTACTACCCACTAACTGTCTTCAGGAGGACTGTACCCATTATTGTTGTTGCATTATCACTACTCTATATTTGTGATTACGGATTTCCTTTGGATGGTGGTTCTGGCATTATATCATTATTGGCCTGGCATTTGAGCGCTTTTGCCAATTCTCTATCTAGTAAACAAAATAAAAAGCCTGGAAATCATAAACTAAATAAATGGAACATAAGGAATCAAAAATAAGATATAGGCAATATAATGCTGAAACAGAGGTAAACAGACTGTCCTGAATTTATTCGCAGACTATACTGTAGTTGGTCAAAAGATGAGTTCCCTTTTTCTGCTTCTTTTTTATTTTGTCCTCCCCATCCCTTTTTGTTTTTTACATGGGTGTGAAACAGGTTGTCCCCTGAGCTGAAACACACTATTTTCAGTTCGGTACACCCTGGCTCTATGATACATGACAGACAAAATCCACACAGAAGACATTACATATCGCATTCTTCGATTAGAAATGTATTATAAATTGTATTACAAATCTCCATTTTATCAACAACAGTTTTGAAATAGCACAACAATTTGTATAGAAGGATGATACAAGTAGGTGTGCTGTTTCAGAGCTGTTATTGATCAAATCAGTACCTCTGATATGATTACATAAATAGGTGATCTCACAGATATAAAATAGTGTAGTCAGGAGGTAATCCTGAATAATGCTTGAATGATCAATCTTTGATGTACTTGATTATACTTTTAATATGTGGCAGTACTGAAGGCACGTCAAGAGCCAGGGGGTCCCAAGAGCTGGTGAGTGTGGCTTCAGTTCTGGGGATCCTCTACTTCCCACCCATGTAAACAAAACAACAAAACAAAGGAGGGTGTAGGGTGCTGACTGCTATTTTAAGAGAGCACAATATCTTAAGTGGAGAAATCTTCCCCTTATCTGCTTTTAACAGAGATCAGTGACAGGATAGTGGGGAGTGCAGATGTAAGAGAGAAGTGTAAGAAGGAAGAAATAGGAAAGCTGGTCTTTTCGCAGCTCTCTATTAAAATGGGTCCTGAGTGGAGGCAACAGGGAGAAAAAAAAGTATTCTCTAAACTGTGCTCTATGCCTTTTAAACTCATATCATTTAAAACTCACCTCCAGGAAAATTGCAACCTATTCCCACTATTGCAATTTGATCCTCACTTGCATCCATTTTGAAAACTACCTGCAAGTAAAAACCAATTCAGTACTTTTGACCATTGCTGTTAGATGTAAATATTATCATCAAACACGTGCAATAATATAGAATTTGTATATTAATGTTACAAAAATTGCATTTGAAATATGACTGAGCAAATGGCACTACTTTGATAGAACAGGGCCAATCCACCATTTAGACATGTAATCCACTCAGTGGCATAAAACAGATGAATGAGAGAGTAACAAAAATTGGCTAGTCATGTGAAATCAAAACCTTAATAGCACATCCTATTCCATTTTGTATTTATTTTTTACCTTATAAAATTGATGTGCTGAATCTTCTAATGTCTTAGGTACTATAACCAAATTGTAAGCCCTACAGATGTAAGCAGACTTACTGTCCCCGTGACCCCGAAAAACTAAGTCTAAGTCCCTGTCAGTTAATTGCGTTTTGCGAATTGGGTGCGTTGACCGCGACTGAGCCACAAATGCTCAAAATTGAACTATGCCACAAATGCCACAAATGCCACAACTGAGCCACAAATGCGCTGAAAAAAATGGAAACAAATTAGTTTTAGCATTGGTCGTAGTACTCTTCAGAAATGATAGGCGGTGCAAGTGTGTTTTTAATGTAAATGCAATGTAACCCCATCTCTTAATCCCATTCATTTCATATGATATCATATCCAATTTATTTCAATGTAACCCACCACTTATTCCCCTAAAAACTTCAGATGGCTAAACAGTATTTTTAAAGTATGAAATTTTTTTTATTAGAGCAGCGGTGCCCAAACTGGGGGGTGAGAGACTTTATTGGGCAGGGCGCAGGCCATGCAGCGGTTACAGAGGCCCCACGCAAAGAGCGTGAGGCCTCTGTAAATTTACTTACCGGCTTCTTGTCCATGCGTTTCCATGGCAACGCAGCGTCAAATGACGCCCGTTACCATGGAGACGTGACGTCAAATGACGCCGTGGGTCACGTGACGTCACATGATCCCACCGCGTAATTTGATGGATCATTAGAGGCGAGGGGGGGCACGACCGAGGCGGCAGCAGGTTAGGGGGGCACAGGGAGTTTTTGCACCGCTGTATTAGAGTATAGTAAATTACAGTTGTGAAATAATACAATTTTCTTCAATCTTCTTCCAAAAATACAGTGTTCTTCAACCGACATCTTCTTCGGACTGTCTCTTGTGCAGTTTTCAATTGTGAGAATATTATTTATTAATAATCGAGAATAAATAAATGCATGAATTACACAGTATGTAACGCGTACTACTGATAAATTAAGTTATAAACTTTATTTATATTTAATTTATGCACATGCATGTTCTATGGAACCCTGGTTTAAATGTATACTGTATGCATGTCATTGAATTTCTTTTTTTGTATCAATCTTTTTTATTGGCATTGACATTAACATGAATGAGTACATACTTTTCAATAACATAAAATTGTTTAAGTTCGACTTTATTGAGTGCATGCTAGCCAACATTGATTTTTAATAGTAGGGGTTAAGGGAGTGGAGGAGGGGGAGGGGTGGGGGGGACTGGGGATGGAGGAGGGTAGACAGACAGAGGGGGTAGGGAGGGGGAGGGTTGGAGAGAGGGAAAGGGAGGCGGTGTGCGGGGGGGGGGGAGTCCCCCTTGGCTCGTCTACGTCTCCCACCTTTGGGATCTGGGTTATTCCCTTCACTAGTGTTTGAGCTTTATGTCTTTATCTGAAGCCCTGGGGGCCTATCCATGGGTCCCATGTGTTACAGAACTGTGTCATTTTTTTGTGCAGCATAGCTGTTAATTTTTCCATAGACATTACTTCGTCCACCCGCCTTATGACTGTGTTTCTTGCAGGGGCTTTGACCTGCTTCCAGGCTGCTGCTATTGAGCACCTGGCTGCAGTCAAGATTGCAGAGACCAGTCTACTCATGGGTGGGGGTAGGTCATCAAAGGGTTTACTCAGCACCAGGGACAGTGGATCTAGGGGGAGAGGAATTCCCGTTGTCTCATAGAGCAGCGTCTGGATCCTAACCCAGAACCTCTGAATGTCCGGACATGTCCACCAAATATGGGCCATGTCTCCCTTTTGACCACATCCTCTCCAGCACAGGTCTGGGGTGCCGTGGAAGATCTGGCTCAGTCTAGCTGGGGTCAGGTACCATTGGAATAGAATTTTGTAGATATTCTCCTTTGTTACTGTGCAGCTTGAGGTTTTTGCTGCCATCTCCCAGATATCCTCCCACTCCTCATTGTCAATTTGTATATTTAAGTCCGCAGACCATTTTTGCATATAGTGGTGGGTCGGGGATTCTGATGCTGACTCTGTCCCCCTATATATCTCAGAGATTAGGCCTCTTTGATACCTGCCTTTACTGCATAGTGTTTCGAATCTGGTGGGTGGGGAAAATTTGGAGATCTGCGAGAGCGAGAGCAAAAAATGTCTAATTTGTAGGTATTTGAATAGGTGGAGGTGTTGAGCTTGGTATTTGTCCCGTACCTCTTTAAATGTTAGAATCACTCCATTTTTCAGCAAGTCTGCAACCAGCCTTATTCCAAGCCCCTGAAATTGGGCAAGTTGCTTTTTGGAGCACCCGGGCGGGAAGTTCGGGTTCCCAAAGATCGGGGTGATTTGTGAGGGGGTGTTTAGCAGGCCATACTTCCCTTTGCTTTTCAGCCACGAGTCCCACGTGCATCTCATTGCTCCTAGATCAAACCTCCTTGATCCTCCTTCTTTTCCTCCTTGGGACCACAGAAGTAGCTGAAGTGGTAGCGGGCTGCGTAATGTGTTTCTATCTCGAGCCAGCGGGCCGCTGCCGGGTCGCAATTCCAAACTACGGCTTGCTTTAGCTGGGCTCCGAGGTAGTACCTGACCACATCGGGGACCCCCAGACCTCCTATTAGTTTGGCTGATAACATTACCGATCTGGGGACCCTCGGTCTCTTGTCAGATAAATTGGAACATTTGGGCCTGTACATTTTTCATAGCTGTTAGTGGGACGACTACGGAGAGTGTTTGGAAATAGTACAACAGCCGAGGTAGGATGTTCATTTTGAGGGAGACTATTCTCCCGAACCATGATATTTGATGTTTTTTCCACGACTCTAAGTCTTTTTTAATTTGATCAAATAATGGGGGGTAGTTGTATTGATAGAGGGATCCATGGGAGTTCGAGATTCTTATACCTAGGTATTTGATGTATGTGGTGCGCCACTTGTATTTATAATTGGACTGCAAAAGCTTCCACGTTGTGTTTGGGAGGGATATGTTAAGTGCTTCTGACTTGTCTATATTTATTTTATAGTCAGAGACTGTTCCAAATTGGTGGAGTACCTTTTGTAGGTTCGGGAGGGAGATGTGGGGGTGAGCGAGGGTCAGGATCACATCGTCCGCAAATAGGGAAATTTTGTATTCCTTTGTGGAGATCGAAATCCGCTTGATGCCCTTTTCTTGTCTAATTTTGGCTGCCAATTGTTCAATTGTTAGGGAAAATAGGAGTGGGGATAGCGGGCAGCCCTGTCTGGTCCCATTTCTGATTGTAATTAGGTCTAATAGTCCTCCTGAAATTTTTACATATGCTGTGGGGTTTTGGTAGAGGGCTCTGACACCCTTTAAATATGGACCACTAAAACCAAACTTCATTATTGTTTGGTCTAGGAAGGACCATCTGATCCTGTCGAATGCTTTTTCCGCGTCGAGGCTCAGGATCATTGCATTGGTTCCTGTGAGATGCAAGTGGTCGATGATATCCACTATTTTGCGGGTATTGTCGGAGGCCTGTCTTCCTGACACAAAACCTACTTGATCTGTATTAATGAGTCTGGGGAGAATTGGGTTGAGCCTGTTTGCTAGTATCTTGCTGTAAATTTTGAGATCTGAGTTAAGTAGGGATATTGGCCTGTAGTTGCCGCAAAGGAACGGGTCTCGACCCTCCTTGTGGATAATGGCTAAATTTGCTGCAGTGATGGTAGCGGGGATTGGCTCTCCTAGTAAGAAAGAGTTGAACATGTTAAGCAGGTAAGGGGACAGGGTCAGCATGAATGTCTTATAGTAAGTGTTAGAAAATCCGTCCGGGCCCTGAGTTTTTGCCGGTTTGAGGGAGCTAATGGCTTCGGTTAGTTCTTCTAGGGTAATGTCTTTATTTAGTTTATCTAGTTCGGCCTGTGAAAGGGAGGGGAGGGAGCACTCCTCCAGGTATTTCGAGATTGTCTCTAAGGGGGTCGGATTTTGGCCCAGAGGATGTAGGTTATACAGTTGAGAGTAGTAGTCAGCAAATTCTTGTGCTATTTCTTTTTCGTCATATGTGATTTTCCCTGATTTTGTGCGGTTTTTGGATATTTGTGATTTTACCCGTATGCCTCTGAGTTTCGAGGCTAAAAGCTTATCGGCTTTGTTTCCTTTATCAAAGAATTTTTGTTTTGTCCATCTTAGGGCCCTTTCTACTTCCTCTAGTTGTGTTTGTTTGAGAGCTGTTCGCGTTTGATTTAATTGCTTTAGTATGTTTTTGGATGCTGTTGTTTTGTGTTGCTGCTCTAGGTGTTTGATTTTATCTGTTAGTTCAGTTTGGAGTTTAGCTTTTTGTTTTTTCTTATAGGCCGATATCGAGATTAATTCTCCTCTAATTGAGGCCTTGTGTGCCTCCCAAAGCATAGCCGGGGCCGAGACCGTACCTGCGTTTATCTGGAAAAAGGAGAAGAGTTTGCGTCTTATATTTGTCTCTGTCTCTGGGCAGTTGAGTAGGGAATCATTCAACTTCCATTTGTAGGGATTGTTTTTGATAAAGGGTAGGGTGAGGGTGAGTTCCACTGGTGCATGGTCAGACCAGGTAATTGGGCCGATATTGGAGTGGGAAGAAGCCTGGAGTATGTTATTGGTACCCAGAAAATAGTCTAACCTCGAGTAGGACTGATGAGGGGTGGAGAAGAAGGTGTAATCCCTTTGACCCTGGTGCTGAGCTCTCCACACATCGACCAGGGAGAATTCTTCTATTATTTCCCTGAATTTTTTTGCTTTTTTTTGTGATTGGATCATGTAAGATGTGCCTTAAGTTGCATTGGGTAGGTCTTTTGGAGTTTTTGTTTTATCTTGTGTGTGTGAGGCGACCATGTTAAAGTCTCCTCCTATAATTAAGGAAGAGAGTGCCTGCTGTTCCAGTGAGTCCAGTACTTTTTTGAGGAACTGGGTTTGATTTTCATTGGGGGCGTATATGTTCACCAATGTTATGGGTGAACCTTCTAGAGTACCCCGGAGCACCAGGAATCTTCCCTGTGGGTCTGATTGAGTGTGAGTTAGGGCGAAGGGGACATTGTTCCTTATTAGGATAGCTACTCCTTTCTTTTTACTCGGGGAGGATGCTTAGAAAGCCTGAGGGAACAGGCTCTTGAATGTATTTGGGGGAACTGGTGAGTTAAAGTGTGTTTCTTGCAGGAAAACGATGTCCCCCTTTTTTTTTGAGTTCCTGGAGTGCTAGTTTTCTTTTTTTATTTGAGTTTAGTCCCTTTATGTTAAGCGTGATTAATTTTATGTCTGTCATTTTATGTCGTGCTTGTTTTTCGGAGCTCTGAGCTCTGAGGCCCTCTGTATTCCCACAGTGAGGGCTACTAGTCCTGCGAGCCTTAGGTGAGTTTGTGTAGGCGAGTGGGGGGGGGTGGGGGAGGGGGGAGGGTGGGGGGGAGGGGAAGGGAGACACAATAGGAAGGGTGGGGGTCGTTGGGCCTTCAGATAGCCCTAGAAAGTAGGCCTCTCCCCTGTGGGCGAGAGAGGTACGGGGGTTTATTACCCCTAGAGATCCTTCCAGAACTCAGAAAACGGTCGGAGACCGGAAAGAGGGTCCCACACCCTCTATGTGAAAACCACTTCTATGGAGACCACTTAGTGTGGTGTCCTATATACATTTCTGAACATCATCACATAAACCGTTGGAAGAAACAAAACCTTTTTTTAAGACCTCTATTTTGTCGGTCAACATTTATATAGTCTATATTGTTATGTTGTGGGCGTTCAATATTTATCAACCCGCTTTTTGGATACTCTGGGCCCGGAGTTAGCCCCGTCTCCTCTAGATGCTATTTTCCACTTCTCCGCTATAGAGGTGCGTCGTTCCTCTTCAAGACGGAGGGATAGGATGGGGGGAGGTTGGGGGGGGAAGAAGGGGGGGCTTGGAGGGGATGGGGGGGAGGGGGGAGGAGGGGGAGGGGAGAGGTGGGGGGAAGGGTGAGGGGGGTAGAGGGGGGAGGGGGGATGGAGGGGATGGAGAGGTGGGCAAAAAAGGGGGGGAGGGGAGGTGGGGGGAGTCTCTGGACAGGATAAGGATGTCTGTCTGGTTTGTCTTAGCTCAGGATCGTATTGTTCTCTTTCTGTCTTTGCATGTATATTGTCATTTGGGGGGGGGAGGGAGAGCGGGGGGGTGAGGAGGGGGGGCAGATTGGGGTTGGGGGGAGGGGAGGGGGGGGAGAGAGGGGAGGGGGGGAGAGAGGGGGGTGGGCAGGGGGGAGGGGAGGGGGAAGGAACCACTTGTCAAGGGGTGGATGCCTATCTGGCTTGTCTTATTTAGGAGCCCATGTGGGTTGGGTAGACATTTTTTTTTTTGAATTAACCCTTTGTCTCTTCTCTTTTTGACAACTTGTACGAAAAAACACAACATTTGGCATTTATCATATGACATTTGCATTTTCTTATGGTAGCAAGGGGGGGGGGAATAGACAGCACTCTGACACAATGACTCAGCAAGGTTGCAGGGTGCACGGAACAGGAAGGGACCCTAATACCCTTCAGAAGTACTAACAATCCAAAAAATAGTACCAGCACTCTCTGTCTCACAGCTACAGATATAAGCGAATACCAGTGTAGGGCAAATGAATAATTTAATGACACTAATAATAAACTGAAAATATAGCAACAATAGCCAATACGCCAATGCAAGAATAAATATCACCATAGAGGAAATGAAAATATAGGGGGTAGAGGGGAAAGTAGTCAAATGATCCCACACTCAGCTAATGATATAAATCTAAAGTCTAAAGAGGGCAAATCACATAAGCAGATATCAAATAGAACTTGACAAGGCACCAGGAAGAGGGTTTGCTTATACTTGTTCACTGATTGATATCTGATATCTGCATATGTTCTGTGTCTTTCACAATATTCTTGTATCTACATTCAGTGGTTGATATTTGATATCTGCTTATGTGATTTGCCCTCTTTAGACTTTAGATTTATATCATTAGCTGAGTGTGAGATGGGAAGGCTTAGGGAAGTACCTCTGGGACCCTTTGGGACCAGGGGGAATGGGCCAGATGAAGAGGTCACCCCTCGAAACGTCGCCCCCCTAGTTTGCTTTCCTTTTTCCATTTTTGTGATTTTTTGCTTTTCTTTTGTGTTTTTTTCCCCTTCTCCTTCTTTCCCCTCTACCCCCTATATTTTCATTTCCTCTATGGTGATATTTATTCTTGCATTGGCGTATTGGCTATTGTTGCTATATTTTCAGTTTATTATTAGTGTCATTAAATTATTCATTTGCCCTACACTGGTATTCGCTTATATCTGTAGCTGTGAGACAGAGAGTGCTGGTACTATTTTTTGGATTGTTTGCATTTTCTTATCATTCGATACATATATCCTATTGCTAGGGGGTACATTTGCTTTTATCTGCTTATCAACTCTATTTCTTACATGAACAATTGGCATCTTACATATATCATTTGCATTTACTTATTGTCTTCTGCTTATATCTTATTTCTGCATAGTCCATTTGCTAGTATCTGCATTACCACATTGTTCTTTGATATGATCGTTCGGTTTCTACCTTACCACATTTGCATTTTGCTTTTGATTGTTGCTTAAGGCTAGACAATAAAAAACGGGGGGATCGGGAGTGAGGATGGGCAGGTAGCGGGGGGTGGGTGGGAGAGAGGGGAGCGGGGGAAAGGGAGCGGGGGAGGGTGGAGCGGGGGGGAAGGGAACGGGGGGGGAAGGGGAGAGCAGGGGGGGAACTTATGTAAGGGAGTGGTATAGGGGTTGCAGGTACTGTACATCCTGGATAAACAGTATATTCATTGCTCTTTCTAAATTGGCTAACTTTCCCCTGCTAGGCTGCTTTAAAGAGCATATTGACAAAGTCCGGGGGGGACTGGGAAAAGAAGGGTTCATACGACCTGGCTCCTCGGGCCGTGAGGTGGCAGGCCTGTCACTGCGTCCCATCGTCCTGTGAGAGGGGGGAGTATGAAGGGGGATAGGGGGTCTACCCCTTCTGTTCATACAGGGGGCTGCATCCTCTGTTCGTGCAGGCGTGTTGCAGGTGTGTAGTTTGGCTTCGCTTACTGCACCTGTGGAGGGTGTCAACAGGACCTCAGTTCACTCCGTAGGTCAAGGTGGTGCTTGTCCTCCTCGGGGGAGCTTGCCGGGTCAATCAGCTTGCTACCTCGGGCAGGACTTCGATCGAACGCTGACCGGCCTGGACGCGGTCGACCAGGATACCTTCTGGCGCTCCGATGAGATGAGTAGTGAGAGCTTTTCCTCCTCGATGGGGTGGGGGGGATATTAGTTAGCTGATGGGGTTTGTTGCGGGATCGCTGGGCAGGATATGTGGGTGGGGGGTGGGGAAGTGAGTGGGGTGTGGGGATAGAGGGGGGGAGGGGGGTATCAAGGACGGGGATGAGGGGGGGGTGGGGGAAAAAAAAAAGGGGGGGTGTGTGGGAGGGGGGTGAGTCAGGGGGTGAGGGGGGTGAGGTGTCTGACCTGCGTTGGTTAATAGCTGGGTAGTGGGATTGGAGGTGCAGGCGAAGCTTCAGGGAGGAGGGGGGGGGCAAGTTTGTAGAATAGGTTCCATAGGTGGATCGGTGGTTGATGGGGTTTACTTGCTTTGGGGCTGCTTTCATAGTTCGTTGTTCCCTTTGGGGGGACCGCCATCGTGCTTCAGGTGGTATGTCCGTTACTTAGGGGCCTCTGTGTTCTTCTGATTGGCCAGCCTTTCAGAGGCCCGGGGAACCTCCATCTCATCATTGTTTGTGGGGGACTTGGCTGGTGGTCTGTTGTCCTGTTGCTGAGTCAGGCCCAACGCTTTTAGGAACGCCGGCGAATCCTTTGGTCTGGAAATTGTGTGGTGACGTCAATTCTTCAGGACTATCAGCTTAAAGTGGAAACCCCAACGGTAGGAGATTCCCCTTTCTTGTAGTATGTTCCTGAGGGGCTTCATTTCTTTCCTTTTTTCTAGCGTGGATCTGGATAGGTCGCTGAAGATCTGTATAGGTATGTTCTCCACTTGGATATCTCTTGCTCTCCTGCTTGCAGCCATGATCTTCTCCTTGGCTGAGTATGCGTGGAGCTTTATGATTACATCCCTGCGTCGTTCAGGGTCCGCAGGTTTGGGGCCCAGCGCTCTGTGCGCCTTGTCCATCTGGAGATCATGCTCCGACAGGTCTGGGGCTAGTTGTAGGAATAGTTTGCGAAGGTAGGCATGAAGCCCCTCTGCAGTGATCGTCTCTGGTATATTCCTGATTCTCAGGTTTTGCCTTCGGTCCCTGTCTTCTTGTTCTTCCAGGGCGTCTCTCAGGTCTGCGACTTCTTGGCCGAGTCTTATGACTTCGTCCTCTGTTGCGTGTTGTGTGCCAACTACGTCTGTGACTTTGCGTTCCAGCACCTCAGTGCGCTTAGATAGCCCATGTATTTCTGTTCTCAGGCCTTCCAGCGCCATGTTCATGTCCGTTTGGATTTCTTTGCGTAGCTCCTTATGCATTCTTTGGAAGAGGGCTTCGAAATAGTGTTTGTTCAGCCCCGGTTCTTGTAAGTCTGCTGCGCCTGAGTCGGGGGCTAAGTCCGTTAGGGCCGCATGGGCTGCTTCTTCGGCGCCATCTTGGGAGTCCCCACTATGTTCAATGGGGCGGTGTGCGGGGGTAAAGTATTTTGTGACTCCTGGGCCTTGGGTCCCTTTTGGGCGGGCCGGCATCTTCCCTAACGTCTGCTAAGTTGTTTGTGCGTTTTTTATGCTTTTTTGTGTGGTTTGGGTCGCTCGATCATGCAATTTGCTTGTGAGGGTGGCGGGAACTCCTCGACAATCCGACCATGTTCCCTGACGTCGCCGGAAGCTCTCGGAACATCTTTGTTTTAATTACTTCTGTTTCGGTAGTTCCCAAGTGGTGCGAGGCCGGGACCCCTCCAGCTATATCCCTGCAGGTGGGTACTGTTTATTGACCTTAGTTAATTTATCATTCAGGGTCTGTGGTATTAGGTATCCTATAAAATGCGTGTATAGGCTCTGGTTATGATTAATCTTTAACCCTTAGTCTTTGAAGCCCAGGTTATGAGGGGATATATGGGGTCTTTGCACCGTGGCAGTGTGATTCATTCAGCAGCTCAGTGTAAGATGGACACCCCTCCTCCCACTTGTAGCTGTGGTGATGTGCCCCTCTGGTCTGTCTCCCTAGTTGTGGGGACCACCCCACCTGCTCCGGAAGCTGGGTTTAGGGTTTTGTGCTATTGTCAATTGACCTGGGGAGAGCAGTGTATGTGCTTCACTCTTTTTTATTTGTCTTTATTTGGGGGTGAGGGGGGGGGAGGGGATTGTTGCGTCTTTATTTGAGGGGATGGGGGGAGGGGGTTTATGCGACCCCACCCGACGGCACTCGGTTCAGCCGCCTCAGGAGCGGAGACCCCCACACCTCTCCCCGCTGATCCAGCCTTGGGCTAGTCCCCGCGTGCGAGCCTGACAGCCATCCTGCGGTGTGGTGTGCTCTGGTTCCCGGGCCGGGGCCCAGACCGAGCACCCACGCGCTGCTTCTCTCTCCTCCTCAGCCGGGGACCTCAGATCGTTGCAGGGGCAAGATAGCCACCCGCTCTTCTCCCAGCTCCCCGTGCGGCCGCCCCTCCAGAGCCCTCGGTGATCGGCCTCTCCCGCTGCTGCAGGTGGCCCCCGCACCACACCGCCGGGACCCCACACCAGCTGTAGCCATCCCACAGCACGGGGCAGGGCTGGAGGCCTCCGCAGGCTGACCTGGCAGGGAGATCTCCTGCGTGGCGCTCACCACTCTCTGTCCGCACCTGCGACGGGCCGATGCAAGGCACGCCGGGCAGATCTTGTCCTGCGGAGCCCCGACGGCCCGACGACCTGCTGGACTTGGACTCCTGCTCCCCTCCGGCGCCGCCACTACAGATCCCAGCGGGAAGAGACGACCGACCCGCTCATCTCCCCTGATTCCCAGCCGCCCCGGGTCCTAAAGCTCCACTGGTGGTGGGGGGAAGACCCACCCGTGGCTGTAGGGAAGTTGGGGGTTTATTTATGTTTTATTTATTTGGCAGCCCACTGTTCTCTGCTCACCTGCCTCCACAGCAGTCCCCCGTGGAGAAGATAGCCGCCTCGTCTCCCAGAACACGAGCCTCATGTGGCAACCGCTAACAAGCTGGGACCGGAGACTGTCGGCAGGTATCCCTTTTTTAATTTATTTAATGCGTCAATATGAATGTCTTTCCAACCGCCTCTGGGCTGCTTTGCTTCGCTGCTTTGATAAGTTTTAGTTTTTATGCAGTTGCGGCAGCCATTTTAGATTTTTGGCGGCCTGCCAGGGAAGCTTCCGGGGGCTGTTTTGTTGCCTCTGGGCTCTCTTCTGATTAGTTTTCAGCCCGTATGGAGCCCTCCACATTTAGAAGGGATCTCCCCCCCTTAGTATATTCAGTTTGGGGGAAGAGGATCTGTTTTTTTGACCCTTTTCGCCCGGTTTTGGGGATCCTTGGGATGGAGCTCCTGTGAGACACGTCTTCCCTGCTTAATGTCTTGGCCACACCCCCCATGTCATTGAATTTCTGCGCATGTGAACTGTATATAAGGGAAATGAGGGCCCCGCTCAAAACCGACCTTTGAAAACTATGTGCTGCATGGGAGCTAGGCATATAGAGAACATTCAGTACATAGAAGTACTATAGAAAAGACTCCCTAATCCTTGTTTTCATCCTTTTTATTTTTTGCAGGTTAAGCAAAATCTGATGAACCTCAACACCGTCTTCATGTAGGAAACACATCTAGCGATAGTCGATACAGAAGGTCATGTATGCATTACATTCAGTTGTCAATACCTGTACTACGCATGCGTTCCATACAGTTCTTACATTCTGTACAGTTCACATAGAGAACATCTAGTACATAGAAGTACAAAATAAAGAAAATTGGACTCAGTAATAATATATGCACCTGGATTGAAAACTGGTTAAAGGACAGACAACAGAGGGTTGTCATAAATGGAACTTTTTCGGGTTGGGCTAAAGTCGTGAGTGGAGTACCTCAAGGTTCGGTACTGGGACCCCTACTTTTTAACTTGTTTATTAATGACCTTGAGGTTGGGATCGATAGCAAAGTCTCCATCTTTGCTGATGATACTAAATTGTGTAAGGTTATAGAATCAGAGCAGGATGTAATTTCTCTTCAGAAGGACTTGGAGAGACTGGAAACGTGGGCAGGTAAATGGCAAATGAGGTTTAATACAGATAAATGTAAGGTTATGCATTTGGGATGCAAGAATAAAAAGGCGACTTACAAATTAAATGGAGATATATTGGGGGAATCCTTGATGGAGAAGGATTTAGGAGTTCTTGTAGACAGCAGGCTTAGCAATAGTGCCCAATATCATGCAGTAGCTGCAAAGGCAAACAAGATCTTATCTTGCATCAAACGGGCAATGGATGGAAGGGAAGTAAACATAATTATGCCCCTTTACAAAGCATTAGTAAGACCACACCTTGAATATGGAGTACAATTTTGGGCACCAATCCTAAGAAAAGACATTATGGAACTAGAGTGCAGAGAAGAGCCACCAAATTAATAAAGGGGATGGACATTCTAATTTATGAGAAGAGGCTAGCTAAATTAAATTTATTTACATTAAAAAAGAGGCGTCTAAGAGGGGATATGATAACTATATACAAATTTATTCAGGGACAATACAAGGAGCTTTCAAAAGAACTATTCATCCCACGGGCAGTACAAAGGACTCGGGCCATCCCTTAAGGTTGGATGAAATGAAATTTCACCAGCAACAAAGGAAAGGGTTGTTTACAGTAAGGGCAGTTAAAATGTGGAATTCATTACCCATGGAGACTGTGATGGCAGATACAATAGATTTGTTCAAAAAAAGGTTGGACATCTTTTTAGATGGGAAAGGTATACAGGGATATACCAAATAAGTATACATGGGAAGGATGTTGATCCAGGGATTAATCCGATTTCCAATTCTTGGCGTCAGGAAGGAATTTATTTTTCCCCTTAATGGGGTTTTTTGTTTGCTTTCCTCTGGATTAATAAGTAAGTATAGATATAGAATAAAGTATCTGTTGTCTAAATTTAGCATAGGTTGAACTTGATGGATGTACGTCTTTTTTCAACCTCATCTACTATGTAACTATGTAACTATAGAAAAGACTCCCTATTCGGCGCACTATAGAGTGAATGATTTATGAATTGTATTTTAAAACATAACATTTAATAGTTTTATCATAAAAGAAATGTCGCTTAGACAATTGACAGAATAATTTAAAAAAAAAACAGTTCTAGGTAGAGAATATATAAACCTGTCTGGTCCTAATCAAATATTGATTAACCTCTGTTGCTGATAATGACGTTAGCTCATGAGAATACCGCTTACGTATTTCCTGGGTCTACAATATCTTATATGAACACATAGTTTTGTTTTGTTCCCCAAAAATCCTAAATTTCTGGAAGCAATTTATCCTCTGTAGGTTGTTTACATGTCTTAGTATCCAGTCAAACACTCTTTTGTTTCAAATTACAGCTTGTTCTTCTACCACACACTGTGTTACACCCCAGATACTATATTGCTATATTAGCTGTTTGTATCACTTTATGTGGTTATGGCAGACTCAAAAAAACATCAGACTGCAAAGAACATACTTTCACCACTTAACTTCTGCAGATTGCGTACCAAGTGTGGTACTGTAACAGAATCAAATCAGTGACTCAAATGTTACTTACTATTGCTAATTACTCAGCCATAGGCTGTTATTATACTTTAAATGGCATCTTGCTGCAGTTTGCTGTGTTTATATCATTGCCATGTAATTATAGCAGATTAGAGTAGAATCATTTCCATCAAATTGCAGGAGAAAACCTGTTTTACAGAGGAATCCTTACTACATACTTCCCACCATAACCGTAATTGGGATTTGAATTGTTTATCAAGGCTTTGAAAATAGTTTTTAATATTCACCGTTGTCACAGCTTCTTTAGTGTTGCTCTCTAAAGTAAAGACTGTCTCTGAGTCTAATTCCCAGTTGTTAAAATCTATAGTTTTAGATAGAAAGCCTGCCATCAGTTGGCTTATGTAACAACTATTTTTAGTGAATCATATAGATACAGAAAGAAATAAAGGAAGGCGGGCTGGGGAAGAGTGCAAATAGACAACCTACAGATGCTTATACATAAGAGAAATGATGGCCCCGCTCAAAACCGACCTTTGAAAACTATGTTACATAGAAGTACTATAGAAAAGACTGCCCATTCTGCGCACTATAGAATGAATGATTTATGAAATATAGTTTAAAACATAACATTTAATAAAGAATTTGCCCAAAAACACTTTATGAATTGCAGAACTAAAGGGATTATCTACATGGCAACTTGTGTGTGTGTGTGTGTGTGGCCTTAAATATGTAGGTAAAACACGAAGAGAACTAAGGGTAAGGATGCTTGAACACTTAGGTATCATCCGGAATGCTGTAGATACCCCTCTATCACGGCACATGTGAGACCACCATGGGGGTGACACAGGAAGCATAATGTTTCAGGCAATTTATCACATTCCACAAACAATTAGGAGAGGTGATTGGGACACGGCTCTTTTACGTTTGGAGGCATGGTGGATTTATACTTTAAATACCCTAAGCCCATCAGGACTAAATGAGGGGTTTGTATATAACCTCTTTCTCTGAAGCATAGTTTCCAGTTTGATCTCATGAAAATGCGTAATATCAAGTTTCGAGCAAATAGCGTGCAACGGGTTGCTATGGCAACACATTTTTACATGTATATAGGGGGAACGCTAGCGCTGGTATGTCCACCCCAGGAAGAAGGCGTGTCTTACGCCGAAACGTATGTCGGGTACAGCGATTCCGTGAGGCAGTCAAGCAGTCTTGCAGTGAGTCTAGCAGTGAGTGAAAGCAGAAAATACACTCTGTACTGACGCGGCTCCGAACAAGTAAGGTAACGGGAGCTAAGCAATTAGCTCTGGCCAATGCAATAAGATGGGTAAATGTCAGGAATCCACTCCTGGGTTTGGCTGGAGCCCATCCATCCGGAGCTATGCAGGTTCCAGACAAACTATTCCCTGCTTCTGCAATCACCTGCCTCCTGCTGCCTCCTGTGCAGCTCTGGCCTGATTGGCCTCCTGTGCTATTTAGTTCCTGCCCCGCCCTCAGGAAGTTGCAGTCCAATCCTAGTTGCAAGTAACTGTGCTTGTCACAGACTCTCTGTTTGGCCTGCTAGCCTTCCTTGTGCCTTGTATCCTGCGCCTAGTCCCCTGCTGCCTAGGGCTTCTTGCATAGTAGCCTCGGCGCTGCTTCCTTGTTCCTGGCAGACTTCGCCTTCGCCGCACGGATGCGGCTATGCTGGTTTCCCCAGCGTTTCCTGTGGCGTGTCTGCACCTCTGGTTCCTGCTTCCTCCAAGTGGAGTTTACTCCTGTCCTTTTCCTGACGCACTGCAGCACCTTCGCTGAAGCATCTCCGCTGCAGTGGCTTCTCTCAAGGTTCTAGCCTCCAATGCTGAAATACCTTCACCCAAGATTTCCTGCTGATGACCTCGGCTTGTTTCCTCGACCACCGCTCCTGTGCCACCTGCCTTGACCACTGCCTGGATAACGTTAACCCTACCTTCTCCAATCCTGACCTGGTTATGGCTAACTATGGAATCCGCACTCCGGACCTGACTCCGTGGCCTAAGGTCGGTGTTTATACATCCCCACCTCAGCCCCGCGGTCCGGTACCAGTTTGTGGCAAGCACGTACATTACAGTAAAATTGAGCAGACCTTTTGTGCTGAATACACGAACAGGACTGCCTCACGGTAACACTCTGCTTTTAAACTTGTGTACAAATAAGATTATCCCTCTGTGAATTTGCTTCTGACTAATATACGCTCTGGGTCTGGTAAGATTTATGATAACATAACCTGCATTAGCTGATGAAATATATCTACACGTATGTATACAATATGAATTACTGAATGGGAACCTTACTAACAGCTTATAAAATCTAAGAAACGGATACCTTATCTTTGTACAAGTGACCACCAATAGTGAAAACATAAATTTATCTTTTTTTTTTTCATTAAATAAAATGAGTGTCACAGATACTTTAGAGTAAAAAGTTATGCCTTAAACGTGGCATTTATAGGGTTAAGTGTGCATGTATGATACCATCTTTGAATGCAAGAAAAGTGTGGAGCATCAAAAGTGTTTCCTATTGTGCCAATAAGTGTCTCCTGAACAATCACCCGTGGGGATTCCTCTGTAAAACAGGTTTTCTCCTGCAATTTGATGGAAATGATTCTACTCTAATCTGCTATAATTACATGGCAATGATATAAACACAGCAAACTGCAGCAAGATACCATTTAAAGTATAATAACAGCCTATGGCTGAGTAATTAGCAATAGTAAGTAACATTTGAGTCACTGATTTGATTCTGTTACAGTACCACACTTGGTACGCAATCTGCAGAAGTTAAGTGGTGAAAGTATGTTCTTTGCAGTCTGATGTTTTTTGAGTCTGCGGTAACCAAATAAAGTGATACAAACAGCTAATGTAGCAAGATAGTATCTGGGGTGTAACACAGTGTGTGGTAGAAGAACAAGCTGTAATTTGAAACAAAAGAGTTTTTGACTAGATACTCAGACACCTGTTACTACTATATGTAAACAATTTACAGAGGATAAATTGCCTCCAGAAATTTAGGATTTTTGGGGAACAAAACAAAACTATGTGTTCATATAAGATATTGTAGACCCAGGAAATACTTTAGCGGTATACTCATGAGCTAACATCATTATCAGCAACAGAGGTTAATCAATATTTGATTAGGACCAGACAGGTTTATATATTCTCTACCTAGAACTGTTTTTTTTATTATTCTTTCAATTGTCTAAGCGACATTTCTTTTATGATAAAACTATTAAATGTTATGTTTTAAAATACAATTCATAAATCATTCACTCTATAGTGCGCCGAATAGGGAGTCTTTTCTATAGTACTTCTATGTACTAAATGTTCTCCATGGGAACTGTATGTAAGAACTGTATGGAACGCATGCGTAGTAGACAACTGAATGCATACGTAGTAGTATTGACAACTGAATGTAATGCATACATGACCTTCTTTATCGACTATCGCTAGATGTGTTTCCTACATGAACATGGTGTTGATGTTCATCAGAATTTTCTTAACCTGCAAAAAATAAAAAGGATGAAACGAGGATTAAACAATGACTAAAATAATACAAATACTGTTTTAAATAATACAATCTTCTTCAACCAACATCTTCTTGCTGTGTCTTTTGCAGGCTCAAGTAATTGTGAGATTGTTATTTAGAGAAGAAATAGATGCAAGAATTACATTATAATACAGTAGCGGCCGGATGTGTTTTCTACACGAACATGGATGCTCATCAGGCTTCCGAACCTGCAAAACAAAGATTAAACAATGACTACAATAAATTATTGTATTCAAAACTGTATAAAAAACCTGTATTTATTACAAAAATTCATGTTTCAGTCATCAGTTTTAATCACTCTGATTACTCCAGCCCATAGTCCTCTGATGCCTTAAATGCACCTTAATTGTGTCTTTCAAGGTATTGAATTGTGCGTCAGTGTACTGTACTGTATGTAAACTGCATCTTCAGTTCTTCAAAATTTGCTCTCTTCAAATTGTCAAAAATAGCCTTCTTACCCT
Source organism: Ascaphus truei (assembly GCF_040206685.1). Classification (NCBI taxonomy): domain Eukaryota; kingdom Metazoa; phylum Chordata; class Amphibia; order Anura; family Ascaphidae; genus Ascaphus; species Ascaphus truei. The sequence goes on along the minus strand of NC_134484.1, from coordinate 422,262,816 downwards.
TGGAGCGTCAAAGTTGACTTTTTTGTACCACAGGGAAAAGTGATGAAAAGTCACATGGTATTGGAAGATTAGCTGGGCAAATTAACTCAGCTGTCCTCTGCTGTTTGAAACATAATTTTCCAAAGTTTCTGCTGGTATTACATAAAGCTGGGTGTCATCTACTACATCCCAATGGATCTTCTCAGGTCTTTGCCTCCGTTGTGCCGCAGATGTGCTTTGGAAAGCAGGTTCCACTCTCCTATACGTCTGTCCCTGTATCATGGGGGTTCATAGCCACAATTTCCTCATTGTCTGTAATGTTGAGTAACATCTAGGTATGTCATTGAGACAGAGGGGTTGGGGAGGGTTCCCCCAGATGTCTTGCACTCTCCTGCTTCTGTGGGTCTAGAATAGAATAGAGACCAGCGATGTCCCTCACCATTCCCGTCATGTTACTCGTTATTTGGTCTATCTTCTCCAAAATCAGGTCCATTTTTTCTTCCAGGAGTGGCTCCTCCCCCCCAAGGTTTAAGCTTGTCCCTTTCCACTTTCCAAGTTGGCAGGTCAGTTTCAATTTGCCAGGTTACGACAGATCCAATGTGATCATTCTTCCTGTAATTATACAGGTTAATAAGAGTTTAAACTCAGCGAGTGCTAGGACCTGCTACGGTCCTGCCTTGAAAGTGGCAGCAGGCTTAAGACGCTTTGGCCAAAGGGTCAACTAAATTACCCTTTTTTCAAGAGAATATATAGATATTGCACTGTGTATTTTTGTCACATTGGAAGTAGCTTTGGGCATATTTGTTTGTTTTTTTGTTGTATACATCTGTACATGGCAGGGAACTAATATTCTATATATATATATATATATATATAGTGCTGACCGGTGAGGGTCAGGAGAGCTGAGATGTCCATGTTGGTGTGGGGACAGATACAGGCTTTTGATAAACTCAAACTTCGTTCATGGTGACAGCGCCTCCAGCTTCAGTGAGCTCCAGGAATCCCAGAGGCAGTTCTCACCAAAGCACACTTTGTTCCCTCCCCTGCCCAATATACTGCGACTCAGGCAGGGGTATATAAAACAAAGGGCTTTATTGCAGACACTGCAGATGGTACACACACAGCGGATGCAGGTGGATAGCAGAAGGTCCCAGACCTCTGGATGGTTTTGGACCTCTGGTAGTATTGAGTCCTCTGTAGAATTTAGATGATCTCTCAGCCCCCTAGGGGCTGGGGGGCATGCTCATCTCTGATTGGAGAGACTCACAGATCTCCAGTTCCTGCAGACTCCAGACTAGAACTGATTAACAATTTGGCACTTCCCCTTTGAGATTAAGAAGGGGAGGGCCTAGAGTCCGCACCACTATTGGCTGTACACAAACACCAGGTCATCTCCTCTCCTGTCACTCAGAGAGTAGCATGAGGGGGGTCAATGCCCCTTGGAATAGCTTGTCACAGCCTACAGAGCTATCAGGACTTACGTGACAAGGGCAGAGAGGCAACTGGGACCAGCCCTGTTACATCTAATATTTACTTTTAGAAATGTTCATACTGTATGTGGGTCACAAAATAGCCCTGAGGAAGATCCAGATGGAGGGGCCGAAACATTCACAGATGAAAACATTTCCCTTGTTCCACGGAGACAAATGATTTACTTTCTGAAGGAAGTGCATGCATAGCATTATTTGATCAAAATTAGCCAAAACTTGTAAAAAATTAAAAAAAAAATCAAAATCTAGTACCATAATTGGTCTTTGACATGAAGAAGACATTGAAATATCTGATTAGATAATGAATAAGGTGGTAGAAAAAAAAGATAAAGAATAGCGCACCCAACTGTGTGTAATAATACCTTTAAAAAATATTTGACATTTGTGTTTGATTCAAAGCAAAGCATCAACCACCAATATGTACTTTAACTGCACTTATCACTGCCATTAGTTCACCTTTGTTGTAAGTGAGACTGAACCATTGATTGCAATTTTCCTGCCACATGTCACATATCAGTAGCGCTTCTCTCCACAACATATGGGGGCACATGTATCCAAGCAAGACCCAGATAAATGAGTTTGGTGCCATGGAGTTATTCTTTGGGCAGGAGGAGTAGCAGGAGCCAGCAAGAAGAGAGGCAGGATGGGAGCAGGGGCCAGTAGCGGCGGGCGGGGAGCAGGGGCCAGCAGCGGCAGGCGGGGAGCGGGGGCCAGCAGCGGCAGGAGGGGATCAGGGGCCAAAAGGGGAGGGATGGGAGCATGTAACTAAAGCAAAGAAAAAGGCCAAAGGCAGAGGTCACACTGGGGAGTTACAGTCATCAGGGATCACCACCTCAAATACCTTTGATGCATTGTCTTGGGGGGATACTATGGATGCAATGGAGGAAGGTGGAACAGAAGCCCTCAAAAGTGAGGGGGGGGAGGAGGAGGGAATAGCAGATACTGTAAAAAAATAAAATGTAAATATTTGAAATAATTGCACTGAATTTGTGTTCTATTGTTTTTATTTGTATTTTTTTCCCCTCCCGATGTAAATATGTAATGTTTTGACTGTCTGTTTCTGTTTTGTATATGTTGCATGTTTTTCAATAAACAAAATCACATGTATCCAAGCAAAGGTGGTGCAATTCTGGGGGGGAAAGTCTAGATGAAAGCAATATGATTTTTTTCTTTGATAAACCTTGTGCAATTGTTTTGATGGAAATGCTAAATATTTGTCTTAAGAAATATTCCCTATGGACCCCACTGAATCCACTAGCTGGCTAGCTAAATACTGTATGCATGTTCAAATGTTTCACCTGATCTGTGTATTCATGTCTGTGTAATAGTATTATATGGCATATCCAGAATCTTAATGGTTGATTGCAGGATCACCTGTCTGTTATTGATACATTCTTTAACTATAATGTTTATTCACCTTGTGAATGCTAAAGTGATTCATTATTTGGCTTTGATTTTAGTTTTTGTTTCCTGTGCATTTTGCTAATACTTGCCAGCATTATTCTTTTCTATTCCGGTACTGTATGGAGTTTATTTATCAGTGTATCCTTGTTGCTAATCTGTGCAATCTAAATAAAAGCATCATATTCAAAAAGAAAAGAGAACATACATCTCCACGGAAAACCACAAGCTTGTTCACTTTAATAAGTCTGATGCTATATATATTTACCATTTATGTAGCATTTTGGAGATTATTTATTGAAGCCTCCCTGCTTTAAAACTACTGCAAACATTAGTAAGGGATTTTAACTTTATTTGTATCCCCTTATTCAGAGGAAAAACACGCAAACCCAACATCTGGGGGGTCATAAACCTCTATTGATAAAAAATCTGTGGGAACCATGAGAAGAAACCATTTAAATAATTAACAGGTCACTTACATTTGATGTAATCACAATGAAAGGAATACAGTAGTAACTGAGACACCCTTATTTGGGAGATTTCTAGTGTTTTTGACATTAAATTCATTCTAAAAGGAGGATTTTTATTCTGTATTTTACGGTCCATGTATCATGGTAACTACTGAAATAAATCAACCTGGTGATTGTTTGCAGTAAAGGGATATAGACAAACAATCCTCGTGTGCGTCCTGCAAATGGAATTTCTCCTTACATACTGTATGTTACCAAACTATGGGGGGGTCATGTATCAAAGTGTCATGGCTTCAAAACTGGGGCGAAACTGATACATAAACACCACACATATACAGTATCAAAGAGGAGAATCCCACTGGTTTCAATGGGAATGTTTTTCCTTACTAGTTTTTTGCCCCAGTTTTAGAGCCGGAAGACTTCTATATATATATCCCCCAATGTGTTCCAGGTCAATCAAGGAGTTAAGTTAATGGGTTATACGTCACAAAGCACAAATATAAATGCAAAGTTTTTACCTAATGCAAATTGTGCTGAAAAATACCTGCACCAAGCAGTGTCAATGTATTAATCCTGGTTGCTCTATTTTCGGGTATGTCTGCGTCTGTCTACGATGAGATGTGGGATTTAAGGAGCAGATGGAAGGGATTAGGGCAGAGTTATATTTGCATATAATACAACAGTAGAAATACACTTCATAAATATGTTGTATTTCAGACAGAAAATAATAATATTTTTTTAAGCAAATGTGTCAGCGCAGACTAATTTTCTTTTGACATAGTACCCAGTATTTTTAACGTGTATAAATCTCTCATAAACACATTTATTAAAGGTCAATTTAAGATTACAGTTCTTTTAAAGTTCAAATCATGTTTTTATTGTTGTTTATGGTTAAAAAGTAGACACGAATGTTACAGAAATGTACAGTAGTACAAAAGTCATCTATATCATTAATTCAAAATATTAGACTACTAAATGTATTCCCCTATACAGTAAATCAAGACAAATGTGGTACAATTGGGGTTGGGGGGGGGGGGGGGGGGAATCTGCACCAATATAATTTTTTATTTGATACATTAGGAGCAATGTTTTTGCCCCAAAACTGCACCTGTATTGTAAATAATATAAAATACATCACAGATTAAAAGAAATACAAAAGGCTGTTTCTAGGCTACAAAACCCCCCTTTTAGCATAACTGCTGTTGTTATTATCATTAAGAAACAAACAGTAATCAGAGGGACATAGTAGATGGGAATAAAACTAAATGTATATACTATTTTTGTGTACAAACTTATAGTTTCCTTTCCTTGTAAAAGTTTGATTTAATTTCTTGAAGGAGTTCTCCTTTTCTGTTTATAGAGAGCTCCGTTCTAATATTTAACAGGTTTAAAATAACTTGAAGTCAGTCAGAGTTGCACTACTTTTTAATGCACTTTGGTTACTTGCAAAAGATATCTGTTGGGACATCACTGCGAATAGATACTAGAGTCTAAAAAGTACTGCATATATATTTTTTCGTTGCAAATCGCGCTGCAAAATCATTTTATTTGTATCAGTTTTATATATTTCTGCGACGAGATGAGAGATTTATGGAGCAAGTGGGAGACGCTTGTGGACTCAGAACATTTGCACCTTGGTGCATGTATATGTACTGTATTAAGATTTGATAATGAACTGGTTGTTCTATCTTGCAATTGGTAATAAGATACAGTATGTGCATCTTGCATTACTTTCCTTGAATATTTTCAGTGTTTGGTTTTCTCTGTCACCTTTATTTAAAGTGGTGTAAGCACTGATTGTGGTTCACTTAAGCACATCGGTATTTATTAATCAAATTTTAGAACAGTAGAAAAACTCCTATTAAATATGTTGTGATTCAGATAAACAAAAGGCTAATTTTGTAGAGACAAATATTTCATACCCACTGCGTTTGTGTAGTATGTACAGTACTGTTGTATGCTGCTGCTCAGAATCCATGTTAGTACTTCCCAAGCCCCTGATAATGAGAATTCTGAGGGTCACTATACATTGTAGGTCATCAACACTGTAGAGCATGTAGAATTAACGGGTCATTCTAACCCCAAAAACATGAATTGTAGTTGGTAACCTCTGTGATTTACTGCAGACTTGTTGGCTAACAGATATACCACCATATAGATGTTACTGTAAGCTGGCACAGCTATATTATTTTAAGCACTGCATTGCATGAGCTATACACCCCAAATGTAATATTTACCACGAGAATAGAAGCTTTGGGCAAACATTTATTTTTTGGAAAGGAGGAAATTTCTCATAATACAGTAAACGTTGATCAAACATGTGCTGTAAATTCTTTCAAAAAGCTATGCCGGTAAATATATCACATGCAGGTGATTACTGGGGAATGTTAGTTGATCTTTATTTTCTTTCAATTTCAATAGTTAGTAAAAATACAAATCATTATTGTTAATCTACATGTATGCGAAAGGCTAGTATATTATCAAATAGATGATATTAGTGATATTAAAATGACAGTTTTTATGTTATTGAAATTACATCAACAGAAGCAAAAAAATTCAACTTCAACATTACATCAACGTAAAGTTATAGAAACCTAGGTCATATCTGTTGTGTCAATGCTCATTTAAGGATGTATTTAGAATGGTAATGTATCAGTAGAGTTAATCAGTTAATGTGAACTCAGCCGTTATCTTAACCAAAGACCCATTCTGAAGATCCATGTTTAGCTCAGACCTCCGCTGTGAAAAATCCACATGTAAAAAATGTTTTATATACACGTACTGTATAGGTACAGTATTTAAATGGCTAATGTGTACTGTAGGTGTGTATGTATATCAAGTTTATATGCGTTTGAAATATAGGCTCCTCTTTATGTTTGTGCTACTGTTGATTCTAAGCTTTCTCTGCAGCCGCTTTAAAAGTTTCTAGAAATAAAATAGAAATAGTTATTTAATTATTTAAGCGCACACTACTCACGTTTTGCAGCCACTCTACAGAGTTTCCGTATGTTCACTTTTACTTTCTGAGTGGCTGGACTTGCACACAATCCAGTCACCGGTGGTCTCTGATATATTTTTAGCATTTGTTCCTCCCTCTCTGTGATTTCTCTCTCTCTCTCTCTCTCCCAGTACTGCTTTTTCCTTTGCCTGTGTTACTCTTTCTCTGTTTGCTTTATGTGCTCTGCCTTCCAACTTTCTCTTTCCTTATTCATTGTTCTCTTTTGAATGACTTCCCCTTGCTTTGTCTCTGTGGGGCCGATTCACTAAGCTCCGTTAAGTGGCTTAAAGAGCGCAAAGTACCCTTTAAGCCCGATAAGGCTGCAGTGAGATTCACTAAGCAGTGATAACTGCACTTTATCGGTCTTAAAAGGGCTTTTTTAGCCCTCGGCGCAAAATGCGCACAATCATGCTATTGCGCTGCTTTTTGCCAGTACTACAGATTCACTTAGCAGCGCTAAGTGAATCGGCCTTAAAAAACGCGCCAAACAAACGCGCCAGCTAAAGGCAGGCGCAAAAGAAGCTGGACTTAGAAAATTTTTCTTTGTTTACCTTTTTGCTGGCACACCATCCATACAACAGGACCGTGTGATGCCCGTGTGATCCCCGAGGGACAAAGGGGGTCCCCTGGGGGTCCACGATGTCCGGGGGTCCCAGCGGGGGTGTCTGGGGGTCCCCGCGGGTGTCAGGGGGCGTCCGGGGGCCCCCGCAGCCATCGCGGGCCTACGGTACCAATGTGTGCCCCCCAAAATTAAACAATACTCTAAAAAAATACCCCCATCCTCTAACACATACACTACATTAATGGGCAAAATTACTATTATCCACATATGGATAATAATGCATTTGCCCATTAAATATACATTAATCACAATAAAAACATTAAATATATTTTGTACTCACTCTTGTCCGGCACCCACGATGAAGGCCACCCACATCTTCCTCCCCGTCCATACACTGGGGTGCTGAAAAATATACACAATAAGAAAAAGAGCCAAACTAATGTCCCCTAACCCCTTAATGACCTTAGCGGTTATTAACCGCTACAGTCATTAAGAGGTTACGCCACCCTGACCCGATACCCACCCTTCACCCATTTATTTGTACAGTGGCTTCATCATGTATATATATATATATATATATATATATATATATATATATATATATATATATATATATATATATATATATATTCTAATATATATATATATATATATATACTGTATATGCATGATTAACCAATATACAAATAAATCCTGTACATGGCCAAATACAAATCTCTACCAATATCAAACAGCACCAAGCAAAATCAATATCTAATAAATCCAAATACAAACACTCAATTTGACAGTGTACATGATATGATTAATCTGTGCATCATGTATACTATGTCAACCAATGCTCTAAATCAAATACACTAATCCAAACAAGATACAAAGACAATCATTAAAGAAAAACAAACCATCAACACAATTAAATTACCATCAATTAATCCAATCACCAATCAATTATAATCCAAATCAATTACACACTTCAAATCCTACAAGCAAACCATTGTGAAAAATAATCTATGTCAGAGTAACCATCAAACTAAATAACTTCCAAAAATAAGCCAATAAAATAATCTATAGCAAACAGCCTTTAAATAAACATTTGAAAAAATGAAATGTACATTAGCAACACATTTTTACACAAAGCAGCAAATTGCAATTCCAAAAAACATCCAAACAAGGCAAGCCAACAAGTTTTTATTATACCTGTATGTATGTCCATGTATGTCCATCTATAGTTTAATATAGTATAATAAAAACTTGTTGGCTTGCCTTGATTGGATGTTTTTTGGAATTGCAATTTGCTGCTTTGTGTAAAAATATGTTTCTAATGTACATTTCATTATTGCAAATGTTTATTTAAAGGCTGTTTGCTATAGATTATTTTATTGGCTTATTTTTGGAAGTTATTTAGTTTGATGGTTACTTTGACATAGATTATTTTTCACAATGGTTTGCTTGTAGGATTTGAAGTGTGTAATTGATTTGGATTGTAATTGATTGGTGATTGGATTAATTGATGGTAATTTAATTGTGTTGATGGTTTGTTTTTCTTTAATGATTATATTTGTATCTTGTTTGGATTAGTGTATTTGTAACGATGCGCAGAACACGCCCCCTGCGGCGTGTTCCTTCCTTACCTGTTTACTTCTGATTGCCGCCCTCTAGCTGCGAGTCAAGATCCTGTGTCTTTAAGGATTCTGAAACAAGCAACGCCATCTTGCTTTCTGGCAAACCCTGCCCTCTTCCTCCTGACAGGAAGTAAGCCTCTCTTTGACTTTCTCTTTGCTATTAGTCATTTGCTGTCTGCCCTGGTGCCTGCTGGTACTCATTGCATACTGTTCCTGTCTGGACCTCCCTGGGACCTTTACTTATCTCCTATGGATTCCAGAAAACTGGGCCAGTCACTCTTATACTACTGAGGTTAGTTTACTGTCGGGTAGTGTAGGTACCTGCTTAGTAGGGTTCACCTTGACGTGGTAGCAAGTTTATAATTCCTTGGCCAATGGATTAGACTAAGAACCCTTATGTTATGTTTAGTTTCGCTGCACCTTGCTGTTTCTGTCACTATGCATTTAAGAAGTCTGGACGTTCTCCAAGAAGCAATCCTTCTCTGGATGTTACCTTGTGCTCTGGACTCCCTGCCCATGTTCTATGTTCCTGGTTTCTGTTTCCAGACTCCTGTGCTGAAGCGTTGGCTTCCCACAACCCCCACGTTGATGCCTGAGAACGCGCGCACTCCCGCTCTGCTGTCAGAGCATGCTCGCACATGCAGCTGGATCACTCATGTCTCTGAGTAGGCACCGCACCTCCGGACGCGTCACGCATTCTCATGCGTGACGCGCGGTCACGTGACTACGTGCACCGATTCCCAGCTGCGCGGCAACTCACTCCCTTCGTATCCCCTGCGGCCTCCCCACCTCGCTAATGGGTCGTTCCCTTTCCCTGCACTTGTGAGGAGAGCACAAGCGTGACAGTTTTTGATTTGGAGCATTGGTTGACATAGTATACATGATGCACAGATTAATTGTATCATGTACACATTGTCAAATTGAGTGTTTGTATTTGGATTTCTTAGATATTGATTTTGCTTGGTGCTGTTTGATATTTGGAGAGATTTGTATTTGGCCATGTACTGTATTTATTTGTATATTGGTTAATCGTGCATATACAGTATATATATATATTATAATATATATATATTATATATATACATGATGAAGCCACTGTATAAATAAATGGGTGAATAAATATTCCATCAAAGTCTATTTCCGATGTGTTTTAAAAACGTCAGACCATATCTGATCCTTGCCTTTCTTTAATATTTAGAATAGCTTTATGTGTATACCAAGCATGTTTTATACCCCATTCCCTGACCATATTAGCCTCTTCCACCTCTGTTGAGAATTCCATGAATCCATCACCCTTTTCATAAAGGAGTACTGCATTCCCTCACATTTTCCATGAGGCTACCACCCTACAGCTTCAGAGCATGGCCTTTGCTCAATTTTTTCCTCATCAGCTTGCGATTTGGGGGTTGTAAAAAAAAAAAAAAAGAACATGAGAGATGTTATGTGATTGTATTAGATTATAATGACATATATCAAATTCTGTACCTCTGTGTCTCATTGTTTCTCCTGTTAAACTGTGTCCAAAAGTCTGCCAGGTATGAGATGGCATGGACATCTTTATGGAGAAAGATAAACTTGAACTGTATCACGCAAGTAACGTGGATTAAGTTATCACGCATAAGTAGGTATGAGGTTCCTTATGAAAATGAAACATCCACCACCAGTTTAAGATCTTTCAAATCTAAGGCTGTCACACATTTTAACCTGGTCTGTAACTGTTTCATACGCCCATAATATATATTTTCTTTAACTGTGCATGCAATGTCTTGTATATAATGTATACCCTGCTCATTTATGTAACTGTATTTGTAACCATGTATTATTTGTCTTAACTCTGTGCCCAGCACATACTTGAAAACGAGAGGTAACTCTCAATGTATTACTTCCTGGTAAAATATTTTATAAATAAATAAATAATGTAAGTTGGGAGTACAAACCCAATAGACCCTAACAAGGTGTAAATATACTTTCTAAATTCAGAATATTAGCTAGGAAAATGCCCAAATACAGATGCTGCATGACTCAGTTTACTCAGAAAAATGACTATGGCAACCTGTGGCCATTGCATCTTTATCAAAGGCAAAGCCGTGGCTTATGCTTTTTCCTGTTGTGGCAATTCTGTAGTGCTGGTCATCAACACTGAAGCCCACTACATCTGTACTCTTCCCGACACTATTTAGCAAGTAACATTATATGTATTGCGCGCTGGGTTTTATATGTAGTAGTAAAGTGCACAGCCATAAAAAACAGACATTGTGTCACATGATCCCAGGGAGATAGGGAGAAACACATTTTTTAGTACAGCTCTGTGCAGTATTGATATGTGTGATCTGATCATACTATATTTCTAAAGTTATTCCAAGCACAAAACTTAGAAGCTTTTAATGCCTCAGTGGAAAATGTCTATGTTTCCTAAAAATACACAGTTTCAGCAATTCAAAGCATCTTCTCCAATGACAAATATTCCTTGATAAGGTATGGCTCAAACATTTTAGCAATGACTAATATATTAGCTTTCAGTACAATCTGAATTGATATTATATATGTTGAAGTTTCATAAAGCATGCTACATGTATACTGTATAAAAAGGATGGGTATCAGATCTCATGGTTCATTCAGCAGAATCTGCTCCATAAAAATGAATATTCTCCAGAGACCTATATTTTTGAGACCCTCCCGATTTCCCTTCCTATTAAGATGATCAGAAACCTCCAAAAAAGGTTCTTTGCATTTATTTGGCAAGGCAAGAAGCCCAGAATAGCTTGAGCAGACTTATTAGCACTTAGGTTAGGTGGTGGTCTCGCAGTACCAGATTTAAGATAATACCTCCTAGTAACCTATATAAAACAAGTCATTTATTGGCACTCCAAACCTAAATGTTACAGATGGGTAGATATTGAGGAGACCTTATCTAACCAATTTCTTTGCACTTTCGGATCTGGGTGTCTGGGGGGCAACTCTCAGAATACTAAGACCCTTCCTTGACTATAACATTCACCCTCCATATATTTAACCTGGCAAGGAAAAAGTATAAACTCCTCTCCTAAAAATTGATCCGCCGATTTGGTAATCCTAACTTCAAGCCATGTACAGTATATCCCCCAGAGGATTCGAACATTGGAAGAGTTGGGGTATTACAACTGTAGGTGATCGAATGTGAGTGTTAGATGGGTAGGCAAATTATTGGAGATAAGGAAAAAGCAGAGGTATTAAACAAATTCTTTGCCTCTCTATTTACCAGGGAAGAATCAATTGCAATATTATTGCCACAGGAGGAAGCCACAACCTCTATATTAACTAAGAATTGGTTAACTGAGGAAGAAGTTCATAGGCGGCTTGATAAAATTAAAGTAAATAAGGCACCTGGCCCCGATGGTATACATCCAAGAGTTCTTAAGGAGTTAAGTGCAGTAATAACCAAACCGTAACATTTATTATTCAAGGACTCAATTTCCACAGGCTCAGTACCACAAGATTGGCATAAAGCAGATGTTTTGCCTATATTTAAAAAGGGAGCTAGATCACAACCAGGGAATTACAGACCTGTACGCATGACATCAATAGCGGGGAAGCTACTTGAAGGTTTAGTACAGGATAATATTCAGGCATACCTAATGGAAAACATAATTATTCGTAATAGTGAGCATGGATTTATGAAGGATAGGTCATGCCAAACTTACCTTATTTGTTTCTTTGAGGGGGTAAGTGTTACGCCGGTGCTGCCCGCAGACCAGACCCGTCCCTTCTACTGAGGTGAGGAACGTATATGGGCACGCACCCGCAGCAAAAGGAGCGTGTCCGGAGTGTGGTGAGTTTGGTGTTGCCAGGCCAGATGACGTTTAGCTAGCAATACTTGCCGGTACCGGTGTAGAAGTGCCGTCGTCGTTGCCGTTTTAGCCAAGGTCAGGGATTGGAGAATTCCGGAAGGTCGTTTGTCCAAGCAGGGGTCGAGAGCCAGAGAAGGACGTCCGCCAAGCCAAGTCGTAACCTGAGTGAATGAGAGAGAGAATGCCAGAATAGTGATCCTAGTGGAAACTATGTCGAGCAATGACTGAATGACAGGACAGGCAATATAAAGCGTGGCTGACCAATAGGAAGAGGAGGCAGGCCTGGAGGAGTGCATGGAGCTGTCCTGGATAGGCTGTCCAAAGGAGGATACAGGTGAGCAGTCTTTATGCCTGATTGATCCTTGTGTGTGTGTTGGGGGCGGAGCCTCACTGCAGGAGCAGTGAATAAATTAAGAGAGTCCTGCGCGTGCTCTGTAACAAAGACGGGCGCGCGCTCGTAAACGGTAGCAGCCGCATGAGAGAGGGAAGATCCCGCAGGAGCGCGACACCGCAGAGGACGACGGGGAACCCCCAGAGCCGCCGGAGGTAAGTGACGCCAGCGAGGAGTGCACGCCATGGCAGCGGGGGTTAATGAAGGTGAGGAGGGACCAGGGCGCGGGTGCCACGATCCCAGAGTCCTCACAGTACCCCCCCCTTCAGGATCGGCCTCAGAACGATCCTTCCATGGTTTTGATGGAAACTTCTTTTGGAAGCGTTTGAGGAGTCCTGGAGCATGAATATCTTTCAGGGGTACCCATGACCTCTCTTCGGGTCCAAAATCTTTCCAGTGGACCAAGAAGTGAACTTTACCTCTTGAAAGACGGGAATCCAGTAAAGCCTGTATCTCGTACTCTTCGTTACCCTGTACCATCACAGGATCTGGTTTAGAAGTGTGGTCCGGAAAGAGGCTACTGGAGATGAATGGTTTGAGAAGCGAGGTGTGAAAGACATTCGGAATTCTCATGCTTTGAGGAAGTTTAAGTCGAAAAGAAACCGGATTAACCTGCTCCAAAATGGAAAAGGGACCCAGGAACCTAGGAGCCAATTTGAGGGAAGGCGTTTTGAGACGGATGTTCTTGGAAGATAGCCAAACCTTGTCCCCGGGTTTGTATTCGGGTGCCGGACGACGGTGACGATCAGCCTGATCTTTAGATGTCAAGGATGCTTTTTGTAATGCAGATTGTATTCTGGACCAAGAGTCTTGTAGGAGAGCAATATGCTCGTCCACGGCTGGTACTCCAGAGGAGTCTTTAGCAATCGGTAGGCGAGCCGGATGGAATCCGTAGTTGATAAAGAAGTGGGTCTCACGGGTAGACTCATTCCTGGAAGAATTAAAAGCGTACTCAGCCCAGATAAGTAATTCTGCCCAGTCATCCTGAGAATTAGAGACAAAGCACCTTAAGTATTTCTCAAGGGATTGATTAACCCTCTCGGTCTGTCCGTTGGATTGGGGGTGATATCCAGAAGAAAAGGAAGATGAGATACCCAGTCTCTTGGTGAAATTCCTCCAGAATTTGGAGACGAACTGGGAGCCCCGATCAGACACGATGGATGTGGGAATCCCATGGATACGGAAAATCTCTTTGGAGAAAATATCAGCCAGGGCGGGTGAGGAGGGTAATCCTTTGAGAGGAATAAAATGTGCCATCTTGGAAAACCGGTCCACTACCACAAGAATGGTGTTCATGCCATTCGACCTAGGCAACTCCACAATAAAATCCATCGATATGTGGGACCAGGGACGCTCCGGAATGGGTAAGGGTAAGAGAAGACCCTGAGGTTTCTGACGAGGAATTTTGTTACGTGCACATACCGGACAGGACCGTGTATATTCAAGAATGGTTTTAACCATATTGGGCCACCAAAAAGTGCGACGGATGAGATCCAACGTCTTCTTGAATCCTGGATGCCCTGCCGAGCGGACGGCATGTCCCCATTCCAGTACCTCAGGAACGAATCTGGGCTCTACGTACAAAGAGTCTTTCGGAACCTCAAGACCGGTCGGAAGATGTTTTTGTTATTTAATGATCTTCTCAAGATTCTTGAACGCCACAGCTGCAATGATCTTTTGTTTAGGAAGGATGGACTCGGTGGTCTTTTCCGGTCTCTCTTCAGAAGAGTATTGCCTGGAGAGGGCATCCGCTTTGACGTTCTTTGTGCCGGGAATATATGAGAGAACAAAATTAAATCTGGAGAAAAATAACGACCATCGGGCTTGGCGAGGACCTAAACGACGGGCATTCTCAATGTACAATAGGTTTTTATGGTCCGTGAGAATAATGAATGGCTCTTTTGACCCCTCCAGAAGATGTCTCCATTCTTGAAGAGCCATCTTGACGGCCAAAAGTTCCCTATTGCCCACGTCATAATTTCTTTCTGCAGGAGAAAACTTTTTGGAGAAAAACCCGCAAGGGTGAAGTTTGTCCTGGGGAGAAAATTTCTGAGAGAGAACCGCACCTGCCCCACAGTCCGAAGCATCAACCTCTAGGGTGAATGGGAAATTAGTGTTCGGATGTCGAAGGATGGGAGCGGAGACAAAGGCTTGTTTCAGCGTTTTGAAAGCCGAGACTGCCTCTGGTGACCAAGATGAAGGATCTGCCCCTTTTTTGGTCAGTGTAGTGATAGGAGCGATGATAGTAGAAAAATTACGGATAAATTTCCGATAATAGTTGGAAAAACCTAAAAATCGTTGAATGGATTTGAGGGAATTGGGTTGCGGCCAATCCATGACGGCTTTCAGCTTCTCTGGGTCCATGGCTAAGCCTCTGTTGGAGATAATATACCCAAGAAAGGAAGTGGTAGACTGGTGAAAAAGGCATTTCTCCATTTTAGCATATAACCGGTTCTCTCGGAGGCGTGAAAGCACAAACTTCGTGTGAATGATATGATCCTGTAAGTTTTGGGAAAAAATAAGAATGTCATCCAGGTAGACAATGACAAAACGATTGAGAACATTCCGAAAGATGTCATTAATAAAGTCCTGAAAAACTGCTGGTGCATTGCACAAACCGAAGGGCATCACTAGGTATTCGTAGTGTCCACTACGGGTGTTGAAAGCAGTTTTCCATTCATCGCCCTCTCGGATGCGGATGAGGTTGTATGCCCCATGGAGGTCAAGTTTGGTAAAGAGGTTGGCCCCCTGAAGTCTGTCAAAGAGTTCGGAGATGAGTGGGAGTGGATAACGATTTTTCACCGTAATATGGTTCAGACCCCGGTAATCAATACATGGTCTGAGAGTACCATCCTTCTTCTTGATGAAGAAGAATCCGGCCCCCGCGGGAGAGTTGGAATGACGTATAAAGCCCCGCTTAAGGTTCTCACAAATATATTCGTCCATGGCTTCCGTCTCGGGCAACGAGAGAGGGTAAGATTTGGCCTTTGGCAAGGTGTATCCGGGTACCAGGTCAATCGGACAATCGTAGGAACGATAAGGAGGTAGGAGCTCAGACTGCGTCTTGCTAAAAACGTCCAAAAATTCAGCGTAAGGAGAAGGTAACTCCCTCTGAGGATTGGATGTGTTAGCTAAAAGAAAGGACGGTCGCTCCGTAGACACTGAAGATTCTTCTGACCTTGACCTCCAGTCAATGGGATTAGGAGATACCCAATCGATGAGCGGATTGTGCTTCTGTAACCAGGGCAGTCCGAGCGTAATCGGTGTACCCGGGGCATGAATCACGTCAAAGCCTAGGGTCTCTTCATGGGAATGAGTAGAAAGGGTGATAGGTCCGGTCTCCAAGGAGATATATGCCGGAGTGAGAGGACGATTATCTATCCCGACCAAGGCAACGGATAGTTCTTCTTGGACAGTGGGATCTGATTCTGTTCAGAAAATGTCTGATCCATGAAGTTCCCTCCTGCGCCGGAATCGATAAACGCTGCTGTGGAGGTACGGAAGGTAGGACCAGAAAGGGAAACGGGAATGGTCAATCTTTTGGGGAGTTCCCTTCTGAGTAGGGGGCAAGGAGATTTAGCACCCAGAAAGCGCCCCTTCGTACTCACTGGGTTTGGTCGTTTCCCGAAGGTGGTGGATTGTCACGGGTACGCTGTTGAGAAGATCCGCAATGAAGGCACGACTCTCCGGCTGAGCGAAGCTGTCGCAAGGGCACCTGAGGTTGTTGGACTCCGAGTTGCATCGGCTCAGGAGCTTCCAGCGCAGGCAGCGGAGAGAAAACGGGTCTCGGGGTAGTAGAAAACCTGGAGAAGGAAGCACGGAAAGGCATAGACCGGGATTGCTGACGCTGAGCGCGGCCTACCTGAAGGCGCTGATCCATACGATTGGCCAGGGTGATGAGGTCCTCCAGCAGTCCTGGCCTGGGTTGAGAGGCGAGTTCATCCTTCAGGGAATCCGATAGGCCATTCCAGAAGACGGAGACTAAGGCCTCCTGACCCCAACGAGTGTCAGCTGCTATGGTCCTGAATTCCAATGCATATTGGGCCACAGGCCGACGTCCCTGTGTAAGGTGCAGCAGGGAATCAGAAGCAGTTTCTTGTCGTGCGGGGGTATCGAAGACCTGTCGAAAGTCACGTCTGAAGGCTGCGTAATCTCGAGTAATCTCAGGTCGCAGTTCCCAGATCGGGGAAGCCCATGCCAGTGCGTTACCTGTGAGCAGACTGTATACATAAGCTACCTTTTTCCGACCACTAGAATACAGTTGCGGAGCCATCTCGAACTGGATCTCACACTGGTTGAGAAAGCCGCGACAAGGGTGGGGATCCCCTGCGTAGGGCTTCGGAGCCGGAATCTTCAGAACTGAGGACAAAGTGGAAGTAGAATCGGACTGCACCGGCGGCGCAGACGCAGGTGGTGCCTGTAGAGATAGGTCCTGTACCTGTTGGGAGAGGAGAACCACTTGATCCGTTAAGGCCTGTATTTGTTGATACATGGCCGTCATCATAGAGTCCACATCAGTCTGGTCTGCGTCTTGTGGGCTCGACATAATGTTACGCCGGTACTGCCCGCAGACCAGACCCGTCCCTTCTACTGAGGTGAGGAACGTATATGGGCACGCACCCGCAGCAAAAGGAGCGTGTCCGGAGTGTGGTGATTTTGGCGTTGCCAGGCCAGATGACGTTTAGCTAGCAATACTTGCCGGTACCGGTGTAGAAGTGCCGTCGTCGTTGCCGTTTTAGCCAAGGTCAGGGATTGGAGAATTCCAGAAGGTCGTTGTCCAAGCAGGGGTCGAGAGCCAGAGAAGGACGTCCGCCAAGCCAAGTCGTAACCTGAGTGAATGAGAGAGAGAATGCCAGAATAGTGATCCTAGTGGAAACTATGTCGAGCAATGACTGAATGACAGGACAGGCAATATAAAGCGTGGCTGACCAATAGGAAGAGGAGGCAGGCCTGGAGGAGTGCATGGAGCTGTCCTGGATAGGCTGTCCAAAGGAGGATACAGGTGAGCAGTCTTTATGCCTGATTCATCCTTGTGTGTGTGTTGGGGGCGGAGCCTCACTGCAGGAGCAGTGAATAAATTAAGAGAGTCCTGCGCGTGCTCTGTAACAGAGACGGGCGCGCTCGTAAACGGTAGCAGCCGCATGAGAGAGGGAAGATCCCGCAGGAGCGCGAGACCGCAGAGGACGACGGGGAACCCCCAGAGCCGCCGGAGGTATGTGACGCCAGCGAGGAGTGCGCGCCACGGCAGCGGGGGTTAATGAAGGTGAGGAGGGACCAGGGCGCGGGTGCCGCGATCCCAGAGTCCTCACAGTAAGTAGAAAATTACACCAGGGTAATACAGTTTTTGTGGTCTACTTAGATTTTGCAAAGGCTTTTGATACAGTTCTATGCAAGAGGTTAGTGTGCAAAATAAAACAAATTGGACTTGCTTAAAAATATTTGCACCTGGATTGAAAACTGGTTGAAGGATAGACAACAGAGAGTTGTAATAAATGGAACTTTTTCAGGTTGGGATAAAGTTGTGAGTTGAATAACTCAGGTATCGGTACTGCCACCCATGCTTTTGAACTTGTTTATTAATGACCTCGAGGTTGGCATAGAGAGCAAAGTCTCCATGTTTGCAGATGACACTAAATTGTGTAAGGTAGTAAAATTAGAGCAGGATGTAACTTCTCTCCAGAAGGACTTGGATACACTGGAAACTTGGGCAGGTAAATGGCAGATGAGGTTTAATACAGATACTGATGTAGCGTTATGGTCGGTAGCACTTGCCTCACGAAATCCGCTTTTCTTCATCAGTGCTCGCGGAGTTTCAGTAAGAAGACTTAATAGCCCATCGGGATTAACACAGCGGGGGACCCTGCGTCTGAATGGGACTCGCGCTATGTTAATCCTAACAGATTCTGTGAGACACGCTGTAAGAATAGACTGAATCAGTCGCTTTCTCTGCGCGCCTCTAACAGGCGATCGTGTGGCTTTTATTTTATTTTGATAACACAGTATTAAAGCAGGGGTTTCCATTAATTTCAGCCCCGGGGACCCCTGATTCCCGAGTTACAGGCCTGGTATGGGGTGTTGGTATTTCCTATGTGTTTAAATGTCCCGGTCACGTGATGCAGGAGATTTAAACATTGCATGCGGATACCGGCACCCCATAACGCGGCCTGTAACTCGGGAAGCTTGGGGTCCCTGTACCTAAAATCAATGTGGTTAAGCTCCGGAGACCCCCTGCTCATGCACACTGAATTGTTTAAAATATGTCCGGTCACGGAGGCGGAGCTTGGGAGCTGTGGTGCATGGATGCTTGATAGCTGAGCTCCAGCCCGTCAGTGCAAACAATTAACTAAATATCAGCTTTAAGATGCACTGGCGGAGATTACCCCCGCTGCAGGCTTCTCCTATCTCGACCCATTCCCCAGTAATGGGTCGTATTCTAGTCCCTAGGAGGCTGGTCCCTCGGGACACAGACAAGTCCACCGTTACGGACGGTCTGCCAGGCCATACCTATGGGCATAAGGATCTCTCTGGGTCCACCCCAGATGAGAACTTCTCAATTCTATGTATATTCACTGTCAGAAACACACTGTTTACGCTGTCATTTTTGTCTCTTTGTTCGTTATATGTTTCCCTGCCCCTTCCTACCTTCATGTGTCCCCCCTCCCTGGGCCCTGGCTTCCCATTTCCCCCATCCCCCTCCCCCCTAGAGGAAAGAGGAGCGGACGTCAAGGGAATATGCGGTAAAGACATCACCACATCATCAGTCAGTCCATCAGACGGATATCTCGGCCCTAGGAACGGGGTAAGACTATGGTTCATGATACGCCCTACACACCCACTATCACTAGATGGCCCTTAACATCATTTCACATAACGTAAAGGGTTTCAACAGCCCCTTAAAATGCAAGATAGCATTTACAGAATATAAAAGGCGGGGTGCCGACATATTGATGCTCTCAGAAACTCATTTTAGCGACAAAAGTGCCCCCAGTTTCATGGATAAGCAATACTCGCAGTTCTTCCTCTCATCAGCCCCTGATAAAAAGAGGAGAATTGCTATACTTTTCCACAACAAGATACCCTTTAACGTTAAAACAGATAAAAAAGATAAGGAAGGTCGCTACATCATCCTAACGGATTCCATACATGAGCAACCTATTACCCTAGCAGCCGTGTACGCTCCCTGCGAGCAAGACGAAAACATTTTTGATACCTTCTTCCAAACCCTGAATACCTGGGCACAGGGCCATATTATTATTGCAGGGGATTTTAACATAGCCCTTCAGTCAGCACTAGATAGATCCAGCACCCCCAAAGAGAATAACAAAAAAGCGAGACTCTCCAAGACCTCAGGCCTCCGGAACAACCATCTAGCGGATATTTGGAGAGAGTTGCACCCGCTGGAGAGAGATTACACGTTTTACTCCCATCCTCACAACTCATATAGTAGAATCGACTACTTCTTCGTCTCTAGTAGACTGGTCCCGCTGGTCGCCCGTGCGGTAATCCATGATATTTCATGGTCAGACCATGCACCTATTGAGCTAAGGTGTAACCAAATTAAACATGGCAGACTGGGGGCAAATTGGAAACTCAATGAATCCCTCTTAAAAATCCCTGATATATGCGAACACATTGGTAAAGAAATTAACCAATTCTTTGAAGTCAACACAGGCTCTGTGGAATCCCAGTTAACTCTATGGGAGGCTCACAAGGCGACCCTCAGAGGCACGTTGATAAGTGTCGCGGCGAGACGCAAGCGGGAAAGGGACGTTAAAATTATCACCCTTCAGTCTAAACTAAGCTCCCTATCTGAGAGACATAAAAAACACCCAGATCCGCAGGTCCTCAAAGATTTGAAAGATACTAAGATTGAATTAAATATGCTTTTGACGTCCAGGGCAGACAATTCGTTATGTTGGTCCAAGAGGAAATTTTACGAAAAGGCTAACAGACCAGATACAATGCTGGCATGTACACGGGTAAAACACAATGTTTTAACCCCTCAGGTGCTCAGAAGAATAGTAGCGGGTGCTGTTGTATTATATTCCAAATGCAGTCATTAAATAGTAGTTACCCACTCCACATAGCTATACATTATTTATTATTCAAACATTGTCTTTCCCAGCAGCTGGCTCCAAATGAGCTCTAGTGGCACTGAGGTAGAAAGACTCACTGTTTAGATGAAGTGGGCAGTGTATAGACTGAATCGTCCGTGTAGCCTATAGATCCGTTAGATCCCTGGTAAATGATGCAGCCATTCTCTCCTGGGCAGGCTGCAAATCAGCATATGGAGCTGTGGCTCTGCGATGTAATAAGGTTCTTCCTGCCGCCAACCCTCCTGTAACTGCTCCGTCGCAGTGGTTGGCCGCGTGACCGGCGGCTATGACTTCACTCCGGATCGACAGGATATAGCGTGGGACCGTAATGCAAGGCTCAGGAACAGCAGCAACCCGGCGTGCTTGCAGTAGACAGCAATGTAGATACAGATACAATGCTGGCCCGTCTGCTACGTAACAGACAGACCAACTACAATATCCAAGCGATTAGATTGAAATCAGGCTCCACCTCGGCCAATTCTAAAATCATAGTTAATGAATTTGGTAAATTCTATGAATCTTTATACAACGGTGAAAAAGTGGCACATACCACAAAAACGAGTAAGTCACTAGCCCCAATCCCCGGAGAGATGCTCCGGGCATCTATATCACTAATCCATAAATCAGGCAAAGATCCGCTGGAATGCAAAAGCTATAGACCAATCTCCCTCATTAATACTGACATTAAAATCTACGCCAAACTGCTGGCCAGTAGACTAAGGGCCTCATGCAGTAAGCGTTGATAAGGGAATTATCGCCATTTTATAGGCAAAATTGGGTTTGAGATTCAGTAAGCGCCGATAAGTGCTTGATATCGCCAGGTTTCGGAGCCGATTATTTTGTTATGGCCATTCGCCTGCCGATAAGCCTGTTTTCGCCACTGATCGCCACTTTTTTAAATCGGCTGGATTCAACAAAAAAAAACAGCTTATCGGGCCTGATCGGCACTACGAAATTGAGATGTTATGGCCAATTTCTCCCGCCAACTAAAGTTGGCAGTTTGGAGGGGAGAACGATCGCTAAGGCTGCCGCAACGGCACTTAGAAAAAAAAAACTTCTGTACATCAATGGAGTCAATGGAGCGGGGACGTATAACAGTATAGTACTGTTTATGTTTCATTGCTCACAATACAAACGTCATTTGCATTACAGTGTGGGGGCATTCCCTGCATTGTGTCACAGCTGACGTGTATTATTTGCATAACATTATACTTTTACATGTTTGCAGCATTTGCGGGTCACATTACTCATCATGTGATGATGTGCCAAGGGAAAATACTATACTCAACTCTTAAAGGAGAACCCCACATCATATCACACATTTTACTGAACTGAGCAACAATTATTTACATGATGTTACACATGACACACATGTCACACATACACCGTATATTCATGTTCCTTTACATTACACAATGCTTGTAATGTGACACGCATCTTTAAACGTTCATGTACATCTGTCTTCTCATGTTTACATATAGTTTTGGGTCCTCCCTATTTTCATGACGTCACTTATTGGACGCTCAATCACATTGCATGTTTACAATGTAACCGTAGCATTACAAGCACTTCAACCTAACTTATACACACATGTACAGTAATTCAGCATTGGGACACCTTGTAAACTCATTCTATAGCAACTATCCTCATTACACAAATGCATGCATATGCACACGACTATTCATTGTTGTCAACATGTCACAATAACATGCCTAATTACACATGTTACACAAAACTTTTCCCACGTCAATCTCAGCCTTTTTGCCTAATTACATGACTGACTGTTGCGTTCACAAGTGTTACATGCATTGCACATGCAACTATTTATTTGCAAGCAATGTTTCTACAAAGGTTCACGTCACATCATTGCCAAATATCATCATTCCCTGCAGAATACACACAACAAATACTTATAACAAGAACTGCACACAGCTTGCCACAGAAGTACTTTATTATGTTAATGTAACACCTTGCATTTTACTATGTCACCTGACATCATCACATACCTATTTAAAGGACGCCCATTACCTGATCATTCACAGCTACTCATTTCAAAATGTTGAGATTGTTTAGGAGACGGAGGAACATTCTTTTCTATGACATGCTTGATGATGAAGACAATCATATAGGGCAAGGGAGGGACACACCGAGGGACAGTGACAGTGACAGGGACAGTCACGCGGATACGACAGAGACAGGGAGAGGGACAGGAGATCAGAGGAGAAGACAGAGGAGACAAGTTGTGCCTCGTCCGCGTCTGTACAGGGAGAGAACCATGTTAGATGGGATGAGTGAGGAGGAGATTGTAAGTCGCTATCGTTTGAGTTCAGCAGCAATCTTAGCTCTTTATCAGGAGATAAGGGGAGATTTAGATTTTTTCACAGCCAGAGGTCGTGCAGTCCCTGGGCTTGTTAAAATGCTGTGCTCATTACATTATCTTGCTTCCGCGTCATACCAGACAACTGTGGGCATAGTGGGCGGGGTCTCGCAATCTACATTCTCGCGGGCCTTGACCCAGTTTCTCTATGCACTCAATAGACGCGCTAGGAATTATATTCATTTTCCTACAGAGGCGACAGAGTGGCTGGAAGTCAGGACTGGCTTTTATAATATAGCAGGGATACCATGTGTGCTGGGTGCAATCGATTGCACACATGTTGCTTTGATTGCACCTAGTCAGAGTGAGCATGTGTACCGCAATCGTAAGCACTACCATTCACTCAATGTACAGGTGGTATGTGATGCGACGATGAGGATAATGCATGTGGTACCCAAATTCCCTGGTTCCAGTCACGATTCCTCTATCCTGAGGAACTCTTCAGTCTTCCATGCGTTCGAAGAGGGACATTTTGAACATGGTTGGCTGCTGGGTGAGTACACATTTACATGTTCTAACACAAAACACATTTTTATTTAGGAATGTTGGCATTGTACAATTTGATCACTAATGTCAGCTTATGTGTGCTCCATTCATTATAGGTGACTCAGGATACGGAATTAGGCCGTGGCTCTTGACTCCGGTGCTAAACCCTCAAACTGAAGCAGAGGAGAGGTACAATGCAGCACATATATCTACAAGATCTGTTATAGAGAGGACATTTGGCCTACTCAAGACCAGATTTAGGTGTCTGGACAGAACTGGTGGGGCTCTTCTATACAAGCCTCAAAAAGTGTCTGATATTATCCTTGCCTGTTGCATTTTGCATAATGTTGCACTCAGGCACAATGTACAGTCAGACCTAGCTGAGCCTGTGGTAGACGAGCATCCCACCCATGTAGCTGCTGAAAATGAACAAACAGCCAGTGGTGGCCAGACACGCCAGAATCTCATCAATTCATTTTTTTCTTGTAAGTACAAACATATATGTTCCAAGTTCTACTTTTATACTTACATTATGTTATCTTAACAATAATGTTTTTTTATATACCCTTCTGGTAGGACACAGATGAATATGGGTTGCACACCTTTCTTCTCTCTGCTGTGTGCACAAAGGGATGTGGCACCGGTATGTTATTGTTGCACAGGTTATATAATCCCTCTTCAATTTTACTTTAGTTGTGTGTATGTGAATAAAACTGGGGTAACAAAGCACTAATATTTTAGCATTGTGTTGTTCCTTATGCTAACACAATACACATATTATGCCCATACTCATTCATGCTTCTAGTATGCTTACATACAATGTTATTGGTGCAGTGTAACATGTACATCCATATGATGTGTACACCAGCCTGATTTACATTTTGAATGTCATGAAATATACATGGTGTTGCACATTTAACACCAAATACACACTTTGCTGTGTTGTTTACGGTACTGAAGATGGCATGTCAATGTTTGCAATTTATATATTGTTCCTTTGCATTATAGGTATATCTCCAGTATGACTGATCATGGTATGTATATTTGCTGACATCTCTCATAAGATGTGCCTACATCAATCTTCCTATAATTATTTGAAGTCAAAACCCAACATATTGGTTTAAACACAAATGCCTGCAATCACAACAATGCGTACTACATCTTATATTTAGCAATGTTGGTGTTTTGTAATGCTAGGAATTAATAGTCAACATTAATTTAAATTTGTGACATGTGTATGTATAAGTCACACGTGTGTGGATGTGTCCTACATGTACCAAGTGTTAAACTGTTAACAGAGAAGACAAATTTGTCACTAATGTTACTGGCATTTAGCATTTATAATTTACCAATATGACAATGTTGGTAATATTTTTGCAATATAAATCACGTCACTTCATCATTATCATGATGATAATTATCAAGTATTGTCACAATTGTAACGTCAATCACGTGCACATTAGCATAGACACACTTTGTAAGACAACTGTTTGTGTCTGTATCAATTTGTGTAGGATCCATACCGACAAATGATAACACCAGCTTTATTATGGTAGCTTATATCATCATATTGACTATACTATGTATTTTTAGAACGTTTAATAAACACAGTAAACTATAGTTAGTTAGGTTAATGAAATATACACAGAAACGTACTTCATTACATGATGTTGATGTCATAATCAGAACATCATGCATTGTAGGGGACCACAACATCTGGCCAATAACATTATTTGCTACAGTCCCAAACCATTTTATCAACATACCCATGTAACAAGAGATTTTTAACAAGAAATGGCTAGTTGGTTGTAAGTGTCCTTTACATTGGGAGAAGGAGTGGCTCAGTGAGTAAAGACACACACTGGCACTGAGATTTTGAAGCAGGGGAGTCTGGTTCAATTCCCGGTGTCAGCTCCTTGTGACCTTGGGCAAGTCACTTTATCTCCCTGTGCCTCAGGCGGCAAAAAATAAATTGTAAGTTCCACGGGCCAGGGACCTCAGCCTGAAAAATGTGTCTGTAAAGCGCTGTGTACAACTAGCAGCGCTATACATGAACATGCTCATATTATAATTATTATTATTATTATTATTATTATTGTTACATAGTTTCGACAGTCATACGTTCCATTACACAATATAATTTACAAATGTGTTAGCAGAGTGGAATGGTTGTTATATATAAAACACACCATGCCATAAAATGATAGTAGTCATTAAAGAACACTCAATAAAAATTCATGAGGCACTATTTTGCAACATCATTATGTTAATTAAGTGCTTATGCAATATAGGCATAAGGGTATCACATTTTTAATTGTTTGTTAATAAGCGCTGCAAGCAATATAAAATTAGTTCCATATGTAGTATAGTAGTCGGTGGCTCCTCCTCACAATCATCTCATATAAAGGTAGACTCTTCTGAAATCATACATTGATCCGATTGTATCTTCCCCGACATCTCTGAAATACAGCAAACACATGATGGTCAAATATGGCACCTTACTATATATGTATCCGTGACAACGCATTACACAGCTCTATATGATTGTGTACATACACACGTCACTCACTTATATGTTAGAAGTACAAGTGTACATCAGTATGTAATGTTTCTTTAAATTTGTAGCAGGCATAACTATGTATATGATGTGAACGTTGCCTGTATACTGAAAAATGTGCGCGCACATCTTAGTGTGCGCACGCACTTCACGCTTGGCTGCACTAACTGTTAGCGCATGCGCAAAACAAAGCGTACGTTGTGCGTTCAATACATCTTGAAAATACCATTAAACATAAAATCTTTATTTCAAATACAATGAATACGAAACTACATTCGTTCTAAACGAGTACATCTGTATTCTTTTTAAACAGACGTGTTTGGACAGAAAGGACGGCCGATAACACAATGCGCAAATGCAATACGTGTGACGTCATGTTAAACCAGCGTGAAACGCACGCTAACACTCCTCCCACTCAATTAACATTCAGCTAACGCCCAGTTGACGCCTACAAACACTGAGCCGCACACATGACACACTGCAGTTACCGTTACTATAACAAAACATGACAGCCAATAGGCTTTGAGGCGCGCACGTCGCTTGGGGGCGGGACTTACATCCGTAATCCTTTTTAAGGACTCCTTGGGCCATGACAAGGGTCCCACGTCATACGTGGTGGACCCGCTTTTAAATGTTGCATGATAACAAAACAGGTATGTGTTAGAGTTATGTTAAAATGTTGCTAATATGGTTAAAGGGATAGGAAAGTACGTATATTTATTCCGTCAGCAATGTGTACTACTCTTTCAGGTTATACTATATTGTATTCGGCAACAATTTCTTTGTGATCGCTACATGTTATGCAGTCTGCAATGTTACGCTGTATCCACGCATTGAAAGGGAAAATGGTGGTTAAAAAAAAAAAAAAAAAAAAACATTTAAACGCACAGTCAACGCATAACGGTTGTTATATTTACCATTCTTCTAGAATTAACTCTTCGTCTGGCTGCAACTGGTCGCTCCAGAAATGCAAGGCATTTTCATCCACGCTTGACCCACCCGCTGAATCCAGTATGACACACATCTCCTCCATGAAGCGCTCATAGGAATCGCCACTGCTTTCTTCAAACAATTGGTCGGGAGGTAGGTTCATTTCTTCTGGTTCCCATTCCAATGCATTTTCAGCTGAAAGGCTTGGTACATAATCATAGTACTTTTGTTGTTGTACAATGTGGGTTTCAGGAATGGAGGGTGCAGATATTGCAGCAGGTATCGATTCACACGGAACAGTAGTAGCGGATCCATTGCTATTGGCATTAGGAATAAATATGCCTTTCACAACAATATATGTGCCCTCTTTCAGGGTAAAATGCTTTTCCTTTGCAATCTTCCAGAAGCCATAGGTGTGTTCTAGCTTATCCTGCACACGTTCAAAAAAGTCATTAGTTGATAAAGTGAATCTTATTGAGGAATTAAAATTCCGCGCATGCCTACGGTCTTGGTAATAAGGATATTTAGCTCGAATCAAATCATAGATTTGGCGTGTGCTTGCTTTGTGTCCGCGTTTAAAATTGCTTCTGAAACCATGTACTTATACCCTAAGAGGGGATTCATATTGTTAACGAATTCATCAGCCATGTCAGAGTAGCACAAAAGATGTGTGCAGTTCTGTCTTCTTTGCTCATCAAAATGATTCTGCTCAATGGCTAACAAATTCCTGTGTTTCGTTTTCAAGGTCAACAAAAGTAACTACTTTTACTCCTTATTTCAAACGCCAATTGGATGTGTCCTTTTAATTGGTTTAAGTTTTGTGGTTAGTGATAGGCGAATGTGGGAAAAACATGTATCATTTTTTTATCTCGTTTGTGAAAACATTCCTACACTTATTTCAGTAACATTGAGTTTTCTATAAAAATAACAAAGAGCACTGTGTGAAAATAGTGCTTAGACAGCCATATCAGTAAATACACACACCTGCAAAATGAAATGTTTTTTTCCCACATACATTTCTGTGTGTATTTGAAATTCTGGTTAACTACCTGTCTGCATGAGTTTAAATACGTGTGTATCTATATATATATAAATATATCTCTCTCATAAAAATATATATATATATATATAAAGTGTATATTGTACTATATGTATAGTGTGTGTGTGTGTGTGTGTGTATATATGTATATGTGTATATATATATATATATATATATATATATATATATATACATATATATATATATATATATATATATATATAATGTATCTTTTTTTTTTTTTTTTATATTGCAGGAGTACACACAACATATTGATGGCAGTAAGTAGGCCTTGTATGAAACCTATTTAAATGGTGATAAACATGAGTGAATTAAGTAATAAACATTTGTTTGCACCCAATAATGTTAGAGGCTCACACTTAGTATAGTTGTCAAACATTAAGCCTGTATTATTAAAATAGTGTGTTTTCACAAGGAAGCATGAAGTGTATGTTTTTTGTAAATACATCTATACCAGTTTAGATAGTACTATATATATACACACACACACACACACACACAGTGTGTGTCTGTGTGTGTGTGTGTGCATATATCAATACATACTACATATATATTAGTATCAATTCAGAGATGTTCTTGAAACAAGAACACATAAATGATTAAAGGACAACATTACAATGGCCACCAAAGGTAAGTAATATTTAACACAAAATCCTGCTGTACACGTACAAGAAAGATGTTTGCAGTTAAATAGGTGCTTTTATAATTGCATGAAAATAATATGCACATGCAATGATTACATCAATTAACACACCCAAATGCAATGTTTTGCTGCAAAGTCAATGGCAGCTTCTCTAAACTTAGCAACTGGCTCCTGGTGGACTATTACTGAACAGACGATTAAAACATAAATATTTATAACACTATTCATTAATTAGGAGTGTTAACATTTCCAAAACTTCACGTGTACAAGAACATACTTGAAAGTTTGGAAACAACACAGTCTTCAGCATACATACAATAGTAATTAGATAATCTGAAGTCAACAAAACAAGGCCAAAGACATATTTTCTGAATTATAACATTTATTTTTTTTGTTCCTTTTGCAAGCGAGTAACAGGCCTGCTTGTTGTCTCTTGAATTTTCCTTTTTCTTTTGCCACCAACTTTAGGCACAACAGAGCCACTTTGAGTGGCCTCTGGCACTTCACGGGCAGGGCTTGTGGCCAGTGACTGTTCACCTACGGGGCTTGTGGCCAGTGACTCACCTACAGGGCTTGTGGCCAGTGACTCACCTACAGGGCTTTTGGGCAGTGATTCACCTACAGGGCTTTTGGGCAGCGATTCACCTACAGGGCTTTTGGGCAGCGATTCACCTACAGGGCTTTTGGGCAGCGATTCACCTACAGGGCTTTTGGGCAGTGACTCACCTACAGGGCTTTTGGGTAGTGACTGTTCACGGACAGGGCTTGTGCCCACTGACACATGTGAGCAAGTTGGTAGACACTGCACAAGTGATGGTTGGTCTGTTTCATGTGTGTCTTGTTTTGTTTTTGTCGCCTCCTTTGTAGGTGTCTGCTGCTGAATTTGTACAGATGGCAGCGGTAGGATGTCATCAGGAACCTGCACAGCAATGTCTGCTACTTGACCGGTAACATTTGGGCCTGGTGAATGAATATCAGATGAATGTGGTGAAAACTGACCTGCATGAACAGATCCTGGCTGGGAGGTGTTGAATTGTGGTACATTAGTCATTCTCCAGTAATTAGCTTGTGTTTGCTGAACAACTAATGCTTCGAATGAGGTGTTGATTTTTTGCAACTGTTTAGGCACTTCAATGAAGACTCTGTGGAGATGTGCCAATTGTGAAACTGTTTCTTCCTGCAGTGCAATCATCCTTTCCAGCACTGTCATCAGGTCAGAATGGCGACGATTTTCTGCTTCCACAATTTTTCCCTCAGAAGCTACAATTGCATCATATGTGGTATTTGCTGGACGTTTTGGCGGTAAAACAGTTTCAATTGGAACCTCTTCATGGTCACTTGCTTGTATTTGTGTGTCTATGGCGGCGGCGGCGGCATCATCATCATCATCATCATCATCATCATCATCAAAATCCTCTTCATCATGTTCTACAAATAAATGTACACATTATTAAATGGCATGTTAATCTCTGCTGTGTTACTATGTAATTGTACTGTGTCATAAGTAACAACTAACATGTTTCCATACGTTTTATAACCTCACATTAAAAACTACCTTGACTTAAGAATAATGTTTGGACTCAGTATGAAATATGAGTGAATGAAAACTTGCTGTAAACTCACAACTCCTACATGATAGTTAACATCACTAACACAATACAAGTTGCCTTACACTTCATTTTCACTGACACTAAGTAATCCTATTTAAAGAAGATGTGCAAAACAAATAATGAACATGACAACATAACATATAGAAGAGCACATATTATATGGCCACCAACTGATACACTCACCTTCTAGGTGTGTTGAGCTGGCTGACCCAGGTGAAGACACTTGTTCAGTCTCAGGTGACACATGTCCTTCAGGGGCAACTATATATAACAATAACATAAGTTTTACATTTACATGTGTAAATATTGAACAAACAGTTATTGTATGTTCTGTATTTATGAGTACCTAACAGCATCATTTCCTTAACCCAAAATGTGTGTGTGAAAGTGAACATAAATAGTTGTAATAACAATGTACATGCCTGTGTACTTAGAACTTTTGAGTTCCCTAACATAAAACATACTATGTTCCTGCAGTAATGCGTGAGGATAAATAGATAAAATTTGTACATAAAAATCATATGTTGTGTAGTGATATCAGTATCATAATGTACATAACTATCATGAGATGACCATTCACAATGGTTATCATGAAGGTGGTCATATTGCAAAAAGTGTTGTTTTTGGTAGAGGATATGTGTGGTACATTAATATAAGATGTGGCACACCTGAATGTGGCTGTGACTCAACAAGACAACACATGCAGTGTGTGATAATGTGTCGTTGATAGTAGTAGTTCAACTATAGATATGAGTGAACTAATGTGTGAGGTACGCTTTGATAAGTAATGAGTTGTTGGGGCATTTAGTAGCTAAAGTGAAGCTTTCAAATGAGTGTAGGGAGGGGATTGGTAACCGTGGTCACAGCACTCCACACAACCAACACTTGAAAAAGTGAAAAACTTTATTTAAATGCTACAGTGAGCATACAAGCACCACTCTGACGCGTTTCGTCTATAGAAAGTCTTTCTATAGACGAAACGCGTCAGAGTGGTGCTTGTATGCTCACTGTAGCATTTAAATAAAGTTTTTCACTTTTTCAAGTGTTGGTTGTGTGGAGTGCTGTGACCACGGTTACCAATCCCCTCCCTACTTACGTCACTTCCGGATAGGAGCACGCCGACACCACGAGGAAGCAAGATGGCCACCGGAGCATTCTGAGCAGCTTGCAGACCGGGTATCGTGAGTAACGAACTATACATTTAAAGCCATATTTCTATCAGGCAGCTTTGAGGCTAAACGGCACCGGTTTTTGATTTACCTCGGGGTCTTTTCTTTGAAGAGGCTCCGCTGTATCTCTAAGGATTGACCAGCCCACTGCCTGTATCATCATTGCTTTTCCTCCATCAATACTACAGAAGTTATTATTTTAGTGGTGTCAGCTCCAAAATATATTGGAAGATTGCAGATTCTGTACCTTTCTGTGGTTTGGAGACTCGGTACTCCAAGGGTTAATACCCATATGTTCCTTTTTCAAATGAGTGTGATTAACTTCAGTTGTGCTAGTCAGGTTGTAAGAACGGTATTCCCTTCCCCAAAAAGCCTAATCAGCCACACCTTTCAATTACTTGAAACAGGTGAAAATGGTGTGAACTAAGTTGACCCTAAAATGAGGCTGTAATTAGTGTGTGTGCTGAACCCCACCCCCTCTGTTGAAGTGTATGCTGTGATGAGATATTAATTGCAGCTGCTTTAACACAATGGTAGATGAGCTAAATAGTCGTGTGCAGTTTTTAAGTTATGAAAACAATGACATAAAATATGATACGTGTGCCTCATTATGCTGTCTGTATATGAGTTAAAGCAAAAATGGACCTTTTCATAAACAACTATAGATGTGTTAGTGCAAGTGATGTTTGTAGGCCGTTGCATGCAATATATTTGATGCATGCTTAAAATAGGCAGTAATGTCATGTTTGTCGGAGTAAAATAAATAAAATACACAATAATATTCTACATATTTCTGTTCTGTACCTGTAGCTAGTAATAATTTCTCATTAACATGTGTTACACATGTGTACTACCCTGTTGTTCCCCATCTTCGCCCACCATCAATTGCTTCCACTGCAGCAATGCATTTTGGGAATTCACATGTAAATGAGCACGCAATGGCACGTGCTATATTAGTTACTGCTTTTAGTAGGACTGCAACATATATGTCTATTTTGAGATATATATATATACAGAATCAGACATATACATATATAGATGCAGGTATGCTTATATTGTGAAGACAGTATAAAAAGCAGTGTAACTATGCAAAATAACTGTAAGCAACGACACGCCTAGTACAGTAATATTTCTCACCTGGTGGAAATTGTGAGGGGTAAATTCCTATATCACGGTCACCAGGTAAGCCTTCCACGACGACGGGAAGTAATTTTGCCCGAAGCAGCTCCTCCAATGGACTTAATATGAGACGTTGTGGTGTCGGCCCACCTCCAGTGCCAGTAGCATGCACGCGTTGGTGTTGTATTTTCTTTTTCAATTTGGACCTAATATCATCAAATCTCTTGTGACAATTCCGCTTGTCCCTCACATGATTCCCACACGCATTGACACCAATGACTATTGTGTCCCACATTTCTTTTCTGCTTGCTGAACTTGTCCGCCCTTGAAAAACATATAAAATATATGAGGTAAATGATTAATAATAGAAGCACCAGTTTCCTACACTGCTAGCTGTTCCAAGAGATAGCAAACATGCTGTTTTATGTGTAATATGTGAAGCACATGAGCATTCACTACTAAACCTATACATGTAAGCAAGGTTGCATTCATATTGTATACAGTTATGGCAAATTGACCGCCTGTGTTTAGTTGTCCTTGTAAGGCATGATAAAAAGCTGTGTTTCCAGACTAATTAACATAGAAAGATATTCTGAACCCATATTTGCATATGAACAAAACTCAGATGACCTAGGATCACATGTATTTGAATAATAAATGTAAAGGTACACTTACCTAGTAAATGTCCATATATACTGTCATAGTGCTCCAGAATGCCAGTGACAAGAGCTGTATTTTCCTGGTCATTGAAGCGAGGATTACGTGGCTTCTCCACACGTTTCTTCCGAGCAGGTTTAGGGTCAGAGCTTGGCTGGTGCTGACTGGACTCTCCTTCTTCCAATGGAAGAGCCTCCAAAAGCTGCCCACCAGCAAGCACGCCACCACCATCCACCCCATCAGCAACTGCGCCACCAGCAGCACTCACAGCACCAGCACTCCCACTCCTAGCACCAGCACTCCCACTCCTAGCACCAGCACTCCCACTCCTAGCACCAGCACTCCCACTCCTAGCACCAGCACTCCCACTCCCAGCAACAGCACTCCCACTCCCAGCAACAACACTCCCACTCCCAGCAACAGCACTCCCACTCCCAGCAACAGCACTCCCACTCCCAGCAACAGCACTCCCACTCCCAGCAACAACACTCCCACTCCCAGCAACAGCACTCCCACTCCCAGCAACACCACTCGGTGCACCAGCAACATCACTCCCCTGAACAGTACGTTCACTCCGACGCGTACTCGCACGAGTAGCACTCCCACTCCCACCAGCATCACTCTTCCCACGCTTTGCGGGCATACTTCCAGCACTCACAAAAAACAGACAACTAATGTACAGCCAATCACACGAAACACTTCCACATATAAAACAAGACAAAGATGTAAACAAAACAACAATGGACAAAGCTCACCCAATACACAACAAGTCTCTCCGTCAATATGCAAATGTTCAATCAGCCAGCTCTGTGCGTCTCTCTCTCTCTCTCACTCCCAACAACACAGAGAATGATTAGCAGTACACGTTGCCTTTAAATATGGCGCGCAATCCAATACATGCTTGTTTCGCCTGATTCAGCAAGATTTGTGATTGGGCAACCTATCAGCACCCCGCCACGCACGCCGATACACCTGTGTGTGATCGGATAATCATCGTGAGAGTGGGCGGATTTGTTTTCGGGTTCATTTTGAATGTATTCGGCACTTACTGCATACGGAGAGGAAAAATCGCCATTAACATGACTAATCGGTAAACTTGCCGATTTCACTTAATCGACGCTTACTGCATGAGGCCCTAAGTCAGATCCTGCCCAGACTGATACATCCAGATCAAGTCGGATTTATTAAAGGTAGACAAGCAGCGAATAATACCCGACGAATCATTGATCTGATGGAATTGGCTAACAGTGGAAAATCACAAATTATGATGTTAAGTCTGGATGCCGAAAAAGCGTTCGACAGGATCGACTGGCCGTATTTAAAAGAGACGCTCGGGGCGTTTGGATTTGGGGAAAGGGTGAGTGAAGCGATTATGGCACTTTACTCAGGCCCTACTGCTAGGGTCATACACCAGGGCTTTTCATCTGCCCAATTAAAAGTGGCACGAGACAGGGGTGCCCGTTATCCCCCCTCCTGTTTGCCCTTTGTATGGAACCCTTAGCGGCTCAGATCCGTGGCTGTCCTGATATAGTTCCTCTGTGACCAACTCTCTGTCAATATGGAACACGTAAAAGCACAATCACTCCCTCACCACCAAAAACTCCCTAATGTCCCCCCTTTGGGGGAACTCCGACTTTGCTCCCGGTCTGCAGTGCTATAGTACCTCTAGTTGGAAAACGGCCGGCTATACGCGCCTTAGAGACTTGGAGGGCGGTGGCAACAAAATTAAATCATTTGAGCAAATCAGATCTGAAAAGCATATCCCCCATTCTGAATTTTTTAAGTACCTCCAGGTCCGAGCATTTTATAATAAACTAGCCCTTTATTCAGCGATGGACAATTTTCAAAAGCTCTGTCTGGCAGAATCAGACACTTCAGGATTCACATCGCAGTTATACGGAGAAGTGGTGGGTTCTGCTGACCACGGGCAGGGACACCCGAGATACAGATCTCAGTGGGAATCTGACCTTGGAGAATCCCTAGAAGATGAGGACTGGAGCGATATCTATCTAGCGGCTGCCAAAAGCTCAATCTGCACCACACTAAAAGAGAATGCATATAAAGTCCTAATGAGATGGTACCACACCCCACTAAAATTATCTAGGTATGTGCCAGGACCCTCCCCGCTGTGCCCTCGACAGTGCGGAGAGTCGGCAGACCTGTTACATATGCTGTGGTCTTGCCCTCGGATCGCACCTCTATGGGAAGAAATTCGTGATTGGACTCAGAGGTTCTTGGGCCTCCCGATTCCCCTAGACCCATGGCTGTTCTTGCTGAACAGACCGCTAGGGGGCTCTCAAGAGCAAACAACAAATTAATCGGGCACTTTGCTCTAGCAACCCAATGTGAGATTGCAGCAGTATGGAAACTTAATGTGATTCCTTCCATCCCCAAGATTCGGAACAAGATTTGGTTTATCTGCCAGATGGAAAAGTTAACGAGTCTAGTTAACGACACTGGCATCAACTATCTAAAGATCTGGTTACCCTGGTTGGCCCAAACAGACATACCCGGGGTGGAACGGGCCACAATTTGGCATTGATAGCACCAGATGCATTTTCCTTTGGCAGGTCCAGCCTATATTCCATCTTATTACTCAAATCATCAGGGAATCGGCAAACAGGTCATAAAAGTTCCTCGACAACAGGTGTACATACACGGGTTCAAATAAGTAGGTCTTAGTGAGCCTAACTGAAGAAGCGCCCTCCGAGAGCCGCTTTCACCTCAACGAGAAGACATGCCTCCCTCAACCCTATACCCTCCCTCCCTTATGTCTCTCCCCACACTCCCCCATCATCCAGCGGTGAGTTATATGTCTCCGGATACTACGGTAGATACCAAGACACCGAAAGATGGATGCTGTCTAAGTTAGTCTCGTCTTGTGTTGTCCTGTCGTCATCCAACATACAATTTGAAAGACTATGTCATATGCACCTCCCTTGAGTGGGTTTATGCCACGTTATGATTTGTACCTGTACATTACTGCAATAAAAATTACAAGTTATAAAAAAAAAAATATGTCCGGTCACATGGGCCGTGACGTGGGAGAATTGAAACATGGCAGGGATACCGGTATCCCATACCGGGACCTGTAACTTGGGAAGCATGTGGTCCCAGAGGCTGAAATTAATGCAGTTCAGCTCTGGAGACCCCCTGCTTCAATACTGTGTTATTAAAATGTAAATTACAACTGTGGGAGCGCCTGTAAGAGCTGTGCAGGGAGATGCAGCTCTCTTTGTGCAACTTTGCCAGACTGCTGGAGCAACATTTCACTTGTTATGTAAACACCAATTAGTGCGATTTGGCATTTTTTTTACGGAATGATAAAAAACTTGCGATTTTTCTTACTGAATACCATTTTTACACAAGTTTCATAGCGTGCAGTAGGGACATGCAAACCCGATCGGTAATGCCATTAACTTATCAAAATTTAGTGAATAGGCCCTTGTAAGAGACGTGTTCAGAGGTATGCAATGGAGACTGTTTTAAGGTGAAATTAAAATAAGGCTTTATTGCGCCTGTTGCTTTAAACACAGCAAACATGTAAATCAGCAAACAAAATCCGCTCCACTCTGGAGTATATATACACTTTTGATCCAGCTCTCTAACTGCATGGTTAGCCCAGCGATTCACCAGCCCAAATCATAGAGACATTCATATAC
Organism: Ascaphus truei; assembly: GCF_040206685.1. NCBI lineage: Eukaryota > Metazoa > Chordata > Amphibia > Anura > Ascaphidae > Ascaphus > Ascaphus truei. The sequence goes on along the minus strand of NC_134484.1, from coordinate 422,225,713 downwards.
TTAGATAGACATAGATAATAGTCTTAAAAGAAAAGTCTTATCTGTTAGCTGGGTTGCTGTAGGGGAAGGCTTCTTTGTTCTCCTGTTGTCCACACCCATCTGTGATAAGGCAATGTCAGGATCCAGGTATAGAAGTATTATCCCCTGTGTCTTGTTGTCAGCTTGCAGTCTCTTTTGGCAGGCTCAAGACGTCTGTCTCCTTGTTCAGTCCAGTTGTGGACTAAGGAGTCTCACTTCCTGTCTCAGAGGCAGGCTTTTCTAACCCCTGTTATCAGCCAGGTGGTGTTAGTTAATTGCCTACCAGCAGTTAACCACCACACTGCTGGATTAGAGGCACATTTGTGAACAGAGATAAGTCCCCTGTTACATACCTCCCCTGTTTGTGGGAAGCTCCGGCTTGCCACAGCCAAAGCCCATCCTTCCACTCTCATTCGAGATCTTTCTGTGACTTGAATGAGAGTGGATGGAGGAAGATAACCCTCAGTCCCGCTGGGATTGGAGCCCTTTCTCCAGTTTATTCGTGTCTCTTCCCGAAGGTGCTTGAGATCAGCACTCCTCAGTCGCTCGAGGAGGACTTTTTCCAAGAATAGTCTTTTTACTGCATGCGCGGTCATGAGATTTCCCTTGCGTCTGGTGCTCCTCTTATTGTAGGCAGACTGTATGGCAACAGTTGCAGAGTGTTGAAGAATAGCCCTTTGGGATCCACTGAGGAAGTGACGTCAGTCACGAAACGCGTAGGATCAAAGGTCACAGTGCCTTGGAGTAACACTGGTTATGAGAAGTGTCAGTCAAGTGAAGCAGGATGCAGCATCATCAAAGCTGCAGTGCTGGCAAGCAGGAGAGTGTAGAGTTCCCTTACTCGGCGTCCATCTTGGAGAGTGTTTTGAAGCAAGAGGGAAAGATACTACACATCAGGGAGCCCGTGAGGACCCCCGCTGCTGCAGGCATCTGCCCCACTTGGTCACACATGCTTGTCATTCCAGTCAGGCTGTAAGTAGGGTTTTGGGTTTTAACCCATTGATGACCCGCTGCAGCAGGCTCCGTTTGTTTTATTAAATAGTTATTTTTCTTTCAGCTTGATTGTTTTATGTTTGTCTTCTGTTAAGTGTTTCATGTTGTTTGTCCCATTTTAACATTACGAATTACACTATTATTTTTCTTTGTTTCTGTCCCTATGTCACGGACCCCCGGATTGGAGCTCTTCCAGTGATTGGAGCATTTGGATTATCTTCCCTTCCATCTGTTTGGACTCTATTAGGGATTTTGGACTCTTTTTGGGCGCTGGTTTGTATATGTTCTTTATATTTCCTATCAAGTTTAACCAAGGTTTTTATTCGATTTTAAATACTTCTGATTGTGTTTTTTTCCTTTATAATTTCATGTGTCCCGGAGTTAAAGTGGAACCACGCGCCGGGGAATCCTTTTTTCTTACGACTGTTAATTATAGAGGTTGGTGAATCACCTCTAAGAAACTCTGCCAGCAGGACTCCATCTTTTATGTGGGACTGAACTATACCTTTTATCTTAAATACGGTTGGCGCAACTATTCTTTTTTCTTTTATTTGTTCCTTTATCCAGACAAAACATACAAAAACAACAAAATAACAAACCCCTATCCCTATGTAAGGGCTAACGTACATACCCAGACCATATCTGCAGGACTGGAGGGATATTCCCATTACCAGTCTATCACCCCAAAATCTCAGGAGGAACCTTAAGCAGGTGGCCCTCCATGTCAGTTTCTGGCAGGTTCCTGGGTCCTCTGTGTTCAGGAAATATAGGCCTCTGAGTGTCTGGGTGTTTTGATCTCAGCACACCTTGGGGCTCAAGACAGTGTCTGTGTGCATGCTTCTCTGCTTTCCTGTGTCAGCCCAATTGTGAACTCAGGAATCTCTCTCCTGTTGCCAACAGGAGGCTTTTCTTTACCCTTGTCCATAGAATTGTCCATAAGCTACCACAGTCCTCTTGATGATTTGCAGGTAGGCACAAGGCAATTGGTACTGACTGGTCCCTTGATGGTCCTCCTAATATCAAATATACAAAGAGAAACACACCATTGCACAGTAACAAACACTAGGTTGCAATTCTATGAAACAAATAGCAATGCCTACTTACAAGAGAATTTCTTGTTGTGTTGAATTGAGATAATCTGTTCTTTAGCCTGTGTCTTCTCCTCGACCTTACGAATCCCACGTGTAGTCGCCACTCAATCAGTCTCTCCAATGGTTAAGGCTAAGATAAACATCAACAAGGCGCGCCGAAATTAGAACTGTGATCAGTGAGAGTGCTCGTGGTGCATTGCGGCTTACACAGCACCCAATTTACAAGCTGCGGACGGCACATTGAGAATTGTTTTATCTTAGTTTTAACCATGTGAGTGAATTTTTGGCTATTTTGTTATTTTATTAAATACATTTTTTAGCAATCTGCACCATTCTGTCCACTGTCATTCTCTCTTTGGGGACACACGGTGGATACATGGAACATCCCAATTGGAGAGACTGATTGAGTGGCGACTACACGTGGGATTCGTGAGGTCAAGGAGAAGACACAGACTAAAGAACAGATTCTCTCAATTGAACACAACAAGAAATTCTCTTGTAAGTAGGCATTGCTATTTGTATAATAGAATTGCAACCTAGTGCTTGTTACTGCGCAATGGTGTATTTCTCTTTGTATATTTGATATTAGGAGGACCATCAAGGGGCCAGTCAGTACTCCCTAAAATCCTCCCTAAGTCTCCTGGTCAGAAAGCGTATCGCACAGCAGATGCTAATGCCAATTATTGACTATGGAGACATAGTATATGGCTCGGCACCTCAAACCCACCTTAGTAAACTTGACACCCTCTACAATTCAATTTGTCGTTTTGTTCTCCAATGCAACTACAACACACATCACTGCGAAATGCTCAAAGAACTAGATTGGTCATCACTAGAGTCTAGGCGCAAAGTTCACCTTTCCTGTCTTGCCTTTAAATTCTTCATGAGCAAGCTACCCAGCTATCTGAACAAGCTCCTCACCCCTACCACTTGCAGCACTCATCACCTGAGATCAGACTCCAAAAGACTGTTCATGGTCCCAAGGCTCAACAAAGTATCCGGCCGTTCCTCCTCCTACCGTGCACCCCAAAACTGGAACAACCTACCAGAGATTCTCACATCCACCACCAGTTTAAGTTCTTTCAAATCTAAGGCTGTCTCACATTTTAACCTGGTCTGTAACTGTTTCATACGCCCATAATATATATTTTCTTTAACTGTGCACTCAAAGTCTTGTATATAATGTATACCCTGTTCTTTTATGTAACTGTATTTGTAACCATGTATTATTTGTCTTACTCTGTGCCCAGGACATACTTGAAAACGAGAGGTAACTCTCAATGTATTACTTCCTGGTAAAATATTTTATAAATAAATAAGTACCAATTGCCTTGTGCCTATCTGAAAATCATCAAAAGGACTGTGGTAGCTTATGGACAATTCTATGGACAAGGGTAAAGTGCAGTTATAGCGCCGGGAATCCCACTGTTTTGTATTTTTATATGTGGATTGCAAATTTGTGGGATAATTTGCTTGGAGAGATTCCCACGGCAGCTTTTACCAATCATTCACAAATTTTTGGATTGTCAGTCATTTACACTTTTTTACGTTCATTCACCATTCACGTATAATTACAGGTTGAAGCACTGAGCGATAGGGTTTTTTAGTTAGGTTTTTGCACTAGGAGACTTTTCTTACAGACTTAATTGGCCAGGTGGAGTCTGGTTAATTGCCTGCTGCACTTAACCAGATACCTGCTGGATTTTAGAAATAGTTTCTTCAACAGGGATAAGTCCCTGTTACAGTAACCATGTACAGGCATACCCCAGTTTAAGGACACTCACTTTAAGTACACTCGCGAGTAAGGACATATCGCCCAATAGGCAAACGGGAGCTCACGCATGCACCTGTTAGCACGTCCTGAACAGCAATACCAGCTCCCTACCTGTACCGAAGCTGTGTGTAAGTGGGGAGACTATAGAGCCTGTTACAAATGCGTTATTTACATCAGTTATGCATGTATATGACGATTGTAGTACAGTACATGCATCGATTACTGGAAAAAGTGTAGTGCTTCACTTTAAGTACATTTTCGCTTTACATACATGCTCCGGTCCCATTGCGTACGTTAATGTGGGGTATGCCTGTATTTGTACAACTCTGTGCCCTGGACATTCGTGAAAACGAAAGGTAACTCTCAATGTATTACTTCCTGGTAAAACATTTTTATAAATAAAATAAATAAATAGAGTATGTGATTTGTCTTCATGCCAACTATCATTTTAGCTTGTAGCTGTAAAAAAGGGTGGCAAACATACTTGGCAAATAAAGTATCTGGGATTTTAATAGGAAATAATTTTATTTAAGCTCTCTTTTGTTTGTGTCATTGTTAATAGAAAAGAAATCAAAACAGACTTCACATAATCTTATTTATTTAGAATTTAAATATCTACCAAGGCTACGTGTGATATTAATACAGCCAAAAGAGTCCTGTTCTGACTTGACTAATTTAAGCAACTGAAATTGTGAACCTTAACCAAGGCCAATAATATTCTTAGGGGCATATGTATCAAGGTAAAAGTGGTGTAATTCTGTGTCAAAAATATAACTCATGTATAATGTTACTGTAGCACAGAAAAAATCCTGTGAAATTTTGACGCAAAATGTCTAGCCCCTATATATCAAAGAAAAAAATCGAATTTAAATCAATAGGATTTTGTCTTTCATATGTTAAGTGCAGTTTGCTGCAGAATTGCACCACTTTTGCCTTGGTATATAGCACCCTTTGTGTTTCCGTGCTGAGCTATTTGTTTATCATCAGTAAGCTCTTTGCTCCAGTTTTTGCCCCACATATGTCAGCTTGTGATATAGGGACTAACATAGGAAAGATAAAAATTACAATATGCGAGATCATAATGAGATGTATGACATTGTGCCCCTCTGTAACTCACTTATTCTCCATTCAAACTGCATAATAAAATATAGCCGATATCAGGTTGCATTAACATTCTTGGTTAGACATCTGCACCAATTGAAAAACACTGAAGCAACAAGCTTCTTACATACAATATGAGGCAATTTGGAGCCTATAACCAAGGCCGCCGACAGCTATTTGGTGCCCAGGACTATCGTTGACCTGGGGAGGTCAGTTTTTGTTGTGCGTACACAGGTGGTGGGGGGGTTATGGGCAGGTTGTGGAGCAGGGAGGGAAAGCTCACCCGTGTACCGCACCATCATGGACCCAGCAGAGGAAGAGGCCTGGATGGCCAATCACAGAAATTGCACCAGACTTTGAGTTGGAAGGGCCCAACGTACGGAATCAGCCGGCTGATCCCGCCTCTGCAATGTGCATTTAAGTACACTTTCTGGAGGTTGTAGATTTATACATGATTAAAAACTCTATTTTTTTTTCAATTGAACTAGCATTTTGACATGTACAGTAGTTAAAAAAAAGGAGTGACACACATGTAGCCTGGAGCTCCCGTGGCTCCTGGAGACCCCCCTCCCCTTGAGCAGCTCGGTCGCGGGTACCGACAGACCCGACGGCTGCTTCCAAGGGTGGGGGCTGGAGCAGGGAGCAGCGCGGCTTTCCCCGCCTGCGGCCGGTTGCCAGGGACGCGATCGGGCCGTTGCTAAGACCGCGGTCGCGTCTCTAAGGTCCCGGCGGCCGGTGAAGCAGGGCGCCGCCATTGCGATGCGGGTTGCGCATGCGCAGGGACGCGATAGCGCGAAAGGCCCCCAGATAGCTCGCGCGAGAGCAGGGTTAGACCAGGGAAGGTTGAGGCAGCCCAGGACAGCTTGCGCAGGCGCAGGAGAGGTAGGGAAAAGCCCGCGAAGCCCTAGCCTACCAGGGAATGCTCTGAGCTGGGACTACATATCCCATGAGCCTCTGTACACCCCACGTGACACCAGGGAGCCAATAGGGCTTAGGGAGCCCCTGCAGAAGAGATACATTTGGCGGGCTTACAGCACGTTGACAGGCAGTCAGAGACCGGAGCAGCCCAGGGAAGGAGGTAGGGTACAGGAGTCAGGGACTCCCTGTACTAGGCCAGCACCCCCAGGGCCCGCGATAGCTCAGCTCCCCAGTAAGGTGAGTGTTGCCAGGGGCAGCCCTTAGGTTAGGGACCCTGCCACTTACAGGAGCTGGGAAAGGAAGGTTACAGAGAGTTGGAGTCAGGGAGCTGTGAGGGAAGGAAGGGTGTGGGGAGCGAGTGCAGCTCCTGCCCCAGGTAGGCCCCAACTCCCCACTAGCTTAGTGGGTAAGTGCTTAGGGAGGCCCAAGATAGGGACGCTGCCCTTAGTATAGAGTGCTGCCTTGTCAGAGTCACGGCTGTTAGTGCTGTGAGGTCTGACAGGCAGGCACCTTGTTGCGCAGCACGTTGGCTGCAGCATCCAGTGAGCTACAGCTTGCTAGTTAAGTGTTATTAAGCATAGTCAGGCTGGGAAGAGTTAGGGGAGTGGGGCAGGTTATTAACCCCTGTAGGCCCCTAGGAGTTCCCCAAAGCCACTACAGGTTGCTGTACTATAGGGACGGCCTATAGTGTAGCACGTGCCACTTAGACTAGATAGGGACACAGCGGCTGCTGCTGTTCCTGTTGAAGCGGTTCGGACCCACGTTGGGGTCCGCAGAGACTATTCCGGAGTGGGACCGCCCTGACGGTCCACGTGCAAGGAGTTCAGTTGGAGGATCAGAAGGAGGCATCGCCCGACTGATCCTTGGCGAAGTATTGCTGACCCGAGCACCGGAGTGCTCGGCAGGTATTATACAATCATACGTGCACCACCGGGCCCTTAGCTTAAATAGTGACTGTGCAGTCACCCATTGACTCTCTGCAAGAGTGCAGGACATTGGGTGGGGTTTCTTTGGACACTGGGTGGGATCACCTAGTGTTGGGGAAGCGTCCTGCGAGATGTCACGGTTAGTGTCTCCTCGTGAGAGGGACACAGGTTATGATTGATGTGATGATATTCTCCATGCATGTTAGTAAAGGTATTAGTTAATATAATCACTGTGTATGTGTTTATTGATTGTCCTGCGAGGAACCACTCCCCCTTTGGTGGGAGCCCTCGCAGGTGGAGGCGCTGCATCATTGTAAGTATTATCAATAGTGTAATTGCCCCAGGTTCCCCGTGGCGGAAGCTCAGCCCTCCTGTGAGCCAACAGGTAATGCACCACACCTATGGTAACATCGTATGTTCTCTTGCACCCCACACTATATCTGCGATTGGGGGGGGGGGAATACCCGTTACACACACAACCTTTGGGGTGCTAGATACAAATGCTGCGGCCATTATTTTAACAAATCACGTGGTGTATACCTCGGAATACTGATGTCATGGTGCGGGATTGCTTCCAACTGTAGACGCCTTAAGACGCGACTGCAGGCGAGAGCATAAAATGGCATTTTAGTGTTCTGGCTTTTAAACGCCTGAAATTGACACAGTAGCACAGTACTGTACACATTGCAATTAACTCATTTCATTGCATTTAGTTGCACACAAGCCATGAAATTCAAACAAAGCAACCGCGATAAACACGTGTGCCTGGGGCGATTGGCCGCGTTAATGCCGCGTGGAGTACAGCAGCGCACACGAACGCGGCGCCTTGATTTCCTAAAATAATGGCCGCTGCATCTGTATAAAGTTGTGTTTTGAAAAGGAAATGAAAGACTGCATAGCACAAAAAAATCATGACAATACCTGAAATCATTAGCGACATAGGTTGACATGTTATTTCTTAATGTTCTTTCATTCAAGGCACGTCTCTTTAGTAGTTGTATGCCATGCAGTGCGTTATTTTAAACTATTTGTACATAAATATGTTGCAAGTATTAATGAAAACCAGTTAAAAAAAGTACATAATTAAAGGAGATATATTAATTGTATTAATCTTACCATTATTCTCTTATCTTACCATTAACCAAATGCACAGTTTATCAATGAGATAAAATGTTCACTGATAAAGTGTCATCAGAGCGTATTCACACATATGGATGCATAATTTTTTTTTTGTGTCGACTTAGATTTCTGGTGTACGGCAAAAACACGTGACGGGCAATTTCGACGCATGTATTGCGCACAAAAGTGGTGCATGCTTGCAGCTTAATATTACATATAATTTACGTATGTACACCACAGACAATATTCAATCTCCCCCTCAAACTCTGTAATTTTGTCATTTATGAAAAGGATGTTGATGCGCACACAGCACAGCACATAAACGTTGATTTTATACATTGGAGCACGAAAACGCACTAACTTGCAATTCTTGTGTGGACTGTATCTCTCACTGCAAAATTACAAATAGTGATACTTTATACATAGACCCTTGGAGTTATGTGAGGCACAAGTAGGTCTTTGATTACCTCCGATTGCACGTACCTGATCAGAAACAAATAGTATCCTCTTCTTTAACCGGAAATCATTTCTGTTTAAAGCTGCAGATCAGCAATATCCTGCATGTGTGTTTTTTTTTAATAAATCAGTTCTTTAGTAAGAAAAAATACTTTTAGCATTTTCTGTTTTTAAAAAAAACAACTTTGAAAGACCAGTTGTCTTGTATTCTATTTTAACAGCCATTTGCTAAGGCACTGCCCCTTCATGTCCTGTCACAAGCCCTGGCACACCCCTTTGTGAGCCCTGCCCTCCCTCTTGCACATGTCAGTGGAGGAGTGCTCATGAAAATTCATGAGTTTCAACTGAATGACAGAAACAGAGGAAATACATTCCCCATATTTAAAGATGTCGCCAAGCTTTGCCGATCAATACACGGAGAACGTGTATTTAGGTAAGTAGAGATTGCCCACATGAAACTATTGAAGTAAAAAAAAAGGGAGCTTGAACTGCAGCTTTAAGCTGTCTTTTGTTTACATGGTTGAATATTAGAATGAAACAAAAACTGACTTTAAATATTCTTATTTATTTAGAATTTAAGTATCTATCAAGTTACTATGTAATATAACTGCAACAAAAGAAGTCCTGTCCAGACTTGACTCATTTAAGCAATGGAAAATTGTGAAGCATAACCAAGGGGACCAATGATATTAACGTCTTTATCAGTAAATGGGAGATATGCATCTCAAAGTGGCTAAAACCACTATTAATATACATCCAAACATCCTAAATATAAAAACATTGAGTTGCATTATTTCCCACTGAACCATATAGAATCAAGGATAATCGCATGTTGAATAATATGAATTGCATATTAAAAACATTTTTTTTTTCGGAGACTTCCAGTGACGTCACCTAGAATGGCTGCTTGAGAGCGTAGTTCCTGAGTCCCTCCGCTTGTAGATTAATAGATCAAGCGCAAACCAATGAAGAAAAACACCAAACTATCAGGACAACACTCCCAAACAACCAGGATGTCTGGAAAAGGAAGAAAAAGACAAAGTCAGAGTGTCTCTGCGTTTTTTATCCCGAATCTCCGCTCCAAGGAGCAAAATGCGGACTCACAAGATGGCATTGCAGCATGCGCGCCAGGGGAACCCTACCGCGAGCAACAGATTAGCAGGAGAATCTACAACCCACGAACTCACCAAGGAATATATGGTGGAATACATGGAACAATTATTTCTCAAAATGAGACCGGTTTCCAGGAGGATCTGGCCTCTGCAATAAATGTTCTAAAGATGGATCTAAATACATTATCTAAGAGAACGAAGGCCTTAGAGGGCAGGGTGGAGGAAATGGGGGTCTCTCACTCTTCTGCCGAAGACGAGTTTAATAGATTTAATCATGAGATGCCTAGAAGATCATGAAAACAGAGACCGGCGCCAAACTTTGCGGATAAGAAATGTACCTGAAAACATCTCCACAGAGGCCTTGTCCCTAACCTAAAAGATCTGTTCCTCCACCTGGGTTCAGAACTCCACCTGCAAGATCTTGAAGTGGACTGGGCCCATAGCCCGGGTCCAAGGCCCACACCAGGTCCAAGATCGGAGGACCCCAGGAGATGCAGGGACGTGATAGTGAGATTTCACTCCTACACGTCAAAAGAGAACATTCTATCAGCAAGCAGGGAAAAGGGGAATCTAAATTTTCAAAATGAGCCAATCCAAATTTTCAGTGACCTGTCTATACTGACCATCGATAAAAGAAGGGAAATTAAACACCTGGCACAAATCCTGAGTAACAACAAAGTGAGGTACAGGAGGGGGTTCCCCTTTAAACTGGTGATCCAGGTTAACGGGAGGTTTCACTCAGTCTCACACACGGAAGAAATCCTCCTGTTCCTCCGGTCCTTGGGGCTGCCTCCCATGAATAGTCAGGACAACAGAGATGAAGAACAACAATCTCCAAACAAGACCAGACCTCCCCGAGCGTCAGAAAGACTGGCCAGCCAGAGGATTCCCCGATCGGGAGACTGACAAGCTGACGTCCTCACAGAAGAGGAAGAGAGAGATAAATAAAGTTTTAAAAGTTATAAGTTCTGAACTATCCCCAGTTGACTCTCAAGGTTTCTGGCTTAAAACCCTCTCAAATAACAACCCATCTCCCTTTGGGCAAAGGGCCTCTAGCGCAGGGAGCAAAACTGCAATGAAAAATAAAGAAATGGAACCAAGGAAAAGGGTGTGTAACAACCTTGGAGTCACGCCGCCCTCGACGTGCTCCCCACTCGCCCGCAGCTCCGCCGTGTCCTCCCGCGCCACGCAATCAGGCTCCCTCCAGGACGCTGATTGTGACCTCACATAGGCGAGCGCGCACGCCGGCATCCCTGTTCTAATGCCGGTTCTGGGGGAATACCCGGTCACGTGCCCGCAGGCGCGGCCACACGTAGGCGCAGCCACACGGAGGTGCACCAGCCTCTTAAAGGCACACTACCCCAATCCAATGCTGCAATCAAATGCAGCCTTACTACTGGGCTCAATAGCTCCTCCTCCGGGAGCTCTTCTGGACCTATCCCTGTCGCACCCTGGCCCATCCACACCCCCCCACCTTGCTACCCTGCCATTGGATCCTCTCACCTATATATACCCTGCGGTTTCACTAACTCGTCGGCTGAGCATAGAACTAGTTGTTCTCATCACTCTCTGCCTCCCTAGTCCTGTCTTGTCTTGCAGTCCTCCCTGTGTACCAAACCGGCTTCCTCTACGACTCTCCGCACCTCTGGCATCCCGAACTTGGCATACGGAAATACGACTCTCCGCACCTCTGGCATCCCGAACTCGGCATACGGTAAAACGATTACGTCTCTCTCTCTAACCCCGGACTTGGCTAACAGTACCCACTACTATCCGTACCTCTCCTGCCCCGGCCCGGACATCCAGACCATTCTACTCTCAAGATGTGCCCTCGTGGCTGTGGGTGGCGTTATATCCTCACCCACCCAGATCCTAAACTCCCATTTACCCTGGAAGTGGATGCCTCTGATGTCGGGGCTGGCGCCATTTTGTCCCAAAGGACTTCGCCCTTAGCCAGATTACACCCTTGTGCCTTCTTTTCAAAGAAATTTTCTTCCGCAGGACGGAATTATGATATCGGGAACCGGGAACTCTTGGCAATCAAGTTGGCATTAAAGGGATGGAGACACCTCTTAGAAGGCACAGAAACCCCCATAACCATCCTCACAGACCATAAAATCCTGCTCTACTTAGAAGGGGCACGTCGATTGTGCGCCCGACAAGCCCGCTGGGCATTATTCTTCTCCCGGTTCAATTATTTCACCTCCTTCGTCCCAGGCTCCAAAAACCTGAAGGCAGATGCCCTGTCACGGCAGTTCCTTGCAGAGGATAGGTCTGAAGAGCGGCTAGAGATGATAATTCCTTCCAATTTATCCTATCCGCCAACTCCTTTGACGTCATGGACAAGATCCGATCCGAGCAATCACAGGCTCCTATGGGGCTCAAGGTCCCGGAGGGAAGGCTCTACACGGCACCGCAACATCGCAAGAGTCCTCGAGTGGTGCCATTCCTCTAAGTCGACAAGACACCCAGGGATGCGAAAAACTAACGACATCATCCAACGAACCTTCTGGTGGCCAGGGATGTCTAAAGATGTTGAGGAGTTTGTGAAGGCGTGTGGCACATGTGCTCGCAACAAAGTACCCCGGGTCAAACCAGCAGGCCTTCTTCTTCCATTACCCATCCCAAATCGGCCTTGGAACCATATTTCTATGGATTTTATCGTGGATCTGCAAACTTCCAAAGGGATGAATACTATTCTTGTTGTCATTGATCGCTTTTCCAAGCAGATTCACCTTGTTTCCTTGAGGGGTCTTCCGAATTCTCAAAGGCTCGCGGATGTTTTCATCCAGGAAATCTTTCGTCTCCATGGAGTGCCGTCGACCATCGTCTCAGATAGGGGGTCCCAATTCATTTCAAAATTTTGGCGAGCCTTTTCACTAAAATTGGGCATTTCATTAAATTCTCCTCAGGATACCACGCACAGACCAATGGGCAGACGGAGAGAGCCAATAAAAACCTGGAACAATACCTTTGATGTTTCGTAACCGATACACAGGACGATTGGGTGGATCTGCTACCATGGGCCGAGTTTGCCCTCAACTCCCTACGTAATGACTCCACTCAAGAATCACCCTTTTTTGTAAATTTCGGGTTTCACCCACCCCGCTTACCCTCCTCTCCCCTATCCCCTGGGGTACTAGCGGTTGACAAACGCATCACCTGCCTAAAAGACCTATGGAGGAAGATTCAGGAGAACCTAAGAGTAGCCACTGGAAGACAGAAATTCCAGGCAGACCGTCATTGACGGAAAGCAAATAGGTAGCGCTATATCCCAATAGGCAGGCAGCCTGAGATATAATCCTGACCCCCAGTCAGGTGATGAGTATGGCAACAAATTATATCTATGGCGCTCTGCACTAGTGATATACTTTCACTCACTTTCGAAACGCGTAGGGTGTTACTGAGAGGTCTGAGAGGTCTCCCACACTCAGTGGTGAACACTGTCCCCCTTGGAATTAATAACTGCTACCTGCGGGCTGCTGTATCTTTGGCGCATATCCATCCGCATTTGAATCTGCTCCGGTTGGCGCGCTTTCAGCGGCAAGGCAGGAGGTGTCTACAGCGGTCAGCTTCCACGCCAGCATCACGTGTCCACGGCGGACAGAGGCGGAGGTCACAGAGACGGAGACTCCACGTGTGAGCCCAGGAGTTTGCTACAGCAGCGGCCATCCACAAGAGGGGATACTCTTTAACAATATCCATTGCCTGATACCATCTTACGTTTGGTAAGCAGGAACCCCCACTTGAGTTGGAGTGTCCTACCAGATCCTTATATATGTTTTTATGTATTTTTATGTATTTTTAATCATATACCTTATTAAATGTGTTTGTAATTTGTCACCTGTTGTTCTCAGCGTCTGTCTCATGTTGCATGTTTATATGTGTGTTTAACAATATTACACTATGCTTTGATTTTCTTTCCTTACATGTGTACCCACCACGTGTGGAGCATCAATACCAAAGGGAGAATATCCACGACACTGGTTGTATAAATTTATTTGATTTTTTTATCATATATATGGTATATCACTAGTGCAGAGCGCCATAGATATAATTTGTTGCCAGACCGTCATTGACGCCAAATTCCGGAATTCTCTCCAGGAGACAGAGTGTGGCTTTCATAAAAGAATATACGACTAAGAGTTCCCACTATGAAGCTGGCACCCAGGTTCCTTGGTCCCTTTTCCATGGTTAGGAGGATAAATCCGGTGGCGTATCGCCTGCATCTTCCACCCTCAATGAGGATTCCTCTGGTCTTTCATGTATCCTTGCTAAAACCAGCATTTCAGAGTCCTCGTTTTTCCAAGACCACTTCTCCTCCACTCCCTTTTCTGATCCAAGGTCAACAGGAGTACGAGGTCCAGTCTATCCTGGATTTTAGGATCTCCAGAGGAGGAGTACAGTACCTGGTCCATTGGAGGGGGTTCGGACCTGAGGAACAGTCATGGGTTCCCCACCGAGATCTTCATACCCCCCGACTCGTCCAAGCATTCCATCGTAGGAATCCCTCCAAACCATGCCATGGACGCCCGGAGGTTGCCCCTGAAGGGGGGGGTACTGTAACAGCCTGGGAGTCACGCCGCCCTCGACGTGCTCCCCACTCACCCGCAGCTCTGCCGGGTCCTCCCGCGCCATGCAATCAGGCTCCCTCCAGGATGCCGATTGTCACCTCACATAGGCGCGCGCACACGCCGGCATCCCTCTTCTAATGCCGGTTCTGGGGGCATACCCTGTCACGCGCATGCAGGCGCGGCTACACAGAGGTGCGGCCACACAGAGTCGCGGCCACACAGAGGCACAACAGCCTCTTAAAGGCACACTACCCCAATCCAATGCTGCAATCAAATGCAGCCTTACTACTGGGCTCTATAGCTCCTCCTCCGGGAGCTCTTCTGGACCTATCCCTGTCGCACCCTGGCCCATCCACACACCCCCACCTTGCTACCCTGCCATTGGATCCTCTCACCTATATATACCCTGCGGTTTCACTAACTCGTCGGCTGAGCATAGAACTAGTTGTTCTCATCACTCTCTGCCTCCCTAGTCCTGTCTTGTCTTGCAGTCCTCCTTGTGTACCGATCCGGCTTCCTCTACAACTCTCCGCACCTCTGGCATCCCGAACTTGGCATACGGCAATATGACTCTCCACACCTCTGGCATCCCGAACTTGACATACGGCAATACGACTCTCCGCACCTCTGGCATCCCGAACTCGGCATACGGTAAAACGATAAAGTCTCTCTCTCTAACCCCGGACTTGGCTAACAGTACCCATTACTATCCGTACCTCTCCTGCCCCGGAACGGACATGCAGACTATTCTACTCTCAAGACGTGCCCTCGTGGCTGTGGGTAGCGTTATATCCTTTCCCACCTCAGCACCGTGGTCCCGCCTCGTTTGTGGTGAGCACTACCTGACAGGGTGGAAATAAACCCCAAAATAAGAAAAGATTGAAAGGAAGGTGATCTCAGCAGCCCCCAAGGCATAAAGCTCTTCTAAAGTTCCCTTAAAACCAGGGGTCCACATTCAGGTCACCTCTCCCTTGTTTTAGGAAAGGGAAGGAGAGATGGAAATCTAACAACTTAGCAAAGCATTGCACCAAACTATGACCCGTATAGAGTCCCCCTCTCCCCCCCTGGGGGTTTTCTTCCCCCCCTCTCCCACGAGTCTTGTTGAGGTGATATCAGTTGAGCCACGAGCGAGCTCTGCAGCCTAATAACATCAGCGCAAGCCCTTGGTGCAGTCGGACATCCAGGGGTCCCAAAGGGAAGGGATAGAAGAAAAAGACTCATACTCCTTATCGACTACAGTAGAGGCAACTCTTATTCGAACAAAAACCAGTGGCAATTCCCCAAAAAACCCAGGAAACACCCAGCTACATTCTGAATACATGCCTTAAACTTTCCTTAAACTAGCCCCAGCATTTCTGCATTGATTAATGGCCTATCAGATTAACAGCGGGGGTCCCTGGCAGTCCCATTCAAACTGAATTGGACTGCCAGGGATCCCTGCTGTGTTAATCCTATGGGTCGTTAGTCAATGCAGAAATGCCTTAAACGTGCCTCAAACTAGCCCAGAACATACCCAGCACATACCCAGAATGTAACCCGGCTAGTTTACAGCAAATGTTAGAATAAACGTTGCCTCTAGTGTACATGCCTCTTGTCACTAACCCCACACCCGACTAGGGGCTCTATGCAGTAAGCGCCGATAAGGCTTTTTTCGGCATTTTTTGCCCTCCCGATTCAGTAAGCGCCGATAAGTTGGAATTATCGGCAACTTTTCTTCCCGATAAAAAATTATCGGCAGCCGGCCACTTATCGGCACTTTTTGAACCCGGCTGAATTCAGGTAGCCCCGATAAGCTTTTCGGTGCTGATCGGCACTCCAGAATAGAGAGTTTATCGGGAATCCAGCCCGCCAACTAAAGTTGGCAACTTGGTGGAGGAGAAGCATCGGCAAGGGCGACACTTAGAAAAAATCAGCCCTTTTTCCTGCCTGGGATTGATGCCGGGGGTCTCCGAAGCTGATACCGGAGAAGACCCATGGATTGATTTGGATTTTCAGTTTAATGTTTATTTTTTTATGGTTTTTTATTTTATGGGTTCCTGTGCCTGGTGGTTTTGTTCGTGAGTAACCAGTTCAACGGGAGTCGGTGGGGGCAAGTAATGGTAAGTGAACTAAAGAAATGTATTTTATTTAACTTGTTAATTTTTTAAAAAGCTTTTTTAACATGTGTATTTTTTTTTGTGGTATATCATTTCTTGCCACTGTATGTATGTATGTATGTATGTCTAGAGAGATATATACATACAGGGTAATAAATGAAGTTGTTTTAAAAGCTTGATTTGATGTGTTTTAAATTAATTTGTCTATGCTGCTATGCATTAATGTGTGTATAATGTATTTTAAAATTAGATAGATGTAATTGTTGATATTGTATGGTGTACTTGAGGTCAGGGTTAGCCTTGGTTTTCAATTTTGTATTCTTGTTGGTACATATATTTTTTCACAGGCTAAATTGTTCTGTTCAAGGCTTGAATTTGTTAATTGTTTAATTGTTAGGGATGGAATGTAAATTGTTTAGGGATGTCATTAATGCATGGTAATTGATTTATGTTTACTGGATTGGTTAAAATAGTATACTTGTTGGGAGGTATTTGTATTTTGCTTGCAATGTTATTGTTAACATTCATTTGCAGAATGTATATGGTGCATAGATTGTATGCATCATATATACAATGTAAATGCAATGTGTTGATTGGCATTTGAGGTATTTGTTTGGCAGTTGATGATTGTGATTGTAAGTTCAGTTAGGATTATTAAAGGAAATTAATTTTATTGTAGTGTGTCTGTATGGAGAAGTGTTATTTGGAGTACAGCATGTTTTTGATAACCCTTCTACATTTATTTGTATATTGGTTCATCATGTGTGTGTATCTCTCTCTCTCTCTCTCTCTCTCTCTCTCTCTCTCTCTCTCTCTCTCTCTCTCTCTGTATATATGTATATATATATATATATATATATATATATATATATATATATATATATATATTTGCATGATGAAGCCACTGTACAAATTCATGGGTGCAGGGTGGGTATCGGGCCAGTGTGGCTTAACCCCTTAATTACCTTTGCGGTTATTATCCGATAAGGTGTTTAAGGGGTTAATTGATATCTGAATGTAATTGCAATGTATTGGTTTTGTTTTGGCAATGTATTTTGTGGGCAAGACAAGGATGTTGCTGGCGACGGAGACTTCTTATTGATGAGGTAAGTAGCACTTTATCCCTATCTGGATAATAGTTATTTTGCACATTATTGTACTGTAGGTGTTGGGTGTGTGTGTGTGTGTGTGTGTGTGTGTGTGTATGTATGTATTGAATGTATAGGCCAGGTTTATTTTTTTTACATTAAGGGTTTGTTCCGTGGTTCCGCGTGAGACCTCTGGAGACCACCTGCGGGTCTCCTCGGGTGTCTCACGGGTATCAGGCTGGTGGTTCCACGGGTGACACATGCGGGGATGAAGCGGTGGTCCCACATCCGTGGGGGCACCACCGACCTATAGGTGCGGGGATGAAGTGGTGGTCCAACATCTGTGGGGGCACAGCGGACCCGTAGTGAGCACTCGTGAGTTCCCCAGACCCCCGTGGGAACCACCAGAGGCCCCGCAGACACCTGTGGGTCTGACCCGGGGCTCCCAGACATCCTTGGGCCTACCGTGGGGACCCAATTGTGGCCCATGGTGCCCAAGGAGACCACCTGGGGGCCATGGCACTTGGTGGGACCCACCAACAGGCCTCCAGAACCTGTTTGAAAAGGGCTGCTGGTACCCTGTAGGTCTGTCAGGTGCCCCGCCAGCCCATCGGGGACTCGCGTGGGGCTGTGTTATGAACCCTGTTTGTAAAAGGATAAATCTTGTATTTATGGGGGGGCACAGGGGGTGGGTACTGTATTTAATAAATTGAATGATGTTTATTGTGGGTCACTGTATTGTTTTTATTGTGAGTACTGGGGGTGGGGGGGGGGTTCCCCAATGGTATGTGGGTAGGCCTCCCTTGTGGGTAGTGGGTGTGGGTGGTTAGGGCTCATGGGGTGGGGGGTTAGTGTGGGAGGGTATGTAGGCATCCCGAGTGGTGGGTGAGGGTGGGTTAACCCCTTAATGACTGTAGCGGTTATTAACCGCTATTGTGATTAAGGGGTTAGGGGACTTTACATTGGATGTTTTCATTCTTGTGTCTGTTTTGCAGCAGCGGAGGGGGCATGAGCAGGATGAAGAGGAGGATGGCCTTCATCGTGGCAGCCGGACATGGGTGGTGAGTACTATATGTATTTAATTTATTTATTGTTGTTTATGTATTTCAAATACACAGTGGGTGTATGTTGTTTATTGCTATGTTTATTGGGGGCAAATGTCCCCAATAAACATGCTATTCTGCCTTAACCCCTTCATTGCCTTAGCGGCTA
This sequence comes from Ascaphus truei, assembly GCF_040206685.1. Lineage (NCBI taxonomy): Eukaryota > Metazoa > Chordata > Amphibia > Anura > Ascaphidae > Ascaphus > Ascaphus truei. Next base: position 422,207,235 of record NC_134484.1, on the reverse strand, counting down.
TACGCTATGGTAATGAAGCAGCATTTCTGTATTTTTAATAATATTGTGCGGAAGCAGGGGGTCCCCTGAGCTGAACCGCATAGAGACCCCCTGCTTCCCGAGTTACAGGCCCCGGTTTGGGGCACCGGTGCCAGTGTCGCCGCCATATTTATAGCAGACACGGCGCGAATGGGGTGCTATAAAAATGGCGGCGACACTGCCACCCGATGACACATTCCGAGGCCTGTAACTCGGGAAGCAGGGGGTCCCTGGTCCACAAAGCAACACGGTTCAGCTCAGGGTACCCCCTGCTCACTGTACACTATTATTAAAAATACATTCATGCTGCTTCGTTACCGTAGCAGATAGCCGCAAAGGTAAGGAACGAGTCTTTATTGATATGTGTGTTTTACTGATAGTGGAGATGTGCAGAGGGTCTCCGGAGCTGAACCGCTTTGGTTTTAGGTCCGGGGACCCCCTGCTTCCCGAGATACAGGCCCCTTTAGGGGGTGCCTCTGCTTTGTTTACATTCCGCGGTCACGTGATCGGGACCTTTAAATGCAGAGGGATACCGGCACCTCATAAAGGGGCCTGTATCTCGGGAAGCAGGGTGTCCCCGGACCTGAAACCAATGCGGTTCAGCTCCGGAGACCCCCTGCACATGTACACTATCAGTAAAAGTTGTTTATAAATACTTTATTTTTTGCCGATGTTTGCGCTGAGAGAGCGGCTTGTCTCTCTCTGCTGCAAACATCTATCAGCAGAAAAGGCCTATCGGAAGGCTTATCGGCACAGGCTCATCGGCAGTTTTGCTTTCGCAGTGATTCGGCAGGGATCGGCATGGATTCGGCCCTTACTGAATACTGTGAGGGCAAATCGCCAAACAAAGGCCTATCGGCAACCCTTGCCGAAAAGATTTTATCGGGGCTTACTGCATGAGGCCCCAGGTCAAGAGTGCAGCCCCCTCCAAAAGGCTCTATCTCAGACCCTCGAGAACACCCTATTGTCTAGATCAGAAGGGAGCATGGAGACCGAGCACATTCCCCCAGTACTGGAACATTGGGGTCTGGTTCAGCAACATCTCAAAGTCCTGACCATAAATATGTTTGTAATATAAGGATCCCCCTCCCCTCGGTGTTTCCCTCTCCTCTGCCCTTGCCCCTCCCTCCCCCCAACCCATAAAGATTTAATAGCAAAACTATCTGGTGCAGTCACAGCTCCTCCCGCCCCCCCTTCCCGACCCCCCTTCCAGATCTTCCCTGCTCCCCAACAAGGTATATTTAAACTAAGAGTATGGAGAGCCATCCCCTTTCCTCATCCCTATCCCCCCTATCCTAGCCCACTATTCCTCACCCCCCATCATCTAACCTCCCCCTTATCCCCCCCCCAAGAAATGTGTCAAAAGCACCCCGGAATGCTTAGACCACCCAGGTTTTAACGAAAACTGTCTATCAAAGAGGTAACCGTCAGCTGATAGCATAAGTAATATGTTTGTCTCAATCTTCAGTAAATCTACTGGGAGATGTATTTAGCATACCTCCCCCCCCCCTCTACCATCACCTTTCTGCCACTCCCCCTCTCTTCCCCCCTTCACCCCTTCCCCCCCATCTCCCCTCCCAACTAATCCTCTTCCATCCCTCCCCCCTACCCTTCCCCACCTATCCCCCCAGAGGATTCGAGCTGAAGATGATACTGACAGCTGGGTAAGATCTAGTTCTCAAAATCTCGAACCAGTTACTGACGTATATAGGACGATTTAAATATGTTATGTATCTTAACTATCTGTAAGACTGATGAGAAGGCAGCAGTTATTCTGTAGGTTGAAAATGGGTTATGTTTAAAAATGCAAATAGGCAGTGGCCTTACGATATTAAGTATGCTTAGAGATGGTATCCCCAGAGAAAAGAAATATCTTAAAGAAAATAATAGGCTAATCGCTCTCACTCGCTGGATGAGGAGCAGGGTCTCTCCCTCTCCTCCCCCCTCTTCCCTTTAGTCCCTTCCACTGCTCATTTTCTTCCTTCTGCCTCTCCCCCAGTCATACCCGCCCTCCATCTCTCCCCGACTCGCCCTCTCGGGTGCTTAACCTCAGAGAACCAAGAAACACACCTGACCTACTCATCACTAAAAAACTACAACCTTGGGAAAGTGGTTAGATATAATACCCGTTCCCTGGAAACAAAACCAAATATAACTTCAATAAAAATAGTATCAATGACTGTCAAAGGTTTGAAATCAAATAAGAAAAGGAGACTAGCGCTGCAGGAACTTAAAAAAACAAGAGGAGACATCCTGTTTCTGCAAGAAACACCTTTGAATACTATTACTCCCCCAAACACATTTAGACAAACATTCCCCCAGGCATACTATGCATCATTCACAGCTAAAAAAAGAGGAGTGACTATCTTAATTAAACACAATATCCCATTTGTCACCAGTAAGGTCTCGGCTGACCCAGGAGGCAGATATCTTATTTTGCAGGGATCCCTTTCAGGGGTCCCAATAACTCTCCTCAATATTTATGCCCCCAACGAAAATCAAATAGATTTCCTGATGGGCATCTTAGAATCTATGGACTTATTGCAGGGGATATGAACATGGTAAGCGCTCCAGATCTGGATAAATCCACAACACTGGGTACGAGCCACTCAAGGGTAACCCAGGAAAACGCCAAAAAATGTAGGGAAATAATAAAGAATTTCTCACTCATAGATGTCAAGAGAGCCCAACACCAGGGCCAGCGGGATTATACTTATTTCTCAGCTCCACATCAGACCTATTCGAGGATTGGTTATTACTGGGTACCAAAGATATTCTCCAGGCATCCGTCCAGTCGAATATAGGATCAATAACCTGGTCGGACCATGCCCCCATCGAATTGGTGCTCTCCCTGCCCTTTGGTAAAAACAACAGATATCCCTGGAAACTAAATGACTCTCTATTAAATTTAAAGGAGATAGAGAACTCAATCAGGCAAAAACTAGCAGAATACTTTGCTATAAACAAAGGCTGGGTAGCGTCCCCATCAATACTGTGGGAGGCCCACAAGGCATCAATTAGGGGAGATCTTATCTCAATAGCGGCATACAGTACAAAAAAAAGTTTAAACAAAAACAATAGAAATAAATATCTGACAATTTGACTTTACTAGAGCAACAACATAAAAAGTACCCTTCAAAAAAATTATACAAACTTTTAGCCAAAACCAGATTAGAGCTTAAACAGATCCAACTGGACGAAGTGGAGAGAGCACTAAGATGGACAAATCAACGTTACTATGATAAGGGCAATAAAGCGGACCGGTTGTTGGCTAACAAGCTCAGAGATGTAAGAGTTAAATCTCAAATCCCAGCAATTCGCACTAAAGCAGGGCTGATAGTGCAGACTTCTACTCCCTCATTTCGGGTACCAACTTGAACCCTCTCTTGGCGTCCTCATCAGGTGTGGTCTCTAATGAAAAGTACCAGTCGGCCTTGTCGCATCCCGTGTTGTTAGGTACAGTGGCCATATGCTTTCACCCTGGTGAAATCTCTGTTAACCCCTTCTCCAAGTTGGAGTTCTGTCTGAAGCCTTCTTGGGCAGAGATTCGATGGCATTCCTCCTTGAATACGGGGTGAATCCATAGAGATGCTAGGGGTAATTGCCCTGCATCTTGCAGATAGGCCCGGATCAGTGCCATTACCACATCTGCGTTGGTCCCCATTATGATGGTGGAATTCGGATGTTCCCGAGGCTCGGGACATATCAAAGCTTCTACTTCCATGGGGTGACATTTGTTAGTATTGAGCTCCAAACACACTTGAATCACACCATCAATGGGGTGCTAGCCTCCACAATTTAATCTTTTTCCGCCGACTGCATAGGCAGATGCTTGAGGTGCAGGTCGTAGAATGGGCGGTAGGTGATGGTCACTTGTGACCCAGTGTCCAGCAATGCAGAGGCGTAGATTCCCTCCACTAGGAACTAGGACTCGTAGGACCTACTCGAGTACAGGCATCCAATGGGGTCTTCTCTTCGGGACTAGGTGCAGGGGTACTAACCGAGGATGTGGATGGTACCTCTGCCGAATGCACGATGAAGGCCATGGCTCCAGGGGTGGAAGTGTCCGACTTTGGGCAGTCCCGTGCGAAGTGGCCTTCTTTGTGGCAGTTGAAGCAACGATTTCTTTGGGTCGCATTGAAGCCAATGTTAGGAGCCAAGCTCTGAGGCATAGAGGGGGTCTGTCGTGGAGGACCCTAGGGGTTATTGTCCTCAGAATTCTCCTTCACACTAGGCTTCTTGGCGGGAGTTGCTTTGGTCTCCCCTTTGAAGATTCCCGAGAGGTCTTGGGAGTGTGGAAGTGAAATTAAACCTCCTGCTTCCTTATGTGGCCCAGCAATTCCAGGAAGGTGGGGTTTTTCTCGGCCCGTGGAGCACCTCTCATCATGAGAGCTACAGTATAGGGTGCAAGGTTAGAGATCCTTTCATGAGTTGCTTGAATCTGTACTCATCCACTACTGTTGCAGATATCCAAGAGTAGTTGTGTATAGGCGCACAGCAAACGAAGAACAGGTCATCTGGCAAATGAAAAATACTTATTAATGCTGCATTAAAAAAACGGTGGAGGGTACAACACTCCTACCCATTTCGTGCTGTGAGGCACTTTATCAAGGAGTTAACTCCTTGATAAAGTGCCTCAAAGCGTCGAAACGCGTAGGTGTGTTGTACCCTCCACCGTTTTTTTAATGCAGCATTAATAAATATTTTTCATTTGCCACATGACCTGTTCTTTGTTTGCTGTGCGCCTATAAACAACTACTCTTGGATATCATTGGACTTTGGATGAGGCTGCACGCTTGTGGACACTAAGGGGAAACAGTGAATTCTCAATCTTTTTTCTATGGGCCATCCCAAGGAGGAGGAAAGGTTATAATACTTTCGCCCTACACCCTCAGGGAATTATTGAGTCAATTTATGCCAAGACAGAGTACTACACTTATAGCACATATATTCCCCTTATCTGTCTTCCCCTACATGGACAAAATGATGGGACCAAGCAATTTACTTCCTACATAACCTTTATACAGCTGCGGCCGCCTTTATCCTAATGCGGCCATAGCGGTGCAACTCTGATAACCGCGGGCAGATGCAGTATGTTTTTTTCCCCACGAAATATATTGCAGTATTGTAGCGCTCGTAATATTAGCATTTTATTAGCGCTGTCTGCAATACTGCAATACCATCTAAAAACTCAGGGGGGCATTCGCGAGCTGTTGTCTTCAAAGTCTAATACTTTAGCAGTTCAACCTACAGTACGTCAGTACACAGTCTGCGTGTGCGCGCGCAGTAATTGTAAATTTGCATATTTATACATGCATGTGCAGTGCTGTATGTCTCATTTGAAAATTGTTGAAACGCATAGGCGTGTACTGTAACAGTATCACATTACGGCATATACAGCGCTCTCCCCTCGCTTGCCCCCGCACAGGTTAATTTACTGCACTTCAGTATTTCAACTTCTTATCTTATCTACAGTACAGTACAACTCTCCCACACCATTCCTTTGAATGTGTGTCTGTCTGGTTTCAATCACATTCCTGCTTGCTAGCTGATGATAACTTCACCATTGCTTGCTTGCGAAGTTCAAGAGTGAGTGACCAAAAAATCCTAATTTTTTATTGTTATTTTCTCCACAAGCCTGCCTAAACCATTTTGATATTACGATATTCAATCTGTGCTGTAGCTTTTGACTGCGACACTGTGCATTTGACTGCACATGGTTGATTTGTGTGCTTTTTATATATTTGGGGGTGTAGGGATCAAATTATTATGATAACCAGCCTTTTGAAAATATGTCATTTCTTTGAACTACAGTACAGCTAATTCTTCATGCAGCTGTACCATGTACCCCCCACCCCCACGCACAAACACAAGGCTCGCTCAAGGATTTTAACCTCTTATCGACAGACACCTCTCCAGAACCATTCCGGTCTAAAGCTTGTCATTGTGTTTTTAATCGTCCGTCCCTAGCCGAGCATCACCTCTCTGCGCCTGCGTGTAATCCTCTTTGGGATTGGAGCTACAGTACATAGCTGATGATTACTGCACACGGGCCTGTAACTTCACCATTGCTTGCTTGCGAAGTTCAAGAGTGAGTGACCAAAAAAAAACATTTTTTTTATCCTCATTTTTTATTTTTATTTTCTTCACAAGCCTGCCTAAACCATCTTGATATTACGACATTCAATCTATGCTGTAGCTTTTGACTGCGACACTGTGCGTTTGACTGCACATGGTTGATTTGTGTGCTTTTTATGTAATTGGGGGTGTAGGGATCAAATTATTATGATGACCTGTCTTTTGAAAATATGTCATTTCTTTGAACTACAGTACAGCTAATCATTCATGCAGCTGTACCCTGTACCCCCACCCCCATGCACACACACAAGGCTCACTCAAGGATTTTAACCTCTTATCGACAGGCACCTCTCCAGAACCATTTAGTTTCTTAAGCTTGTCATTGTGTTTTTAATCGTCCGTCCCTAGCCGAGCATCACCTCTCTGGGCCTGCGTGTAATCCTCTTTGGGATTGGAGCTACAGTACATAGCTGATGATTACTGCACATGCGCCTGTAACTTCCCCACTGCTTGCTTGCGAAGTTCAAAAGTGAGTGACCAAAAAATATATATATATATATTTTTTTTCTCCTCATTTTTTATTTTTATTTTCTCCACAAGCCTGCCTAAACCATCTTGATATTACGATATTCAATCTGTGCTGTAGCTTTTGACTGCGACACTATGCATTTGACTGCACATGGTTGATTTGTGTGCTTTTTATGTATTTGGGGGTGTAGGGATCAAATTATTTTGATGACCTGTCTTTTGAAAATATGTCATTTTTTTGAACTACAGTACAGCTAATCCTTCATGCAGCTGTACCCTGTACCCCCCACCCCCACGCACACACACAAGGCTCGCTCAAGGATTTTAACCTCTTATCGACAGACACCTCTCCAGAACCATTCCGTTTCTAAAGCTTGTCCTTGTGTTTTTAATCGTCCGTCCCAAGCCGAGCATCACCTCTCTGCGCCTGCGTGTAATCCTCTTGGGGATTGGAGCTACAGTACATAGCTGATGATTACTGCACATGCGCCTGTAACTTCACCATTGCTTGCTTGCGAAGTTCAAGAGTGAGTGACCAAAAAAACCCATTTTTTTTATCCTCATTTTTTATTTTTATTTTCTTCACAAGCCTGCCTAAACCATCTTGATATTACGATATTCAATCTATGCTGTAGCTTTCGACTGCGACACTGTGCGTTTGACTGCACATGGTTAATTTGTGTGCTTTTTATGTATTTGGGGGTGTAGGGATCAAATTATTATAATGACCTGTCTTTTGAAAATATGTCATTTCTTTGAACTACAGTACAGCTAATCCTTCATGCAGCTGTACCCTGTAACCCCCACCCCCACGCACACACACAATGCTCGCTCAAGGATTTTAACCTCTTATCGACAGACACCTCTCCAGAACCATTCCGTTTCTAAAGCTTGTCATTGTGTTTTTAATCGTCCATCCCTAGACGAGCATCACCTCTCTGCACCTGCGTGTAATCCTCTTTGGGATTGGAGCTACAGTACATAGCTGATGATTACTGCACATGCGCCTGTAACTTCACCACTGCTTGCTTGCGAAGTTCAAGAGTGAGTGACCAAAAAAATATATATATATATTTTTTTCTCCTCATTTTTTTTTCCACAAGCCTGCCTAAACCCTCTTGATATTACGATATTTAATCTGTGCTGTAGCTTTTGACTGCGACACTGTGCATTTGACTGCACATTGTTGATTTGTGTGCTTTTTATGTATTTGGGGGTGTAGGGATCAAATTATTATGATGACCTGCCTTTTGAAAATATGTAATTTCTTTGAACTACAGTACAGCTAATCCTTCATGCAGCTGTACCCTGTACCCCCCACCCCCACGCACACACAAGGCTCGCTCAAGGATTTGAACCTCTTATCGACAGACACCTCTCCAGAACCATTCCGGTTCTAAAGCTTGTCATTGTGTTTTTAAACGTCCATCCCTAGCCGAGCATCACCTCTCTGCGCCTGCGTGTAATCCTCTTTGGGATTGGAGCTACAGTACATAGCTGATGATTACTGCACATGCGTCTGTAAAGTCACCATTGCTTGCTTGCGAAGTTCAAGAGTGAGTGACCAAAATTTTTTTTTTTTAAATTCTCCTCATTTTTTATTTTTATTTTCTCCACAAGCCTGCCTAAACCATCTTGATATTACGATATTCAATATATGCTGTAGCTTTTGACTGCGACACTGTGCGTTTGACTGCACATGGTTGATTTGTGTGCTTTTTATATATTTGGGGGTGTAGGGATCAAATTATTATGATGACCTGTCTTTTGAAAATATGTCATTTCTTTGAACTACAGTACAGCTAATCATTCATGCAGCTGTACCCTGTACCCCCACCCCCATGCACACACACAAGGCTCGCTCAAGGATTTTAACCTCTTATCGACAGACACCTCTCCAGAACCATTCCGGTCTAAAGCTTGTCATTGTGTTTTTAATCGTCCGTCCCTAGCCGAGCATCACCTCTCTGCGCCTGCGTGTAATCCTCTTTGGGATTGGAGCTACAGTACATAGCTGATGATTACTGCACATGGGCCTGTAACTTCACCATTGCTTGCTTGCGAAGTTCAAGAGTGAGTGACCAAAAAAAAACATTTTTTTTATCCTCATTTTTTATTTTTATTTTCTTCACAAGCCTGCCTAAACCATCTTGATATTACGACATTCAATCTATGCTGTAGCTTTTGACTGCGACACTGTGCGTTTGACTGCACATGGTTGATTTGTGTGCTTTTTATGTAATTGGGGGTGTAGGGATCAAATTATTATGATGACCTGTCTTTTGAAAATATGTCATTTCTTTGAACTACAGTACAGCTAATCATTCATGCAGCTGTACCCTGTACCCCCACCCCCATGCACACACACAAGGCTCACTCAAGGATTTTAACCTCTTATCGACAGGCACCTCTCCAGAACCATTTAGTTTCTTAAGCTTGTCATTGTGTTTTTAATCGTCCGTCCCTAGCCGAGCATCACCTCTCTGGGCCTGCGTGTAATCCTCTTTGGGATTGGAGCTACAGTACATAGCTGATGATTACTGCACATGCGCCTGTAACTTCCCCACTGCTTGCTTGCGAAGTTCAAAAGTGAGTGACCAAAAAATATATATATATATATTTTTTTTCTCCTCATTTTTTATTTTTATTTTCTCCACAAGCCTGCCTAAACCATCTTGATATTACGATATTCAATCTGTGCTGTAGCTTTTGACTGCGACACTATGCATTTGACTGCACATGGTTGATTTGTGTGCTTTTTATGTATTTGGGGGTGTAGGGATCAAATTATTTTGATGACCTGTCTTTTGAAAATGTCATTTCTTTGAACTACAGTACAGCTAATCCTTCATGCAGCTGTACCCTGTACCCCCCACCCCCACGCACACACACAAGGCTCGCTCAAGGATTTTAACCTCTTATCGACAGACACCTCTCCAGAACCATTCCGTTTCTAAAGCTTGTCCTTGTGTTTTTAATCGTCCGTCCCAAGCCGAGCATCACCTCTCTGCGCCTGCGTGTAATCCTCTTGGGGATTGGAGCTACAGTACATAGCTGATGATTACTGCACATGCGCCTGTAACTTCACCATTGCTTGCTTGCGAAGTTCAAGAGTGAGTGACCAAAAAAACCCATTTTTTTTATCCTCATTTTTTATTTTTATTTTCTTCACAAGCCTGCCTAAACCATCTTGATATTACGATATTCAATCTATGCTGTAGCTTTCGACTGCGACACTGTGCGTTTGACTGCACATGGTTAATTTGTGTGCTTTTTATGTATTTGGGGGTGTAGGGATCAAATTATTATGATGACCTGTCTTTTGAAAATATGTCATTTCTTTGAACTACAGTACAGCTAATCCTTCATGCAGCTGTACCCTGTAACCCCCACCCCCACGCACACACACAATGCTCGCTCAAGGATTTTAACCTCTTATCGACAGACACCTCTCCAGAACCATTCCGTTTCTAAAGCTTGTCATTGTGTTTTTAATCGTCCATCCCTAGACGAGCATCACCTCTCTGCACCTGCGTGTAATCCTCTTTGGGATTGGAGCTACAGTACATAGCTGATGATTACTGCACATGCGCCTGTAACTTCACCACTGCTTGCTTGCGAAGTTCAAGAGTGAGTGACCAAAAAAATATATATATATATATTTTTCTCCTCATTTTTTTTTCCACAAGCCTGCCTAAACCCTCTTGATATTACGATATTTAATCTGTGCTGTAGCTTTTGACTGCGACACTGTGCATTTGACTGCACATTGTTGATTTGTGTGCTTTTTATATATTTGGGGGTGTAGGGATCAAATTATTATGATGACCTGTCTTTTGAAAATATGTAATTTCTTTGAACTACAGTACAGCTAATCATTCATGCAGCTGTACCCTGTACCCCCACCCCCATGCACACACACAAGGCTCGCTCAAGGATTTTAACCTCTTATCGACAGGCACCTCTCCAGAACCATTTAGTTTCTTAAGCTTGTCATTGTGTTTTTAATCGTCCGTCCCTAGCCGAGCATCACCTCTCTGGGCCTGCGTGTAATCCTCTTTGGGATTGGAGCTACAGTACATAGCTGATGATTACTGCATATGCGCCTGTAACTTCACCACTGCTTGCTTGCGAAGTTCAAGAGTGAGTGACCAAAAAATATATATATATATATTTTTTTTCTCCTCATTTTTTATTTTTATTTTCTCCACAAGCCTGCCTAAACCATCTTGATATTACGATATTTAATCTGTGCTGTAGCTTTTGACTGCGACACTGTGCATTTGACTGCACATTGTTGATTTGTGTGCTTTTTATGTATTTGGGGGTGTAGGGATCAAATTATTATGATGACCTGCCTTTTGAAAATATGTAATTTCTTTGAACTACAGTACAGCTAATCCTTCATGCAGCTGTACCCTGTACCCCCCACCCCCACGCACACACAAGGCTCGCTCAAGGATTTGAACCTCTTATCGACAGACACCTCTCCAGAACCATTCCGGTTCTAAAGCTTGTCATTGTGTTTTTAAACGTCCATCCCTAGCCGAGCATCACCTCTCTGCGCCTGCGTGTAATCCTCTTTGGGATTGGAGCTACAGTACATAGCTGATGATTACTGCACATGCGCCTGTAACTTCACCACTGCTTGCTTGCGAAGTTCAAGAGTGAGTGACCAAAAAATATATATATATATATATTTTTTCTCCTCATTTTTTATTTTTATTTTCTCCACAAGCCTGCCTAAACCATCTTGATATTACGATATTCAATCTGTGCTGTAGCTTTTGACTGCGACACTATGCATTTGACTGCACATGGTTGATTTGTGTGCTTTTTATGTATTTGGGGGTGTAGGGATCAAATTATTTTGATGACCTGTCTTTTGAAAATATGTCATTTCTTTGAACTACAGTACAGCTAATCCTTCATGCAGCTGTACCCTGTACCCCCCACCCCCACGCACACACACAAGGCTCGCTCAAGGATTTTAACCTCTTATCGACAGACACCTCTCCAGAACCATTCCGTTTCTAAAGCTAGTCATTGTGTTTTTAATCGTCCGTCCCAAGCCGAGCATCACCTCTCTGCGCCTGCGTGTAATCCTCTTGGGGATTGGAGCTACAGTACATAGCTGATGATTACTGCACATGCGCCTGTAACTTCACCATTGCTTGCTTGCGAAGTTCAAGAGTGAGTGACCAAAAAACCCCATTTTTTTTATCCTCATTTTTTATTTTTATTTTCTTCACAAGCCTGCCTAAACCATCTTGATATTACGATATTCAATCTATGCTGTAGCTTTCGACTGCGACACTGTGCGTTTGACTGCACATGGTTAATTTGTGTGCTTTTTATGTATTTGGGGGTGTAGGGATCAAATTATTATAATGACCTGTCTTTTGAAAATATGTCATTTCTTTGAACTACAGTACAGCTAATCCTTCATGCAGCTGTACCCTGTAACCCCCACCCCCACGCACACACACAAGGCTCGCTCAAGGATTTTAACCTCTTATCGACAGACACCTCTCCAGAACCATTCCGTTTCTAAAGCTTGTCATTGTGTTTTTAATCGTCCATCCCTAGACGAGCATCACCTCTCTGCACCTGCGTGTAATCCTCTTTGGGATTGGAGCTACAGTACATAGCTGATGATTACTGCACATGTGCCTGTAACTTCACCACTGCTTGCTTGCGAAGTTCAAGAGTGAGTGACCAAAAAAATATATATATATATATTTTTTTTTCTCCTCGTTTTTTTTCCACAAGCCTGCCTAAACCCTCTTGATATTACGATATTTAATCTGTGCTGTAGCTTTTGACTGCAACACTGTGCATTTGACTGCACATTGTTGATTTGTGTGCTTTTTATGTATTTGAGGGTGTAGGGATCAAATTATTATGATGACCTGCCTTTTGAAAATATGTAATTTCTTTGAACTACAGTACAGCTAATCCTTCATGCAGCTGTACCCTGTACCCCCCACCCCCACGCACACACAAGGCTCGCTCAAGGATTTGAACCTCTTATCGACAGACACCTCTCCAGAACCATTCCGGTTCTAAAGCTTGTCATTGTGTTTTTAAACGTCCATCCCTAGCCGAGCATCACCTCTCTGCGCCTGCGTGTAATCCTCTTTGGGATTGGAGCTACAGTACATAGCTGATGATTACTGCACATGCGTCTGTAACGTCACCATTGCTTGCTTGCGAAGTTCAAAAGTGAGTGACCAAAATTTTTTTTTTAAAAATTCTCCTCATTTTTTATTTTTATTTTCTCCACAAGCCTGCCTAAACCATCTTGATATTACGATATTCAATATATGCTGTAGCTTTTGACTGCGACACTGTGCGTTTGACTGCACATGGTTGATTTGTGTGCTTTTTATATATTTGGGGGTGTAGGGATCAAATTATTATGATGACCTGCCTTTTGAAAATATGTCATTTCTTTGAACTACAGTACAGCTAATCCTTCATGCAACTGTACCCTGTACCCCCACCCCCATGCACACACAAGGCTCGCTCAAGGATTTTAACCTCTTATCGACAGACACCTCTCCAGAACCATTCCGGTTCTAAAGCTTGTCATTGTGTTTTTAATCGTCCGTCCTTAGCCGAGCATCACCTCTCTGCGCCTGCATGTAATCCTCTTTGGGATTGGAGCTACAGTACATAGCTGATGATTACTGCACATGCGTCTGTAACGTCACCATTGCTTGCTTGAGAAGTTCAAAAGTGAGTGACCAAAAAAAATATATATATTTTTTTTCTCCTCATTTTTTATTTTTATTTTCTCCACAAGCCTGCCTAAACCATCTTGATATTACTATATTCAATCTATGCTGTAGCTTTTGACTGCGACACTGTGCGTTTGACTGCACATGGTTGATTTGTGTGCTTTTTATGTATTTGGGGGTGTAGGGATCAAATTATTATGATGACCTGCCTTTTGAAAATATGTCATTTCTTTGAACTACAGTACAGCTAATCCTTCATGCAGCCTGTACCCGCCACCCCCATGCACACACACAAGGCTCGCTCAAGGATTTGAACCTCTTATCGACAGACACCTCTCCAGAACCATTTAGTTTCTTAAGCTTGTCATTGTGTTTTTAATCGTCCATCCCAAGCCGAGCATCACCTCTCTGCGCCTGCGTGTAATCCTCAAAACCATTCATACATTTTCCTATTGTTGGTTTTGAGTTACCTCTCTGTAATCCTCTTTGGGAACGGAGCTAGCTGATGATTACTCCGCATGACTCACCCATCCACCCCCCCCAACCCTTTGAGGCTTTGTTTACGGTAACACTTATGATAATCCCTTCTCGAATTTGATATGTAAATCTGATTTGCACAGCACTGTGAAATTGAGAGTTAAAAAAACCATAATCTGATTCAGGTTTTTGGTGCAGTAATTTACCATTTTTTGTCATTCTTTCTTTTTCTTTGGTGTAGGGGGGGGGGGGGTCAATGATTATGATTATCATGAATGTAAAGAAATATTTATTTTATTTTATCAGGAACAAAAAATACAAATATACAAATAATCATGAATAATTCAAACGGCAGTCTTTATTCAGTTCTTCTGTCAGTTGAAAATTGAGGGCCGTTGGATAATCATGAATAATGCACATTGATGATAATATTAATTAATAATATATAATATATAATAATATATATAATAATATAATTTTTTCCATCTTTATCTTCTTCCTTATTCTGTGTACAGAACAGTAGTTCATTGAGAGAGGGGAGGTTTTGTGTAAATCATGACTGCAGTTTAGATACACTTAACTGTCACACAGTTCACAAACTTTACAGATGATACCCCCCTCTCCCCCAGTCCATCCTTTTTTTCTGAAAAGACAAGAAAATTAAAAATTAGTGCAGTTATGTACATACTGTATTATAGCATTGTGTACTGTATAGTACAGTACCTTCAAACTAGTATATAATGGAACTACTGTATACTGTGACTACTGTTAAATACTTTGCAATGAGATGGCTAGTGCTGCTCTCTCAGGAAAGAAAAAAATCGAGCAGTTAGGTGCATATTATGGCATTATGTACTGTATTGCTACTCCATATTGGACTACAGTATGCAGTTAGTACTGTCAAACTTGTCTATACTGGAACTACTGTATACTGTGACTACTGTTAAATACTTTGTAACCAGATGGCTAGTGCTGCTCTCTCAGGAAAGAAAAAATCTGTGCCATACTTACCTGTATCATACAGTACTGTACTTGGTGTGCCTGTACTTACCATACTACAGTACAGTACTATACCATACTACCTTCCTGATTCTTGCCCATTACGTGCAATCACAATGGGCAACACAGTCGCAATATGGCCAATATATTTATTGCATCGTTCCACGGTGACCACATCGTTCCATAAACTCATTATGCCTTGCGCCAACTCATTGTTTTTGGAGCTTTTCACGACTTTTCAGATATGGTCCTTCAGCTGATGCCAGACCATTTCTATAGGATTGAAGTCTGCCCAATCTGTCATTGGAGGGGGGAAAAATGGCCAATTAGTTAAAGAGATACAGTACACAGTAAAAGCAGTGGGAAAAAATGAGACACGGTTACCGCACTTACTCCGCTGGCATCTTCACCCAGTTGATACCGCGCTCAAGAATATGAGCTGTTGACGCGGTGTGCTTCGGATCGTTGTCCTAGTAGAAACGGTGACCATCTGGGAACTCACGTGTGATGTATTCCACAATCTCAGGCACAATTTGCTCTTGGAAAAAAGCTTTATTCATGATTCCTATAACAAGAAAAGAAAAGTGCTCAAAAAACTGCACACTTGTACAGTACAGTGCATAAGGCAAAAGCGTGTGACATATTTTACTGTAACTTCAAAGATGACGATGCATCCTGGTCCACGCCTAGAGATGGCACCCCACACATGCATCTTCACTGGGTGTTTTGGACGCGGCTTCATAGATATGCGACCTTTTTTGTGGAATGCAAAGGTGGCAAATCTCTCCAGCGAAACAGTAGACTCGCCAGTGAAGATGCAATCCTGGAAAGTTTCTCCACTGTCGATCCATGCCTGGGCCTGGACTACTCTCTGGATCTTGTTAACATCCCTTATCATAGGGTACGCTCTGTAATGACAAGGAATAATTTTATAGGTACAGTACAGTTTCTTAAACAACACTTTAACCTCCTGTACTGTCCAGTACTAACCTCACACGTCCATATTTCCATTCAATTCTGCGTCTCATCTTCTTTATGCTGGTCTCGGATACAGTGAGATTGTGATTTTGCTGCAGAGTGTATTTGACCCTTAAGGCACTCTTCTCATCATTCTCTTCACTTATTTTGTCGACCAGAAGAGTTGTCTCCCTACAGTGTACAGAAAAACAACAATTCGGTAAGTTACAGTACAGTAGGCCACAAGTGCAGCACATCAATTACAGTAAAAATAGTATAAAATTAGATAGATCTACACAATATATAGTTCTATTAATATGCAGCAATATAAACAATAATAGATATACTGTATTATATACTGTAGTTATATAAATATACCTAAATAACTATAAAATTAGATATATCTATACTAAATAGTTATATTAATATGCAGCAATATAAACAATAATAGATATACTGAACTATATACTGTAGTTATATAAATATACCGAAATAACTATAAAATTAGATAGATCTACACAATATATAGTTCTATTAATATGCAGCGATATAAACAATAATAGATATACTGTATTATATACTGTAGTTATATAAATATACCGAAATAACTATAAAATTAGATAGATCTATACTATATAGTTATATTAATATGCAGCAATATAAACAATAATAGATATACTGTATTATATACTGTAGTTATATAAATATACCGAAATAACTATAAAATTAGATAGATCTACACAATATATAGTTCAATTAATATGCAGCAATATAAACAATAATAGATATACTGTATTATATACTGCAGTTATATAAATATACCTAAATAACTATGAAATTAGATAGATCTATACAATATATAGTTCTATTAATATGCAGCAATATAAACAATAATAGATATACTGTATTATATACTGTAGTTATATAAATATACCTAAATAACTATGAAATTAGATAGATCTATACTATATAGTTATATTAATATGCAGCAATATAAACAATAATAGATATACTGTATTATATACTGTAGTTATATAAATATACCGAAATAACTATAAAATTAGATAGATCTACACAATATATAGTTCTATTAATATGCAGCAATATAAACAATAATAGATATACTGTATTATATAGTTATAAATATACTTACGCGTTATTTACCGTTGGTGTCCTCGTGCGTTGTTTGTTTTTTCCGTGTGCATGATAGCACACGGTGGTTGATGGCACAACGAGGCCAGAAGCAGCTAACCAGCGTCGGATATCTGCAATTCGTTGTCTCTGCCACCGCTTCCCGGGAACTCCAACCGGATCACGGCAACACCAACCGCATGGGAACAGCAACCGCAGCTATCAGCTTTCTGCCTAACTACTTCTAGAGTGACAGCAACCCTAACCTAGGGCCTGTCCCTGAGGAACCGCAACCTGGGATGGCTTGGGGAAACTCCTAGGGCCTGTGGACATAACCTGCCCCCCTTCCCCTAGCTACCCAGTCTCAACTGTAACTGCTAATCCTAGCAGCCTAACGCACCTGCAGCCAACACTCAGCTCACACTGTCAGCCTGCAGGGATTCACACACACTTCACACACACTGCACGCACTGCGCCCAGCACATGCAGCGACACACACACAGACAGCTGCAATCACACACAGCCACCTGGATCCCGTAGCAATCCACTACTAGCACACTGTGCCTATTTGCCAGTGCCCACAGCCCTCTCCGCTGTGGCACTGCCAAACCTGCACCTTCCACACTCAAGGGTCACCTCCCTAGCTAAGGCGTCCCTCTTCAGTTACCCCCTGCCCTTCCCGGGAATTGGGGCCTGCCTGGGAATCTAGAGAGAACCCTTACCTGATGCAGGAGCCACGCGCTCCCTGCACCCTTCCTACACCTTCCTTCTCCTCTGCCTGACTGACTGTTGCAAAGCCCGGGAAATGTATCTATATTCCCGGGCTGAGCTTCCTCCAGCCCTATTGGCTACACTCAGGCACCTGATGCCTGTCTCCCTAAGCCTCCTGGGAGTTGTAGTTCCCAGGGGCTGCCTAAAGCATTGGGGCCGCGTGCGCGCTTCCCCTGCACATGCGCAAACCCCTAATGGCCGCCTCACTCTCTCTCCTCCCTGTCCTGCCCTCGCGCGATCTCTCTGGGGCTGCCTTAACTTTCTACCCCTCTCTGCGCATGCGCGATCCCTCTGGGGCCTTCCCTGCGCCTGCCTGTCCCTGCGCATGCGCGAACTAACGCGCAATGGCGGCGCCCTGCTCTCGGAGCCGCCCGGACCTCCAGGGATGCAGAGCGCTCCCTTCACTGGCCCCCACCCTCGCGCTCTCCCGGCGGGTCCACCGCTGCCTCCGGCGGCACCCGCGACCACCCGGTCAGCGCGGAGGGAGGTCAGGGAGCCAATTTTTACCTCGGGGCTACATTCTCCCCCTTGCAGAATCCCAACGCCCTCGCTTGGGTAGCAACCATACAGGGAAAAATACATGGCATAAATCACATCACAGGTAACATGCATTTTGTCATCAATCCTCATATGGATACCCGAGGCCAGCTGAGTCTCAGAGTGGAGTGCCCCTAACAGATTGGGTGAGGGTATCCCACCGTGACTCCTGTGAGTCTTTTGGAACTCAAGACCTGTCCCTTGCACCAACCCACCTTCTCCTTCTCGCAGAAAAAATAGTAAGGGGTCCTGGGTATTGACCCTTGCCGGATCCTCCGGTCTCGTCTCACGGGAGACAGAAAAGCTCAGTCTCTTGCCTCGATCCACCACATGGCGAACATAGCGCTCCATCGCGCACCTGGGAGAGGCCACAACTACCAGAGCGGTCTCAACAGAGTCTTTGTCCGCTCCAACAATCCCTTTAACGGTGACTTCGTCCGCGGACGCACCACTTCTTCGGGTAGGCCCGTTTGGAGACTCCTCTCACAGGAGTATGTGTTGCTCCGGTCCGCTACACCGGATACCTTCATGAGGTCGGATTCGTTCCATGATCCGCAGAGATCTTCTGGGGGAGACACCTCCACCAGGACGCGATGACGGGGTGAGCCCATCGCCCGGGTGACCCTACCTCTGGCGTCACCAGGCTCCACAATCACCGGGGAGCTCACACCCAACACCCCTGGGGCAGTCAACTTACCCCTGTCGTTGTCGGCAGGTACTGATCCCAAGCCTGGGACCGCTGGTACCTCGGTGGTAGGCCGGACTGGCCGTTGCAGGGCACACGGGCCCACATCATGGTCTGGATCAGTGGAGGTGGTTGCCTCGGTGACCTCACTGGAGTGGTCCGCCGGCAGGCGCATCACCACGCTCGGTTGGTCGCTGGACTCATCACACAAGGGCGGGGGTATAAACACCTTACCCTGGCCTTCCGGGACTTGTGGTTCTGGTCTCGGTGGTTCCTGCTCGGGAACCGGATCTGGAACCGACATCGGGGGTTCCGCCATCTGGAGCTCCGCCTTCAGCGGCTCCGCCTCAGCGTCTGGAAAGTTCATTTGGGCACACGGGCCCTCCACCACCCCCATCGCTGAAGTGGGCAATTCAGGAGCGGCTTCACCCACCTCGGTAGCACCATCAGGCGCCTCGTTCTCTGCAGTTTCCGCCATCAGAGGTTCCTGCTCCTCCATTTGCATGTCCCCTTTGAGAGGGTCTGCAACAGTGGTCTGGACACACGGGTCCCCGGAGGCCTCTGCAATCAAAACAAACTGAGGACAAGTATCATTTACTGTAGGAGGGATGTCCGGCTCCTCCTCTTCTTTCTCGGCTGGTTCCGCCGCCGGGGGCAGGCTAGGCTTTAGGAACCAGGCCCCGCAACACTCACATTGGGGCTCCCATGCCAGTGCCTCCCTCCGATTACAGCCACATTTGAGGCTCCAACACTGGGTAAATGTTTCTCCATCCACCTCAGTTGACCTGAAACCTAACTGTAACTGAGATGGTTCGACTCCATCTTTAAGGGCTCCACTCAGGCAGGGGCACATTATCATCGTGACCTCCATTCCTGGCAAATTCCAGGGCTCATACACCTCAGGGTGTAACCCCTGGCAGTCTCTCTCATCCTCGGGGATGGGACACTCAATTTCTGTAACAGAGTCCTTTTCCGCTGGCGGTTTGGGTTGCAAGAACTGCGCCGCACAGTCAGGACACTTAGGCCCTTGGGTCAGCTCACCAACGGCACACTCACAGTCATACAGACGGCCGTGCAAGCATTCTTCCCCGTCTACTACGGTCATCGTGAGAGCAACTGGTGACTCAGATGCTCCGTCCAGCCAGCCACCAGTCGCTTTCCAGTCTCTTAATGCACACGGGCACACCACCATGGACAAGTCTAAATGGGGGGCCCGTACGATTCTATACAGCCAAGGGTGCTTTTCTCGGCATCCCTTGCTTTCCTTAGGGGGAACAGAATTGGCTGATTTCTGCTCACGACACTCCCTCCCCCTGGTGGACTCTAGAGGAAAAACAGCACAGTCTTTTGGGGAATGTTGCAAACTCTGTTCTGAGTCACTCACAGTGAGGGGGCGGGGCTCGGGTTTTCCCGCCAGTCCTGGAGAACGGTTGGCAACATTTTCCCGCGCGGCCGGGAACTTAGCACGTGGCTTTCTCCGCCTTGAGGGCTTCCCCATGGCGAAACAAAAATAGGACAAGGATTAGAAAAAAACATACAGGGCACCCCAGGTCTGATCTCTCAGCAGCGCCTCCAAATGTAACCCTTTTTGTGAACCGGCCGACCCACCCAATCTCACATTGGCCCCTCGTGGTCTAACCGGTCCCTTTCCCTGCAACACACCTGCTCCTAAAGGGTTACTGGTACTGAAACACACCTGCGGCTCCAGGAGATCTGAGCCTCCGCTAGCTGGGAGCCTGGGGAAACCCTTAACGTTACCTGGTGCAGCGCCTCCACTTACCCAGGATCCCCCGTTAGGAAAGATAGCCCTGAGTAAGAAATACCATAACACACGTAGATAAAACAATACTAACACTTTACTTGAGAACACATATCACATACCATAACACATTGCATAACATAACATAACCCTTACATAACCAGATGCTCTACCCGCATCACCTCAGCCCAATGTCTGGTGCTCCCCACCCAGTGTCCTGTGATCACCCCACGCCCAATGTCTCGTAAATCCTACGGAGGTCGTGGGTGACTGCGCAGTCACTAAATTAAGCTAGGGCCCAGTTGGTGCACTTAGATTACTTGAGATACCTTCCGAGCACTCCGATGCTCGGGACCGCAACTCTCTTCTCAAAGGGTCAGACGTCCGTCTGATCCTTTCCAGGTACTCTGCCGGTGGACCCCAACGAGGGTCCCACCGCTTCCCGGGAACTCCAACCGGATCACGGCAACACCAACCGCATGGGAACAGCAACCGCAGCTATCAGCTTTCTGCCTAACTACTTCTAGAGTGACAGCAACCCTAACCTAGGGCCTGTCCCTGAGGAACCGCAACCTGGGATGGCTTGGGGAAACTCCTAGGGCCTGTGGACATAACCTGCCCCCCTTCCCCTAGCTACCCAGTCTCAACTGTAACTGCTAATCCTAGCAGCCTAACGCACCTGCAGCCAACACTCAGCTCACACTGTCAGCCTGCAGGGATTCACACACACTTCACACACACTGCACGCACTGCGCCCAGCACATGCAGCGACACACACACAGACAGCTGCAATCACACACAGCCACCTGGATCCCGTAGCAATCCACTACTAGCACACTGTGCCTATTTGCCAGTGCCCACAGCCCTCTCCGCTGTGGCACTGCCAAACCTGCACCTTCCACACTCAAGGGTCACCTCCCTAGCTAAGGCGTCCCTCTTCAGTTACCCCCTGCCCTTCCCAGGAATTGGGGCCTGCCTGGGAATCTAGAGAGAACCCTTACCTGATGCAGGAGCCACGCGCTCCCTGCACCCTTTCTACACCTTCCTTCTCCTCTGCCTGACTGACTGTTGCAAAGCCCGGGAAATGTATCTATATTCCCGGGCTGAGCTTCCTCCAGCCCTATTGGCTACACTCAGGCACCTGATGCCTGTCTCCCTAAGCCTCCTGGGAGTTGTAGTTCCCAGGGGCTGCCTAAAGCATTGGGGCCGCGTGCGCGCTTCCCCTGCGCATGCGCGAACCCCTAATGGCCGCCTCACTCTCTCTCCTCCCTGTCCTGCCCTCGCGCGATCTTGTATTAATAAAGAAATGTTTTTACTTACTGTACACAAGACCTGCACAATTCCAGTCCCCGAGGGCCGCAAACAGGCCCTTTTTTCAAGGTTATCCTTAAAACGGGGCCTGTTTGCGACCCTCGAGGACTGGAGTTGTGCAGGCCTGACTGACTGTTCTGTTCACCATCCTACTGTAAATGTTTTGACTTTCTGTACATAAATGTTTTCACTAGCAGTAAACCATACACCTGTTAATGTTTTGAATTGCTGTACACTTAAAATGTTTTTAAATTGTATTTGTAAATAAATGTTTTTGTACGTACTCCACCAATAAAAGAAAATGTTGATTTCTTTTAAATTGTTCCATTGTCTCCTTTTATACTGTAACAAAATACAGTATTTCTAGAACATACTGTACAGTACTGTCCAGACATACTGTACAACAAGCATGTCAAACTCGCGGCCCGCGGGCCGCATGCGGCCCACAATGAGTATCTGTGCGGCCCAGCCAATGTGTCCTGGTTACGGCGGCGGTGAGGAGGATGCGGCAGCTGGTAAGTATTCTCTGTGTGAGTGAATGCTGCCAGGGGATTGGATGTAGGGCCGCATGGGTTTGAATGAAGGAGGCGGGGCTTAGAATGCCAGTCGGGATGCAGGGGATTGGTCGCAAGGAGGTCAGAGGAAACCGGGGGCGGGGCTTCCACTTTGTGCAGAGCACACGGTGAGTGTGTCTCTGCCTTCCCGCTCCTGGCTCCTTTGCCTGCTGCGCGGTGTCCCCCGCCGGGCGGGCAGCCACAGGGACCTGGGGCAGAGGCGCTCACCCCCTTTGGCGCTCACCCCCCTTGCCGCTCACCCCCTTTGCCGCCCACCCCCTTTGCCACTCACCCCCTTTGCCGCTCACCCCTTGGCACCCCCCCCTTGCACCCTTGGCGCTCCCTTTGCCCCCGGTCTGCATGGTGCGGGAGATGGGCGTGGGGGCGGGCAGTGGGGGTGCGCGATTGCTGATGGGCGGTGGGTGCAGCGGGAGGCTCAAAAAGCAGGCCTTTCCTCTGTCCCCCGCCACCCCCCCCCTCCAGTCACTCACATCCGTTGCTGTACTCCACTTTGTGTGTGTGTGTGGGGGGGGAGGTGTGGGAGGGGGGGGTGGGGGGGGAGGGTGTGTGTGGGGGTGTGTGTGGGTGTGTGTATGTGTGTGTGTGGGTGTGTGTGGGTGTGGGGGGGGGGGGTGGGGGTATGTGTGTGTGTGTGTGTGTATGTGTGTGGGGTGGGGGGAGTGTGTGTGTGTGTGTGTGTGTGTGTGTGTGTGTGTGTGTGTGTGGCGGGGTGTGTGTGTTTTTGTGTGGAGGACTGTGTGTGTGTGGGGGGGGAGTGTTTGTGTGGGGGGGAGTGTGTGTGTGGGGGGGAGTGTGAGTGTGGGGGGGAGTGTGTGTGGGGGGGGAGTGTGTGTGTGGGGGGGAGTGTGTGTGTGTGGGGGGGAGTGTGTGTGGGGGAGGCTGTTTATAACACACACACACACATACACACACACACACACACACACTGTACTTTTCAAAATAAACCTGCGTTTCTATGAAAATTAAAGTTTTTGATTTTTTGCGGCCCGCATAAACTTAAACCTTGTTTATTTGGCCCGTGTTAGCCTTTGAGTTTGACATGCTTGCTGCACAGTATACTGTAGGCATGCTCAGCACTGTACAGTACATCACGAGTATTAAAACAATACAAGCTGTACGGGTATAGAATACACATATGTACTGGAATACATGTAGAATAAATACATACTTTTTATTTTTCGGGTTTATTATACAGTATATATAAAAAAGTATTGTATACGGTCTGAAAACAACAGCATACTGTTTCAGGTTTTCTATGAAGCTCTCAGTTACAGTATTCTATCCTAATCAATAACAACGGCCACTAAACTGTAGACTCCGGTACGTGTTTTTTTTAATCAGATTCAGCAATGTGCAGGCATTGTAACACAAAGCGATATTATCCATCGAAATCCCTCCATTTGCCGTTTTCCGCATGAGATGACAAAGTTTTCTTTTCTGAGGAAAAACAAAAAGTAAAAGTTTTACTGTAATTGTCAGTCAGTCCCCTAAAGAAGTTCCCACAGTCAGTCCCACCAATAATTTTCTCGGGGGGTGTATCCTGTTCACATGCGCATGCGCCTACTGTCGATGTGATGACACGCATACTGTATGCGTTTCAAGAAGGTTCCAATGCACATGCGCCTAGCTTTAAACCAATTGTTCAGTGTCTACCACAGAAGCTGCTCAGCCAATGATATTGCTTACAGGAGAATCGCTTGACTGTGCATTGATATTTAAAAAACAGAATAACAGAATAAAATACGGCAACATTACTCACCATAGACTTTGCCAATCAGCTGGCGCTGAGCCACTGCCAGTCCCGTATTCTTGATTATACACGTAGTTGACAGGTGACAGCGGGACTACTACACCCGTAGTCAGCTGATGAGGCTGGAAATCGCTTAGGTACATGCAAACTTGCTGGAATCTGTACGCGAAATCCGGCTCAGGCAGCAGGTATCCGGGCGGGGACAGACAGCAAGGGTTGTCGGTCACCAGGTTTTCACTGATGGTCGGACCGTTATTGGAAGCCGGTTCTGGCGCATTGCTTTCCTGCGACTGACGTTTCTTAGTTGGTTTTAACATGACCTTTCGCCTTTTGAAGTCTCCATGATCATAGATACGGGAAAAATCCAGTGATACACACCAATACCCTCCAATAACATCGGGATCAATACGAAAAAAACATGGATCAATACATAACTTTTTCCTTATTGCACGCTTCCACACATGAGCATCTGGTGAGAATTTGTAAAAGTCATAGTTTTCGATAAAATACTGATAAATTTGACCAACTGTGGACATCTTATCATTTGTTGCATTAATCGCGGCCCATATTAAATAAGCGTACGTTCTGTCGGGTTTTTGGAACATGGACTGCAGTTGTGCACTCATGTCGGGACTCTCAAGACTCTCAGGACAATAAAACAAGACCAGACACTGTGCTTGTATTTTTTTTAATATGAAAAGCCTAAATTGATACATTATTGTAACTTCTTCAGTCCCAAGGCAAATTTACAATGGACCACTGTGTTATTCTTTTAAACACCTGCAAGTCGACACATTACTGAAGCACATGCGCATTACAATTCATGAATATCTGCCATCTGGCGGATACGCGAAGAATTGCAACCAATTAAATCCGAAACATTATCAATAAACACATCAACCGCGGGTGTGAATGCAACATGAATGTGGTATGAATGCGGTCAGAATGCGGCGTGAAGTGCGGTGAAGTGCGTGGCATTCGGAAAAAATCCCCGAAAAAATTCAGAGATGTTGGAGAATAAAAGGGGCCGAGGCTGTACATCACTACTGTTGCAGGAATGATTTTCTTGGAGAGTGATCCCCAATAAGTATAGTTGTATGCGTCTGACAAACGTGGACAGCTCTTCTCCCTCCTTCTGGCGGAGAACGGGAACTGAGCCAAGAGCTCATCTTCATCATCCTTGCAAATTTAGGCATGGCTGAGAAGTTCGACTAGGCGGTGGCTTCTCCCTCGGTCTCGCGGTGCATTTGCACAAGTTGGGCTGCAGGGGGCCCTAGGCACTCGACTATCCGTTGCCTCTTCACGGCTTTGGGACAAGACCATTCCTTGAGCACACGTAGTGTATGCTCCTTCCATGTCTCAAATTCTTCTTCTTCGACGGGAGTGGGCGATATCCCGGAGAAAGCTTTGAGCTTACGGTAGTTGTGGGACTATGAGGACTGCATAAATTTGTCAGCTAACCTTTGTAAGATTTCCTCAACGTCCACGCTTCAGGACGAGCGTCAACTACGGCACTCCAACTGGCTACTGTGGACTGACTCTGGATTATCGTAGTTCCTTCTATGAGTGGTAGAGGGGTGGTGTTGTTCAACTACCAAGGGTACTTCAGGTGTAGGTCCCAGACTGAAAGGCCTTATTAGTATTGGTGGATCAAGGTATATTAACGGACAACCCGTGGGTAAGGCTTCCCGGAAAATGCAGGGCCGGGGGACCCTCATCCTCACTTAACTTGTTGTCGGCGGTAATGATGACTATGCTTCATCGGTAGGTGGGAAACCACATGCGGCCTAGGGGCCGAGATCCGGCTAAACCAGGGAACAGCCTTAGGGAGGTGCATATTTGCTGTGGGGTGTACCAGCTGGTACATCCCCCACCGCGACCACGTGGTGTGGACACTCGCGGAACATGATGACCTCTTGTTTGGAGGGTACGAACATGGTTCCCTAACTATTTATTCTGCTATCTCAGGCACCCCAGGTCTGAATCTCAGCAGCGCCTCCAAATTTAGCCCCTTTTCCCTATGATTAAGGGAACTACGCGTCATGATATACCTGTTTGCTCACAGGAGGTCTAGGCCTCCGCCTTTGGAAGCCAGGGGTGAGTTCTTTCTCTACTCGATACAGCACCTCCACCCATGAGGGATCCCAGCGTTGGTGGGAGAACCCCTCACAGGAACCAATCACAGTATTGAGTAATACACAAACAGGTATATAAAAACTGTTTACTGACACACACATATACAATAATAATAACAATATAATAGTCTAATGCATTATCCCAACACAGTACCCAACACCCCGGTGTTGTCCCCCCTAAGTACTAAGGGTGCCATAGGCTCAGAAACAGCCGGTGGCAATAGAAAAGTCCCACCCAAGGAATGAGGTAGCGCTACTCCTGTGTGGATCGTTGGTGCAATTAATACCTCCCTGGGCACTTCTGTACCCAGGTACCGCTGATGGATCAAAGGGATCAGTCAGGTCCCATGCCGTGGGGCCTCCAACATAATCCCCTCACTCCTTACGCATCCTGATCCGCCTTGTGAGGCGGGCTCCAGCTGGAGTATCTCGCCTAATGTCTATGATGTGGCCTGTGGCCTGGTCCCAGACCACAGAGCACTGTGTCACCGGTATGACAGCAATACTAGGCTCTAAGGGGAAGCGTCCTTATCTGGGGCCTTACCTGCAATACTCTAGCTCGGGCCTAAGGGGCAAGTCTAGACCTAGTCCAGGGAAGCACTGCTCCCTGGACACTAACTGCTCCATTGCCTCCCTCCGTCAGACTGCCTCGTGGTCCCTTTTCGCACCAAAGCTATCTCCTTCCTACTCCTGGATCAAGCCCTATTGGCTGGGACTCCCCACATGAGCAGCCCCTCCCGCTAAACACTATTGGACATGTAGTCCTGCGCGGCATCTTGTGGAGCCACCTAAGATGGCCAAAGCACTGAGCACCACTATTCTGCGCATGCGCAACCTCTAAGATGGTGGCCCCTGCACTCCAGGTCCGCAGCGGAGCTCCGGCGGCTCTGATCAACCAGGCAGCTTCCCTCCCTCACCGGAAGTAAGAGGGGCTCGGCTACATACATATGGACCAAGAAATGTTTGCGTCAACTTATGTCTGGGTTATGCCAAATAGAAGAATGATAAATTGCTGCACACTATTATAATAAGAAAAAAGGGGATACAACTACCGGTGCTCCTGGTTCAGGATTCTCTTTATCAATCTAGGGTATACGAAGGGAAGAAAATCAGGGCTCCATGGATTTGCTCAATAAACTAATTTATTGTCAATAGACAACGTTTCGGCCACACAGGCCTTTCTCAAAAGCAGGATGACATTTCTGCTTTTGAGAAAGGCCTGTGTGGCCGAAACGTTGTCTATTGGCAATAAATTAGTTTATTGAGCAGATCCGTGGAGCCCTGATTTTCTTCCCTGGGTTATGCCAAAAACACTTGACAGACAATTGAGACGCATGTACAACAACCAAGTGGTGCATGCTTGCAGTTTAATATTACATATAATTTACATGTGTGCCACACAGACAACATTCAATCTTCACGTCTAACGCTCATTTGTTTAATTGTGAAAAGAAGTTAATGCACACAGCACAACAGATAAACATAGGTTTTATACATTGGTGCACGTAAATGCACTAACTTCCAATTCTTGTGCGCGTCGCTCTTACTGTAAAATCAGTTAAATCACTCAAAGTGATACTTTACACATAGCCCCTTCGAGTTATGTGAGGCACATGTAGGTCTTGATTATCTCCAATTGCAGGTACGTTATCAGAAAAATACAGTATCCTCTTCTTTAACAGGAAATGATTTCTGTTTAAGCTCTCTTTTGTTTACAAGGTTGACTATTAAAACGAAACAAAAACTGACTTTAAATATTCTTATTTACAGTAGTTAAAAATGTATTATGTATCAAGTTTCTATGTGATACTACAGCAACAAAAGATGTCCTGTCCGGACTTGACTAATTTAAGCAACTGAAATTTGTGAGGCGTAATAAAGGAAAACAATAACATTAATTTCCTTATCAGTAAATGTGTTTTATTTGCAAATGCTGGAATATATGTTTGTCATCAATAAACGATGGTGCTTCACATCAACTGTACTTTTGCAGCAGTTTCATTTTCTTTTTTGTGTGTTTAATTTAAAAATCAAATAATCATACAAAACCATGTACTGTAGATGTTGCAAAGATGGGTATGCCAAACATTGGTCCATAAAATATATAGATTCTCAAAGCTGCTCTGATGAAAAATCGATGCTCTGTGCTAAAAGTCTCTTTGAACGACATTCTTGCAACATGGAAGGTCTCGCAAGCACTGGTATCCAAAAGCCCCTCGCAGCAAACTCACATTTTATCAGCGAGTTACTGACAACTACAATATTGAATGTCATTATCAGGGCCGCAGACAGTTTTCTAAGGGCCCAGGACAAGAGATGACTGTGCCCCCCCATCCCCCATTTCGCTTGTCCCCCTCATCTCACACCTCATGAGCCCCTCTATTTCCTTCCCCTCTTCCCATGTATTTGTTGCCCCTCCATCTCACTCCCGCTCTCTCCTCTCACTCTCCCCCCTCCATTAATTACCCCACTCTCACTAAATCCCTTCCCCCCGCATGTATTTCTATCCCCTCCGTCTCACTCTTGCTCCCTCTTTTCCTCGCTCGCTTGCTCCTCTCACTCTCCCCCCTCCATCAATTACCCCACTCTCACTCAATCCCTTCATTTCCGTATGTATTTCTCTTCCCTCCGTCACAATCTTAATCCCTATTTTCCTCACTATCTCCTCTCACTCACCCTCCATCAATTACCCCACTCTAACTCAATCTCCCCTCCTCACTTATTCCCTCCCCCGACACAGACAATCCCCCCAACAAAATACATATATAAAAAGAAAAAACACCCTGAAATACATATAAACGCCTCCACCCCACAGGGGAGGTCTGCAACCCTATACCCATTGATTGTCACAGTGGTACGTCATGCCCATATAATATGCGCATGATTAGCCACTATGGCAGTCAACGGGCAACATAAAAAAAAAACAAGCACCAAAAATACAAAATTCAATCAAACCAAGCACAAAAAATACCATATGTAATCTAACCAAGCATCAAAAAGACATAACAATTAAATTAAACTGTTGTTGTTTGCAAACTCACAAGCATGGGCCGTAGGTAATGAGTACTTTATTGCATAGTATACTGAATGATCATACAGGAGGGTCACCAAGTGACTTTGTAAGTGGAGGGCCAAAGCAGGCTTTTTATACACATTTGATTTTCTTTGTCTAACATAGGTTGCTAGGCAGAATACACAGTAAATGACTACTATTGTGAAGCCTATCATCTGAGAAGTCACTAAACCAATAAAAAAATTGGGTTAATACAGCTCAGTAGAAATAACAAAATATAATAAAATACATAAAATACAAAAGATACATTTTATCCAATTATTTTGTGTAATTGGAGACTTGGTACCTCTGGGCGTTGAGCCAAACACCTGGCCTATGGGTCAACTGATAATGAAAACTCGCAACAAGCACATTCTTCCACACACTGATAATGAGTTCTGGAATACAGCATGAAGAAATGCATATTAGACACAACAAAACAGACATGATGAATTCGGAAAACTGCTAACAATTCCCTCTCCATAGACCCCCCCCCAGTCCATTTCAATAATATGTCCATTACAACATTATTATTTGATCAAAGCCTAGCACCAAAAATAAAAAATTAAATCAAACCAAGCACCAAAACAACACAAAAATTATATAAACCAAGCACCAGAACTACACAGCAATTAAATAAACAAAGCACAAAAACTACACAACAATTAAATAAACAAAGCACCAAAACTACACAACAATTAAGTAAACAAAGCTCCAAAACTACACAACAATTAAATAAAAACAACAACCAAAAATACATAACATAACAATGAAATAAAAACAAGCATTTGAAATGCATTGCTTGTCACTGTATTTATCTATAGCCCGATTGGGGCATAGATAAGCACATTAGCAGTCAATGGGTAACCAAAAAAAAAATACAAATAAAATTAAAATACCAAAAAAACAAAAATAACATACAATCAATGTTTTTCTTGTCTTTGCCCTCCGATTCCGACTGCAGCAGGAACCTCATGATCCTCGAAGCAATGCTCCTCAACTTTTAGTAATTTCTTTTTTCCGTTCTTCAATATGCAGTGTTCTGTCTTAATTACTTGTAATCTAATCCAATGGGGCGGGTGTGGTCCCCTTTTTAAGCACAAATGAGACGGGACAGGCCTTATATAAGGCCTGTGATTTCACATTTGAGTGTCAGATGGTACACCTCCAATCCGATTGGATGGTGTACCATGTGACAGATTCTTTTTTATTTTTAAAGGATGAGATGTTATCAAAAGGGAGGGAAGCCAGACAATCAGGAAGTCTATGCTTCCCTCCCTTTATGATGACGTCACCAAAATGAAATGGCTGCCATCACCAAAATGAAATGGCTGCCATCACGTTACTCCAACCAATTGGATTGGGAGATATACCATATGAGGCATCACATGGTACACCCCCAATCTGATTGGTTATTGTAAACCATGTGACAGCTTCCATTTTTTTTTTCAAAGAATGTGACGTCATTTTATAGGGAGAGATGTCACATTGTATCTTATTTTTGCTTTTTTGGCATCTTAATTGTATTTAAGCAATTTTGGGCTTTTTGTGGCTTCTCGTATGGCTTTTTTTTTGTTGTCAGAGTGTTAAAGCTCATTAAAAAGCCATTAGAGCACGATAATGCCCTGTTATCAAACTTTAGTGACTAGCAAAACAGGCAATATCGTGCTTTAAGGGCATTTAACGTGCATTAAGCCACGTCTCAAAGTTTAGTGAATGTAAATGTGTAGTCACAAATGTGCATTCAATAGTGCTAAGAATAAAGACAGAATATATGGAAATGGTCTTTGTGTCGTTTGTGGGTGACAGAGAAAGCCTCGTGGGTGAGTGGTGTACTGTATCACAAATTGTGTCAAAAGATACAAAATATGCGTAGCGGCTGTTCTGTGTGGGAAAGCTGTTACATTGTAGTAACTTAGTACTGTAGATATTTGCAATATATTCAGATGAGTCACTTAATTGCTCTTCACTCTGAGAGCCAATTTATTTAGCTCTAGTGTCACTATTACTCTATCAGTTTAGCACAGTTAGCTAGTATTGTATCTTTTTCCACATACACCATATGTTTTCTGCACATACAGTATGCAACAGTATAAGAAACAACAAGCTTGTTACCTGTGAAGCCCTTCGGAGCACAGGTAATTGTGCAGTGTATTAAAAAAAGCTGTCATGTGCATTAGATTTTTTTTTTTTTATTACTCAGGGGTGGTATTGTTTTTGTCATTTACTTTTTGTCTGGTTCGTATCTACTTAAGAATTATTATTTGTATTTTTTCTGTGCATTTAAATACATTTTTAGAGGTGTGATGTATAAATCTCTAGATGAATTAGAACTTTTTTTTAAATCCAGCTGGTGGCACACACAAAGACTACTATTTGACAAATAACATTTCCTGGACGTTACCAGGAAATAATTTTATTTAAGCTCTCTTTTGTTTGTGTCATTGTTAATAGAAAAGAAATCAAAACAGACGTCTTATATTCTTATTTATTTAGAATTTAAATATCTATCAAGTTACGTGTGATATTAAAAGAACCATAACCTGTTCTGACTTGACTCATTTAAGCAACTGAAATGTGTTAACCTTAACCAAGACCAATAATATTCTAAGGGGCATATGTATCAAGGTAAAAGTTGTCTAATTTTGTAACTATTACCCATGTTTAATGTTATCACAGAACAAATATGGTGAAATGTTGGAGCAAACAGTCCACTCCCTATCTATTAAAAAAAAGCATCAAATTTAAATGAATAGGATTTTGTCTTTGATATACTGTATTTAGTGCAGTTTGGTTTGCTGCAGAATTGCACCATTTTTGTCTTGATATATTGCACCCTTTATTGTTTGGTGCTGGACTATGTTCTTGTCATCAGTAATCTCTTTGCTCCAGTTGTTGCCCCATATGTGTCAGCTTCTGATTTAGGGACTGTCAACAGGAAGCTAAAGATTGAAATTACAATATGCAAGATTATAATGAGATGTATGAAATTGTTCACCCCTGTAACTCTCTTATTCTCCATTTGAACTATGTAAAAAAAAACCTGGCACATATGAGGTGACATTAACATTCTTTTTAGAAGTCTGCACCAGTTGAAAAACACTGAAATAACAAGCTTGTTACATATGAACCACCGTGGAGCATTTAACCAGGGCTGCCGACAGCTCTTTCAAGCCCAGGATTACCTTTGAGCTGGTTAGGGCAGGTTTTGTTGTGCATAGGCGGAGGTTGGAGGTGTGTGGAGCAGGGAGGGAAAGATTACCTGTGTACCGCCCAATTCGTGGACCCAGCAGAGGAAGAGGCCTAGCTGTCCAATCACAGAAATTGTATCAGAATTCGAGTTGGAAGGGGCCCAACTTCAGGAATTGGCAGGCCGATCCCACCTCTGTCATAGGGCCAGGGACACTTTCCCTGCTCTGCCCCTCTTTCAGCGGCCCTGAATGTTATGTTGCAGTAGGACAAGATGTCTTGTGAGCCCAACTTTTTTTGTATAACTTGATGGTGATATTATTTTGATTATTTACTGTTTGCTTGGGCATGTACAGTCGTGTGAAAAAGAAAGTACACCTTCTTTCAATTCCATGGTTTTACATATCAGGACATAATAACAACCATCTGTTCTTTACCAGATCTTAAAATGAGGTAAATACAACCTCAGATAAACAACAATACATGACATATTACACAGTGCCATGATTTATTTAACAAAAATAAAGCCAAAATAGAGAAGCCATGTGTGAAAAACTAAGTACACCTTTTGATTCAATAGCTTGTAGAACCACCTTTAGCAGCAATAACTTGAAGTAATCGTTTTCTGTATGACTTTATCAGTCTCTCACATCGGTGTGGAGGAATTTTGGCCCACTCTTCTTTACAACGTTGCTTCAGTTCTTTGAGGTTTGTGGGCATTTATTTATGCACAGCTCTCTTAAGGTCCCGCCACATCATTTCAATCAGGTTGAGGTTTGGACTTTGACTGGGCCATTGCAACACCTTGATTCTTTTCTTTTTCAGCCATTCTGTTGTAGATTTGCTGGTGTTCTTGGGATCATTGTCCTGTTGCATGACCCTATTTGGGCCAAGCTTTAGCTGTCGGACAGATGGCCTCACATTTGACTCTAGAATACTTTGGTATACAGAGGAGTTCATGGTCCACTCAATGACAGCAAGTATCCCATGTCCCGTGGCTGCAAAACAAGCCCAAATCATCACCCCTCCACCACTGTGCTTAACAGTTGGCATGAGGTGTTTGTGCTGATATGCTGTGTTTGGTTTTCGCCAAACGTGGCGCTGTGCATTATGGCCAAACATCTCCACTTTGGTCTTGTCTATCCAAAGGACATTGTTCCAGAAGTCTTGAAGTTTGGTCAGATGCAACTTTGCAAACCTAAGCCGTGCTGCCATGTTCTTTTTAGAGAGAAAAGGCTTTCTCCTGGCAACCCTTCCATCCAAACTGCAGATTTTCCCAGAATTTCCTGTTCAAATTTGAAATTAGCGATCGGATTATGTTATTGTAAGGCCACCCGGAGTCTTAAAAATCCATCTTTGCATCTCAGCCACACGGATTTTAAGGAATCTGTTGACAGATTTAATTGAAATCCTAATCCATGGAACAACTTTATATTCAATAAAAATCCAAATCAGAAAGAATCCGAATCAGAAAGAATCCGTAAACAGGTTAAACTACAAGTTTGATTTAGTAAATATTGTATAAATGTATGACCTATAGTACTGCAGCAGCCCAACCAACCAACACCCAAATCCGGCCTACAGTACAATGCCTTAACATTGAGGCTGAACCCCTATTTATATACTCCTCCCATAATAATTCTGTTTAACGGATTCTAATCACTTTGACGGATTCGGATTCCCTTTGCAGGTTTGGATTCATAATCCATCGGACAGATTTGAAATAACTGAAAAACAAAACAAATCTGCCTTTTTGAGACTTATCGCTGAATTCTGTGGATAAAATTAACTGGCCAATTCGTGTCTGAATCGACATTACATTGCAGATTTTGCCCTCATCTCTAATTCAAAAATGCTTTTTTTTGTTCAATCCAACTAGTATTTTGGCTTGTGATTAAAAAAAGTGACATGCACAGCTTATGGGGTGCTATGTACAAAGACTGTTATTATTCATGTAATGAATGTAGGCAGTGCAGTGCAGTGCATCATGTTAAATTATATGTACATAAATATGTTACAAGTATTAATGAAACCCAATAAAAAAAAAGTACATTATTCATTGAGATATATTCATTTTATTTCATTTTACAATTAACCTCTTATTTTACCCTGAACCAAAAGTACAGTTTATCAATGACATAAATTGTAGACTGATGAAGTGTCATCAGAGCGACTATTCATACATATGGATGCACTCAGAAATGTTTGCGTCGACTTACACTTCCAGCATACGCTGGAAAAAAATATTACATATTATTTATATCTGTGCACCATAGACAACATTCAATCTCCACCTCTAACGCTGTAATTTTTTTTGATTGTGAAAAGGATTTTGATGCCCACACAGCACAACAGATAAACATTGGCTTTATACATTGATGCACGTAAACACACTAACTTGCCATTCTTGTGTGCGTCTCTCTTACTTACAGTGATACTTTATACATAGCCCCTTGGAGTTATGTGAGGCACATGTAGGTCTTTGATTACCTCCGATTGCACGTACCTGATCAGGAAAAAACAGTATCCTCTTCTTTAACAGGAAATCATTTCTGCTTAAGCTCTCTTTTGTTTACACGGTTGAATATTAAAACGAAACCAAAACTGACTTTAAATATACTTGTTTATTTAGAATTGTAATGTGTATATAGTGTTTATGTGATATAACAGTAACAAAAAGAAGTCCTGTCCGGACTTGACACATTTAAGCAACTGAAATTTGTGATACGTAACCAAGGAGACCAATAACATTAATTTCTGTATCTTAATGTGTTTATTGTCTAATGCTGAAATATATGCCTGTCATCAATAAACTATGGTTCTTCCCATTAACTATACTTCTGCAGAAGTTGGATTTGTTTTTTGTGTTTTTACTCTTAACATTAAAAAATTATACAAAACCATGCAGATGTTGCAAATGATGGGATTGCAAAACATGGGTCTATAAAATCTATAGCTCCACAAATAAACATGTTCCAAAAGGAAATGTGTACTTTTGGAATAGTGTCATCATGTTCTGATGAAAACTCATTGCTCTGTGCTAAAGTCTCTTCGAAAGACATTATTGCAACACGGAAGGGCTCCCATGCACTGGTATCCAAAAGCCCCTTGTATGCAAACTCACATTTTATCAGTGAGATGCTGTAAACTACAGTATTGAATGTCATTATTAACTCTTTGGTGCTGGCACCTGACCACCAAAAGATACACAAGAATGGCAAGGTTATATCTACAGTAACAAAATAATAATATATATCTATAGACCCCTGGTAGAGATGACATATTGTAATCTGCTCACCAAGGGATGCTTCATTAGGGGTGAGGTTGTCACAAGATCTAAGAATGAAAACATGAGTCATACATACTAAACATGTTCAAAGCATTACCACGAATAGGATGTATTACAACAATTACAATAACATTACATGTACAATGACAAACAACAACAAGATAATATAATCAAACTATGACTTACATCCCACTAATTACTAAAACCATACAGTATGTAATCCTTGTTTGCAATTTGAAAATCTAATAGACTGCCCTTTGACATAATGTAGTTTCTTAATTTCGCCGCCACCACTAGGATTGATTTTATTTTATTTTTGTATTGGCTGAATTGATAAAAAAAAAGATACTGTAAATCAGAATTATGCTGCAAAACAACATGTTTTTAAACTGAATGTGTTGTGTCCCCTTTTTTAATAACAGTAAAATGATCAAGGAGGTTACATGCTAATTTAGGCTTCTTATTACCTCAGATTGCAAATAACTAGTCTAACTAATAATAATAATAACTTTATTTCATTAAGCGCTTTTCTCCCAATGGTACTTTATTTCTATTAATACAAAAGCTTCCGTGCTCTACTCTAATACCCTTAATTAATAAAAAAAACATTACAAAAATAAAAACAAACACAAAGTCTCGTGCTCTGTCCTCCTTAGGGCCGGTTCCTCGGCTCTTCAGGGCCCTACCAGGGGACCCCAAAAACATGTACAGAAGGGAGAAAGGCAGAAAGGCACAATTCCGGTTTAGTAAAAATATATAGATATATTGTGGGCTTCAAGCCCCAATTATCACTTACATATCAGAAATGATTCAGCAGCATCAGAGGGTAAAAGGGGGTATGGAGGTCATATCCACAGTGGCGACAGGCTGCATCCATACCCTCTGATGCTGCTGAATCATTTCTGATATGTAAGTGATAATTGGGGTGTGTGGCCCACAATATATCTATATATATTTTTTACTAAACCAGAATTATGCCTTTCTTCCTTTCTCTCTTTGTGCTTATTTCTAGTAATGTTTGTGAGGTTGTACTTTGAAAATAAATAAAAACTGACTTATTTATATAGAATGTGGGGATGAAGTTTTCCTGTGATAGGAACTCAACCAAATTAGCCCTGTTGTTACTCATTTATACAACTAACATTTTTGAGCTGTAACCAAGAAGACCAGTAACATTTGTTACTGTATGTTGGCAAAGTTCACTATCAATTGAATTTCTTTATTGTCCAGTTCTGCACAAAATAATTGGCAACAATAGGCAACGCTGTTCAGATTAACTGTACATTTGAGGAAGTTGGGTTTGTTTTTCTTGTGTTTACTTTTGACATCAGGCTGCCAGATCCCTACCTTTTCCATTCTTGATGTGAGTTGTTCATTTGCTATTGAGAATGGCTAGGTGTCACACAGACTGTCTAGAGAGACCTCTCTCCCGTGGGTTCCGCTGGCTGGGAATGCTGGTTGGCAGATATCCCTGGTGGTTCCTAATAATTCCCATTGTTTTATCTGCTGGGTTAGGAGGGGGGTTTTATTTTTTACCCCAGAGACAAGCTAATGACATAGAAGACCAGTTCACTCCAGTTGGTGGTCCAGCTAAGGGTGAGAGGGACTTCATTAGGACGCACTTCCCTATCAATGACTCTGGGCACTTTTCCGCACAAAGGTTATATACAGAAGGATCCTTTGCCTCGCTTATTGCTGTCAGTTCCCCACATGATATCCTAAATGTGAGCACAATCCGGGAGATGTTGCAGTTGGATGAGCTGGTGAAGAGCCTGAATATTACAAGACTAGGAGGTGGAGGTAATGTGAGACTCAACTTTCAACAGCTGTGTGCACAAGTCCGGGGTCCCACCTGTGTTTCATCCAATCCACTGCTAGACACATTGAGAGGTAACCCTGAGCTGATAGAGACAATAGAAGTGGCTTATCCCATGTTCCCGAATAGAACGTTCCTGGCCAGGTACCTCGGTGGTGTAACACTGGGCCCAGCAAACACTGTGCAGACAGCCCAAGCCCTGAGGTTGGTGTATTACCTGAGAGAGGACAGTGACGAGGACCGAGACAACAACCTGCAGTGGCTCAACTACTTTATCAAAACCATCCCTCAGGAAATAGATGCATTACAACTGAAATCTATACAGGTAAGAAGAGATCCTGTTGTTAATACTCTGAAAAGTGAAACCAATAATACAGACAAAAAAAGACTAGAAGGTACTGCTCCACATGAGGTCAATTTATTCCAAACACTAATTTTATATTTATAATCAGCAAGACATTTTTACCTAAAAATATGTCTTCTCCCCTGATGTGTTATCTGACTATGCCACTTCCTCAGAGGGGAAAAGACCTGGAGCCGAGGAGAAAGTCTGTTTTTCTGGAAACAAATGTTAACCATATAATAGTTAAATAAAATATACATGATTAAAAGGATTAAACCATTTGCCAGGTTATGCTGGATTGTGAAAAATGAAGATATTATACAATTGTGATGCTTGTTAGATTAGACTGTGACTAGACTAGCATTAACTGTTCTTCTGAGATGTATTTAATTGCAACAACTTGATGGGAAAAAGATGTTATTTTGTAGACTACATACTGTACTTCTCTATTACTTTATAAAAAACTGTTTTTGCGAATCAAAGGTATTTCACACAATCTACAGTATATACAGTATATAATTTTGATAAAAAGTATACAAACTTTCAATTAATTCTTCTAGATTTGCAATTAAACAAATTGAAATCTAAAATAATTTCTTCAGTACATTTAAAAAATAATCTCTTTACTGGCAGATCTGGTCTCATTAAGTTCTCTCATGCAGATGGTAACATTCTTGAAAAACATTTGATCTGTAATTGATTTTATAATATTTAACGGCATATCAGTTTTTACTTTTAATGATATAATATTTCCTTTTTCTGTTGTAAGAATTAGTTTTCGGTTTTAAAATTCTACATTCATATATGTATTATTTTTGCGTACAGTAATTCAAGACTAATTTCTCAGTTGTTAAATGATTAGTTATGCAGTATACTGTACTATTGTGCTACTCATGTTGCTTCTATTGAATAGAAATTTTCATGTATACATGTTTCTCTAAATTAGGAAATGATTGAAATTGATCAAAGTTCATCGCTGTAGTTTTGGTGTTAAATGTAGTTTAAATGCAAGAAACTGACCTTAAGACAGTATAACCCAACCCATACAGTGCATCATGGGTGTAAAAAATAAAAATGGTACATGGTACCTATCTAGAAACAAACACCTTATAGAAATATTGCATTCTACAAACCTATAATTCACAAAAACTATTTTCCTGTTTTACATCAGGTATCTTACTTCACATCAGTATCCCGACAGCAGGAATTTGAAGGGAACGCAAAGACTGCGATTCCATTGTTTTCCATCACATACTTTGTCACAATAACCTTTTCCATTATCTCTTGTTTAAGGTATGTATTTTATACAACAAAAATGTAAGCAAAAAGCATGTTATATATCCACATTTGAAGAAAGTTTGATTGAGATAAAAAATAAATAAACATATTAATGAAAATACATGCATCATATTTTTCTTTGTAAAACATTACCGCCCAAATGTACTAAACAGTGCTCACCCTGAATGGGCCATAAGATGCCATGCAGTTTAGCACCAGTTAGTAAATATTGCCAGGCGTGTCTAAACATTCATAAAGAAAACTGTCTACTTATAATGTATATTTATATATACATATCTATTTCCTTTAACCCATTAGACTAGGGAGTTATTCAAAATCTAGACACGCTTTACATGTGTTGCACATTTTTACCTTCCTACAGTATATTCATGAAAGAAAGCCGTTTGTGAGACAGATATAAAGATGGCCACGATTAGTGTTTCGGGTTTTATCTTGGCAAAGGCATAGTGGCAGGATTTTAATTTCCTGGCCAAAATATGTAACTAAAGAGAACGCTTTCATTGAAATGAAACATGACAAATTATTGTTATGAATAAAATACAGGCATAAGCAGCATTTCATAGAGAATTTAAAAATAAGAACCACGTTAACAGATTACATTTTTAATTAAAGAAGTAGAATGACATGCATCAGTATCAGTTGCTTTTGCTCTTTTATAGAACATTTGAATATTATAATTCTATATACACAGAGTGCCAGAATTAGTTTTCTCAATATTTCATTGAGAATTACTTGATATTTCCCCAGTGACATATTTTATCAGGAAGAAGAACGAAACGTATACGCAATTTCTACAGAAAAAATGGGGACCCGCTAAATGGGACGGCATTATAAAACGTTTCTATATATTTCAGTGATTAGTAAATTATCATTTATATGCCCATTTCTGCCACAAGGGTTGTTAAAGAAGAATGTATTACCAATAAAATAAAACTATATCTCCAAAATGATTTATAAGGCTAAGGTTATAAAAAAAATTAAGTAGGCCAAAGTTACAACCTTTGCCGTCCCCCTTATCAATTCAGCGGTATATGTAAGCAGGATCCTTTCTAGAAGTACTATATAAAGGTCAGGTAGGTGGCATTGACCCTTCTTTAAAAACAGGTAGATCCATGGAGAGGATCAAGCAAGCTGTAAAACGTTACTTTGCTCAGGGTCCACATTTTGAAAAGAAATATAAAGTACACTCCCCCACAGCAGGAGGGGGCTAACTGCACACCTTCATATACCCTTTATATACCCACATTAAATTAATGTTCCTGAAAAGGAAAGTCAAGAATAAAAAGTTGCTTCCACCCCTCTATCTCTCTTCCACCTCTATCATTCGCCCCTTCTCAGTCTCACCCTCTTACTCTCCCACCCTCTCTTTCACTCTTTCCCCTCTCTCTCACCCTCCTTCTTGCCATTTTCCATGCCTCTCTCAC
This sequence comes from Ascaphus truei, assembly GCF_040206685.1. Taxonomy (NCBI): domain Eukaryota; kingdom Metazoa; phylum Chordata; class Amphibia; order Anura; family Ascaphidae; genus Ascaphus; species Ascaphus truei. Next base: position 422,166,369 of record NC_134484.1, on the reverse strand, counting down.
TCTTCACCTCTCTCCCTATTGCCCTTATATCTCAAAACACTCACATCTCTCTCTCTCTCCCCTTCTCTTTCTCATTCTTTCCCCTCCCTCTCTTTCCCTGACTCTACCCCCTCTCTCTCTCTCACACACTATTCCTCTCTCTCACCCTCCTTCTCTCCCTCTTCCATGCCTCTCTCACTCTTCACCTCTCTTCCTATTGCCCTTATATCTTAAAACACTCACCTCTCTCTCTCTCTCTCTCTCTCTCTCTCTCTCTTCCCTTCTCTTTCTCATTCTTTCCCCTCCCTCTCTTTCCCTGACTCTACCCCCTCTCTCTCTCACACACACTATTCCTCCCCCTCTACTCCCACTCTTCCACACTCTTCCGTCCCTCTCTCTATCCATCCCCCCTCTCTTTAGAGATGGGCAACACTGTCAAAATTAGGTTTCCGAAATTCCGCTGATTATTTTGCCGAAATTCGTTCCACACACAAAATCTGCGTGTGGATTGTTAAAAAGAGAGACATACACATGAAGAAAAAGAGAGATACACATAGAGAAAGAGACACGGAGAGAGAGAGAGAGAGAGAGAGAGAGAGAGAGAGAGACACACACACAGACAGAGAGACACACACAATGAGACATACACACACAGACTCACCCTCCTTCTTGCCATTTTCCATGCCTCTCTCACTCTTCACCTCTCTCCCTATTGCCCTTATATCTCAAAACACTCACATCTCTCTCTCTCTCCCCTTCTCTTTCTCATTCTTTCCCCTCCCTCTCTTTCCCTGACTCTACCCCCTCTCTCTCTCTCACACACTATTCCTCTCTCTCACCCTCCTTCTCTCCCTCTTCCATGCCTCTCTCACTCTTCACCTCTCTTCCTATTGCCCTTATATCTTAAAACACTCACCTCTCTCTCTCTCTCTCTCTCTCTCTCTCTCTCTCTCTCTCTCTCTCTCTCTCTCTCTTCCCTTCTCTTTCTCATTCTTTCCCCTCCCTCTCTTTCCCTGACTCTACCCCCTCTCTCTCTCACACACACTATTCCTCCCCCTCTACTCCCACTCTTCCACACTCTTCCGTCCCTCTCTCTATCCATCCCCCCTCTCTTTAGAGATGGGCAACACTGTCAAAATTAGGTTTCCGAAATTCCGCTGATTATTTTGCCGAAATTCGTTCCACACACAAAATCTGCGTGTGGATTGTTAAAAAGAGAGACATACACATGAAGAAAAAGAGAGATACACATAGAGAAAGAGACACGGAGAGAGAGAGAGAGAGAGAGAGAGAGAGAGAGAGAGAGAGAGACACACACACAGACAGAGAGACACACACAATGAGACATACACACACAGACACACCCACACAGAGACAGAGGCACACACACACATATACACAGAGAGAGAGAAATTGACATACACAGACAGACGCACACACATACATACAGAGATAAACACACAGAGACCAAGATACACACAGAGACAAAGACACACATGCACACACAGACACACACACACAGAGACACACACACAGAGACAGACACACACCCACCCAGAGAGAGAGAGAGAGAGAGAGAGAAAGAGACAGAGACAGAGAGAGACAGAGACAGAGAGAGACAGAGAGAGACAGAGAGAGAGACAGAGAGACAGAGACAGAGAGACAGAGACAGAGAGACAGAGAGACAGAGACAGAGACACATACACACAGACATAGACATACAGAGAGAGAGAGAGAGAGAGAGAGACACACAGAAACACAGAGAGAGAGAGAGACACACACACACACACACAGAGACACACACACAGACAAAAACACAGAGAGACAGAGATACACACACACAAAGAGACAGAGACACAGATACACACACACAGAGACCGAGATACACACACACAGAGACAAAGACACAAACACACACTAAGACACACACGCAGACAGAGACACACACATACAGAGAGACACAAATACACACACAGTGACAGAGACACACACACACAGAGACAGACACACACAGTCACACAAATACACACAGAGAGACAAAGACACACACAGAGACAAAGACACAAACAAATACATACACAGAGACTGAGACACAAACGCAGACAGAGACTCACACATACAGTGAGACACAATACAACAGGCCGGCGGGCATCCCCGGCTGACCCCACAAGTGTCACCGGGTGATCCCCGTGGGCATCCCGGGGTCCCCGCGGGTGTCCGGGGGTCCCCGCAGGCGTCCGGGGGTCTGCGGTACCAATGGTGTGCCCCAAAAAAATAAACAATATTTTAAAATAAATACACCCTTGCCCCCTAACACATACACTACAGTAATGGGCAAAATTACTATTATCCACTTATGGCTAATAGTGCATTTGCCCATTTAAAATACATGAATCACAAAAATACAGTAAATACATATTGCACTCACCCTTTCCTGGCACCCACGATGAAGGCTGTCTTCATCCTCATCCTGCCCATGTCCCTCCGGTGCTACAAAACATACACAAGAATAAAAAGAGCCAATGTAATGCTCCTAACCCCTTAATCCCCTTGGCGGTCATTAACTGCTATAGTAATTAAGGGGTTAACCCACCCTCACCCACCACTTGGGATGCCTAACCACCCTCCCCCACTACCCACCCTGTGAGGCCTAACCACCCTCACCCACAACCCATCGGGAGGCCTACTCACCCTGGCTTGGGGACAAAACCCCCTTCCCCCACCCCCGCTACCCTCAATAAACATCACTATATTTAATAAACAAGACATAACCCACCCACCCCTATGCCCCCCCATAATTATATGATTTATTAATTTAAATACAGAGTTAATACGCCAGGCCCACGGGAGTCCCCGGTGGTCCTGGCGGGTGTCCGCATGCCCCACAGTGTACCAGTACTCCAGGGTCTGGAGGCCTCCGGGTGGACCCCGCCAGGTGCCGTGGGCCTCTGGGTGGTCCCCACGGGTCACCGTGGGCCCCAAATGGGGTCTCCACATTTGGGCCCACGGGTGTCTGGGGCTCCCCGGGTCAGCCCCACAGGTGTCTGAGTCCTCGGGTGGTTCCCACGGAGGTCTGGGGCCCTCGGGTGGTCCCTACGGGTCTGCGGGGACCAACCTCATATTCCATTGACCTGCCCAAGTTTCCATTCTTTTCAAGTCCTTCTGGAGAGAAATTACATTCTGCTATGATTCTACTACCATATACAATTTAGAGTTCTCAGCAAAGATGGAGACTTTGCTCTCTATGCCAACCTCATGTCATTAATAAACAAGTTAAAAAGTATGGGTCCCAGTACCGATCCTTGAGGTATTCCCTCACAACTTCAGCCTGAAAAAGTTCCATTTACGACAACTCTCTGCTGTTTATCCTTCAAACAGTTTTCAATTCAGGTGAAAATATTTTTACCGAGTCCTATTTGCTTTATTTTGTACACTAACCTCTTGTGTGGAACCGTATCAAAAGCCTTTGCAAAATCTACTCAACTGCATTACCCTAGTCTAAATTCCTACTTACCTCCTCAAAGAAACTAATAAGGTTAGTTTGGCATGACCTATCCTTCATAAATCCATGCTATTACTAATAATTTTGTTTTCAATTAGGTATTCCTAAATATTATCCCATACTAAACTTCAAATAGCTTCCCCACTATTAATATGAGGCTTTCAGGTCTGTAATTCTGTGGTTGTGATCTAGCTCAATTTTTAAACATATGCACCACGTCTGCTTTATGCCAATTTTGTGGTACTGTGCCTGTAGAAATAGAGTCCTTGCATATTAAATGTAATGGTTTGGCTATTACCCGATTTAGCTCCTTAAGAACTCTTGGATGTATGCCATCCAAAGCCAGGTGCCTATTTACTTTAATTGTATCATCGCCTATGAACTTCTTCCTCAGTTAACCAATTATTTGTTAGTATAGAGGTTGTGGCTTGTTCCTGTAGTACTATTATTGCCATGTATTCTTCCCTGGTAAGTACAGAGGCAAATAATTTGTTTAATATCTCTGCTTTTTCCCTATCTCCAATATATTTGCTCTCTCTTCATATTCTGATAGAGATTAAATAAAACATGTTTTCTGACACACTATCTTTCTTCCCCCTCCCTTATCCGTGGATAAAAGGAACTGCCCAATTTGAGTTGGATCCAAATTCTCTCTAAAAAAAATTGCCCCTCTCACTTCTTCCCTCTATCTCTCACTCTTCCCCCCTATCTCTTCTCCTATTCCTCTCACACTCTCCCCCCTCTCCCGCTTCCCCTCTGTCTCTCTCTTTCATGCTTCCCCCTCTCTCACACTCTTCCTCCCCTATCTCTCTTACTCTCATTCCCCCTCTATCTCAATCACCCTTTCCCCCTCTTTCTCCCTCTCTGCCCACCTTCCTTCTTCCTCCCCCTTTACTTTCTCTCTCTCTTCCTCTCTCCCTCTCTATTTCTTTCCTCACTCTCTCTAACCCCGTTTCTCTTTCTCCCCCTTTCTCTCTCTCACTCCCCCTCTCTCCCTATTTTCTACTTCTCCCCCCCTTCTGTCACTCTTTCCCCCTCGTTCTTTCTCACTCTCCTTTCCCTACCTGTCTCAGTTTTCCTGCTCTCTCTCTCTCTCTCTCTATCTCTATCGCTATCTCTATCTCTATCTCTTTCACTCTTCACTCTCTCTGACCCTCCCCATAGTCTCATATGCTTCCCCCTCGCTCTGATTTTCTCCCAATATATCTTTTTTTACTCTTCCTCTCCCTCTATCACTCTCTCACTCTCCCCCTCTCCCACTCTTTGCCATATCTCTCTCACTCTCCCCCCCTGTCTGCACTTTCCTTCACCCTATCTCTCTCACTTTCCCCACCTCTCTCTGTTCCAGCCCCCCTCTCTGTCTCACTCTTGCCCACTCTCTATCTCACGGTCCCCCCTCTCACAAACTCTTTTCCCTCTCTCACATCTATCTTTCTCACTTTTTACCCACTCTATCTTTCTGTCACTTACCCCCTCTCTCTGTCTCTTTCTCCCTCTCTCACTCTCTCAGTCTCCCCCTGCCTCTATCTCATACTCCACACCTCTCTCTCTCTGACTATTCCCCACCTCTCTAACTCTTCCACCTCACTCTTCCCCAGTCTCTCTCTGTGACTCTCCCCCCCACCCACCTCTTTCTCTCATGCCCTCCCCTCTCTCTCTCACCCCCGTTTTTTACTTTTCTCCCTCTTCCCCCTCTCATTCCTTCCCCCTCTCTCGCACTCTTCTCCTATCTCTCTCACTCTCCCCACTCTCTCTCTACCCTCTTTCACACTTCCCCTCTGTCTCTCTCTCTCTTCCCTCTCTCTCTCTCTCTCTCGCACACTCTATCCTCCCTCTCTCCCACTCTTCCCTCCCTATCTCTCTTACTCTCACCCCCCCCTCTGTCTCAATCACTCTCCACTTTCTTTCTCCCTCTCCCTCCACTATCTCTTTCTTCCATCCCCCCACCTTCTATCATCCCCCTCTCTCTCTTACAGTATGCTTTAAAAAGAAAGATAAACTATTACAGACTGTTCACCACATGGGTGAGCTATGTATACACACACACATGTGATTATCTTAACCCTTCCAAGACTATCACCTCCTAAAAGGGTAACACAGGGTGCTCTATCTGAAATCAATGTAGCCATTTGGCTATAGCCTTTAATATTCCACATTATATAAACTTACTAGGCCCAACTTTGTAGGGTGCTACAGTATAAACATATACATTATTAATACCATATGGTACCTAATAATACATTAACTTCTTTAATCTCCTTTTTTGTAGATTTGACTGTGTAAGGAATAAAGTGTGGGTTGCTACATTTGGAGTGGTTTCCTCTGGGTTAGCCGTCTTGAGTAGCTTTGGACTTATTTTGCTTTGTGGAGTGCCTTTTGTTGTAACAGTAGCAAATGCACCGTTTCTTATTCTAGGTAAGTGTGAAAAAAGGATCAAGCTGGTTTTTGTATATACATTTCATGCTGTGGGGTTTTTTTGGCGTGAAAGACGCCTACACCTGTTTGCCTCTAAGTAGGAAGATGTTACCAATTCATCTTTACCCAGTCGGGGAAGCAGTAGGTTTCACAAGGTTGGCGGCTGACAAGAAACTGCTAGAAAGCCAATCAGTTTGGGTGTCCAATGAAAGCCATTTTAAAAGTAGGCAAAATAAAATGTAAAAATATTTCTCAACGCTAGAATCTCAAAGGCTCTGACTACTGCAATCCACATTGAAGACCCTGTGGTTCAAATCCTAAAAAATGGGGGGTCTGTAGGAGGACCTTTCTGCTTAAATATATTTCTCAAATTCAGCAACTAGAAACATTAATTTAGTACATAAAATGTGCATCTAGTTTCTATATTAAGGAGTACAAGATATATCTCTGTGTAACAGGGCCAGATGGGAATATGGCGAGTCCAGTGCACTGTGTACACATGGGATCTCTTACCCCCTCTAGAGCTGCCCTCGCATCACATGATTATGTCAAGTAACGTCATGTCATCATGGTGACGTGTCGTCATCCGTGGTGACGCGTATTACCTGGGGATGCCGGCTCTTACAGAAGCCCTGCTCCCTGCCCCCCAGCCTATCGTTGGTAATCTTAGTTTAAATGTCTTGGTAGTTAATGTAACCACCACAACATTTCAATTATGATTAAAGAAGTTGGGCCGGGGAAGAACGTGGGACCCCTGTAAGCGTGGGGCCCGGTGCAGTTCCCCCCGGGCACTGCCATCAAGCCGTGTAAAGAACACAGGAATTTTTTATTTGCTAGACTGCTTAGATGGATATCAGTTTCTCACATTATGAGGTAGATCCTCAAAGCTCCATTAAATCGGGGCAACTAATGTTACCTAAATAGTTAAGAGACTTTAGCTTCCCTGACTTTAACAGGGAACCACTAAGCTACAGTAAATATAGGGGAAAAGAATGTCTGTTAGCTCCCTCATTTGCATACTGTATGAGTGTTGCCTGGCAATCATTGGCTTATATTTGTGTAAGAATTTTGTGCTGTGAGTTCTAGCTGGTTCACTATCAGCATTATGGGGTATACTGTATGTAACAAGACCAAAGTATATAATATGTATAAAAAATGGATCTATTTATTTTCACGAGGCATATGGAAAATGCTCTTCAGCTATACATGAGGGGTTGAAGGTTCACCTAGTGTGCCGAATGCCTTTTCACCGGCCCTGTACAGAGTGCTTGACAGAAGAGGTTTAGAATACAGCGAATTAAAACACAGGGGTAGGGGCACCAAACAAAAGTTTAGACATTTGAAATAAGGAAAACCACAAAATACATAAAGTCTAAATTACAATTTTTGGATTTTCATTGCCAAGCTTCTTGAAGCGAAGTCAGACCCGACAAACTAGTTTGAATTTGATAAAGTGAATGTTTTGATTATTAAGCTGGGATTTGCATGTATCAATCAAAAATGTAAAGGAAAACAAAGAAAGGTAGCGCTAGATCTGAGAGAAGTGTGTGACTAATGTAATAATTATCACCAAGTGTGATTTAATATGATGGCCTGTTATTCTATAATACGAATAGAGGCGGCTGCCTGTGATATAACTCTGACCCCCAGGTCAGAGGAACAATATGTAGAAAAGATGTTATATCTCTGGCGCCCTGCACATACAAATAATGTGATAAAAAAGGATATATACAACCAGGGCTGGTGACTGTAACAGATCCAAGGATGTGCTCCAATCGATGAATTATCGCACATAGAATAAAAACAAACAAAAATACATAGCGTGATACTGTATAGTAAATTCAAGACAAACTATAACATAAAAACAAGATGCTGAGATGAACAACAGGTGACTGATAAAAATAACACATTTAATAAAAAAACACAAGTTAAGAACATAAAGAATAATATATGATAATATAAATATGATTATGAATATGGAATAGGTCCCACTGGTAGATCTGCTGCTGCGGCTGAAAAACCCACTTACCAGACGTGAAGTGGTAACAGGCAGTGGATAATTCAGAGAGTATCCACTGCCTATGTGGCTTTCGTTGATTGCAAAAAAGTGATACATCTCTTGCACAGCCAGGACGAGGTGGTAGCGTGCACATAGGAATCAAAGAATCACAATTACATACATTAAATAGTTGCAGATATCTATTTTTCCATTTAATTGACTGTCACTTCCGTTGGATTTTTAATGTCTATTAAGCAATAATAATTATTCATTATAAAAAGTTGATATTTCATTTTTTCCTTAGTGTGGGTATTTCGAGAAGCTATCGTTGATAAACACATTTATTTGCTTTTCCTTATTGTGATTACTATGTTACTTTTTATTATAGGCATCGGGGTGGATGACATGTTTATCATGATCTCGTGCTGGCAACGGACTAAAGTTAAAAGTAAAGTTGAAGAACGAATGGCAGATACATATGCAGAGGCGGCGGTATCAATAACCATTACAACACTTACAGATGTTTTAGCCTTCTACATAGGAATTATGACTTCCTTTCAATCAGTGAAATCGTTTTGCATTTATACTGGAACTGCAGTATTATTTTGTTTTATCTACAACATCACCTGCTTTGGAGCTTTTATGGCCCTAAATGGTAGACGAGAAGAGAGTAACAGGCATTGGATGGCTTGTACAAAGGTGAACAACCAAGCTGACACAACGCGTTCCTCTATCTACAATGCATGTTGTGTTGGGGGGTCATATGACCTAAACACAGGTACAGAGATTGAGCATCCAGTTACTGTTTTCTTTCATAAGCATTATGGGCCATTCATCACAAACATCTGGACCAAGATAATGGTGCTAGTGCTCTATGGTGTATATTTAGCTAGCAGCATTTATGGCTGTCTTCAGATACAGGAAGGAATAGATCTGAGTAATCTGGCTGCTGATAATTCATATGTAGCTTCATTTTATGACAAGGAAAAATTGTATTTTTCAGAGTACGGTCCCAGGGTTATGGTTGCCGTTACGAAAGAAATAGACTACTGGGATATAAATACTCGTAATAAAATTGAAAGCTGCATGGAAGCATTAGAAAATAATTCCTATATTGATAAAACATATTCTGAGTCATGGTTACGAGTATATGTAACTATTTCTCAACCACTTATGCTGGATATAAATAATCAAAATTCCTTTATTATCAATTTAACTCAATTATTTGTTATGTTTCCAGATTTTGAACAGGATGTTGATATTCAGGCGAAAAATATAACCGCCTCTCGTTTCTTCATTCAGACTGTTAATGTAACTAGTGCAGTTCATGAGAAGGAAATGTTAAACCAGCTCCGGGACACGTCAAAGAGCTGTGATATACCATTATTGGTTTATCACCCAGCATTTATATACTTTGATCAGTATGTTGTCATAATCCAGAATACTATTCAAAACGTTCTTGTTGCTGCAGCCGTTATGCTGGTCATCTCATTATTGTTAATTCCAAACCCGCTATGTTCCTTGTGGGTGACATTTGCAATTGCTTCAATTATTGTCGGAGTTGCCGGTTTCATGGCTTATTGGAATGTCAACTTAGATTCCATTTCAATGATTAATCTTGTTATTTGCATTGGGTTCTCAGTAGACTTTTCAGCTCATATTTCATACGCATATGTTTCCAATGAGAATTTGAATGCAAATGATAGGGTGATTGATGCCTTGCATTTCCTTGGTTACCCCATTCTACAGGGAGCTCTATCAACAATCTTGGGGGTTGTAGCACTTTCCGCAGCAGCGAGTTACATCTTCAGAACATTTTTCAAGATCATGTTTCTTGTCATCACTTTTGGAGCACTCCACGGACTGGTTTTTCTTCCGGTGTTTTTAACTCTGTTTGGAAACTGTGGGAGAAAATGCCGTAACATTAAAGTGAAAGAATCCAAAGATGGAACAAGTGCTGATACCATAACAGATCCAAACAGTTTTGAGTGTTCTGAAAACAAGCTGGACAAAAAATTGACAACCATGTCAACTAATTAGATTATTGTTTACATTATAGATTTTTCTCCAGATCCTGACTGTCCATAGTTTTTTTTTTTTCTTCTGTATTTTAAATAATGATATGTCTACTGAATGAAAACGTTTGCTCAGCAGACTGGTTTTGTACACATGTTTAATCATGTTGCCCGTTTGCCTTCTGGCATGCAGATAACATACATATTCTGTAACCACAGCCTATGCATTTTTCAAAGTGCAATCAAAATAAAGGAAAGTGTAGATTTTTTTTCGTAAAACTCAAATAAGCAAAAATATAGAAAGCCAATCTCCTCATTGTTTCTTCCCCAATGACAAAAAAAAAAGAAAACAACTTTTGTGCTTTAATCATCTTTGCATTCTCTGATAACCTTCTATCCAAATGTATTTGTTTCTTCTCACAATCAATGTATTCAACTTGAATTATTCATGCCACCGTTAATTAGTTGAGCATGTACTTTGTTACATATTCACAGTGTATTTCTGTATTGATATAATTAGAGAACTGTGTACATTTATTTAATAAAGTTTCTAACCATGTATTTAATTTATAAAAGACAATTTCCTATTACCAATACAAATTTGATCATTATATGTACTTGAATTTTTATTTTATTGAATTGCTTATTTTTGTTTAAGAACAAAAACAGAATAATATACAAGAGGGGGTTCAAAAATATGAAAGTTAAAATATAAACAAATGTTGCATTAACGGACTAGCTGGAAAAAAAAATAAGACAACCTTATGCAGTATAACCTTTTTTTTATTTCACACTAAATTTTTATTGTACTTAATTTTAATATTTAACTTGCTCGTCCACATTTATGGCACCCTGGATGCCCGTATGATGTATCTTGTAATTCATTTATTTATAGGCCTTTTCTACTGCAGTACAAATCCTGACCAGGGATGACTACAGTTTTATCGGAAGACCTCAGCCTCCCGGTGACATCACAGCAATCACGTGATCACTCCGGAGCGATCATAAGATTGCTATTACCAGAGGGGCCGTGGCAACGAATATGACAGAACCCTCCAACACTGAAGGGGAATTCATTGTTCTATTAATTACTTACTTGCATACAGTGTACACAGTTTGATTGTCAAACTTCTGAGTCTTTTTAATTTTGACAGTAGTATACTGTATGGCTGAAGGAATGTAAAAATTGATTGTTTCACAAAAATGAGTGAATGGTTAAACTGGTGTTTCAATGAATAGAGCATGGAAGTAAATCAGAGAAACATTCTGGCTAATACTAATATAAAGTTGACAAAGTTATATACAGTAACAAAATATGATATAAAGTAAGGTTACTACTATCATACAGTAAATGCTACACTAGACTAGACTGTGAACAAAGGTACATGTCAATCTGGGTGCAGTCAGAATGGACATTGAGCATCCGACCTCATTCTGAAGAGACTGCTCGGGTATTGATTACCCTGTGCCAAGCCAGAATTTACACACCCAGCAAAAGAAAGAGTCTCAACCAACCATCAGACTACAATGCCAAATTAATTTCTATTTATTAATTTCCCTGATGTACTAAGAAGACATATTATACATACAACTTGATGTGTCAATCCAAATGATTGAAATCATCCAAATGATCTCCATCTAATATTAGAGGCCTTCAGAAAGGAGTTACGTTTAAGACTGTATAACCAGCTCCCCCTTTTTCAGTTGCACATTGAAGGTAATATATTATCACTTAACTTAAACGCCCTCTGGCAGATAGACAATGCACCTTTTAACAAAGAAATTCCTTAGCTAACAGATACACTCTCATATCTGATCTTGTGCTTTCTCAGCTCCCTCTAATTTCGATTACTCACAATACCCTGTCTCTGATCGCCATCTCCTCAACTTTTCCCTCATCAACTTCTTCCCCTATCTACCCTCCCTAGTCCAGTATATGATAAATCCTACAGTATATGATAAATCTCGCTCATTTACCCTTCACCAGATTGCTCCTGCGATAACTTGCTGCTACAGTTCCACCAAGCATCAACCATGGCACACACATGATACCTTCAGAGATGCTCCCGCAGTGCGAACGCCAATGTAGGAAATCACACTCTACAGTAGATTTCATACACTAAAGATTAATTGTCTGTGCCTATAATATTGACCTATTCCTTTCTAAACAAAAACATTTACTCCCTCAGATCTGCCACGCCCTCCAATCCACAACACCTGTTTTACACTTTCAACTCTCTCCATTGCCCAACTGCACCAGTACCCACTACTGCCCTTATGGTGTAAGACCTCAATAACTATTTGAAAGTTAAAATGTATCCCCAGGATTCTGTTCTAGAATCTCAACTCTTCTCCATTTAGACCTCTTCCCTTGACAAACTAATATACAGTACTGTAGTAATTTGGTTTTCACTACCACCTGTACGCTGATGATACTCAAATCTACCTCTCCACTCTTGACCTCTCCCCTTCTCTCCAGTCTCGTGTTACAGTCTTTCTGCTACAGTATCTCCTCGTGGATGTCCAATCACTATCTTAAACTTAACATGTCAAAAACGTATCATTTTCCTCCTTTCTAACTATTCACCTTTACTGAATTTCTAACTTGCAGTAGTTGACTCCAACATAATCCTAATACCACAAGATAGATGCCAGGCATCATTCTTAAATCCTCCCTTTCCTCCATTACATATGCACCAAGTTTGATTAAAGACACTGCACAGCAAATGCCAACATACTAACAATTGGCTGGAAGAAAAACCTGATGGATGTTATTGCTGTGGAAAATGTATCACCTGTAAATATGCAAGAAACAGAAAATTAGAAGAGTCCTCTTCTGGAGGAGCATTATTTCCAGTTGTATAAATTTATTATTCGTTCACTAGTGTGTTCACTGGGTTTAACAAACTGTATTTGCGCTTGATTTTTCTTCCCTTCAATTCACCTGTGAATATTTAGACAAAGACAAAAAGTAATTTGTCTCCAAGGTCACCGGTCAGAAATATGCATTTAAACAATTTATAAATTGCTTGACTACAGTACATATGTAGTGTATATGTGTCAGGATCGCCCTAAGGTCCCGCCCCTGTGACTTACCTCGGGACATCACGAGTGACGCGCGTCAACCGCAACCTGAATGCAAGCGCCGCACTCCTAGGAAGGGAAACACAGAAGGGACCGTCTCCAGGCTCCACTCCCGTGATGACATGGATAACGCATGGTGCACGCTAGCTGCGCACAGAAACCGCACGGACACAGGCAAGCAAGGGGTTAATTCACTCAACTATTCCACAGCTGCTACTCACTCCACCCCTGCCTATCAGTACACAGTATACCTGTGATTACTTATTGCTCACAGCCTCTTGCTGCTCCCCCATTGGCTGTTTGTTCTTTATAGGCTCAACCAGCCCTCTTGCAAACTGGCTGAGTATAAACTCTGTTATTGTGACTTGTGCTTACCTCAATCTTTTGCTGTCTTGCCTTTGTCTTATCTTGCTCCCTGTATATTGACCTCAGCTTGCACCCTGACTCTTGCCTTCTCTGACCCCTGGACCTCGGCTACAGATACGACAAGTCTACAGTCTCTACCCCTGGACCCTAGCACCGCACAACGACAAACTGAACTCTCCAATCCTTGACCACGGCACGAACCTCGACCAATCTGACTTCACCTACCCTGACCCAGCTACACGACGACAACTCTGGTACTGTATGTATGTGTATGTCAATGTGTGTGTATGTGTGTATATATGTGTTAAATACGTTTTGAAATAAATAAATACTTTAATAAATTGTTTATTAACATTGTACATACATACACACACACACACACACATACACACACACACACACACACACATACACACACACATACACACACACACATTTCAGCGGCGGGAGCGGCGCAAATTCTTTATTTTCTTAATCTTCCCCCCTGTCAGCCGGTTCCACAGTCACTGCCGTGCGCTTGCGGCACCATTATAGAAAGGCTGACTAACCCCAGCCAACTAAAATTGCCGCGCGCACGCGGCGTAGCAAACACACGCAGCATAGAACAGCCCTAACAGTGGAGGTGAGAGGAGGTGACAGATTCAGTCATCTCTCAAAAAGAAAATGTGAAAATTAAAAGTTTCATTAATTACAGGAGTGATCACGTGGCTTATCTACCTACGTGTCCATGTGATTTACAATAAGTGGCCGCACAATTCACCCACTTAGAACACACATTCTAGAACATATAAGAAATATATCAATAGGACTAGAATCACATAATGTCTCTCTACATTTTAAAAAGATCACGGATCTGACCCTCAAGGCCGACATATATAAGGATTGAAAAGCTTAAAAAGAATTGGTGGGGAGGGGGGGTAATAGAGTTATAGATATACACGTATCACAACAGGGGTCCTTTTGGATTCACAGACGGTGTACTCTACAATCCGTGGACTGAATATAGATTTTGATATTAATGCTTTCCTTACATAAAGGTTTTTATCATGTCCTGAGTTTGCCCCTGTTCTAGGTACCACATTTATGTTGTCCCTTTCTCCCCTTTCATCCCCATTGTGAATTTATATCGGAGTGATTCATGTTTGAGTGATTTTTATATACCAAAGTATTTTTATCAATCTTTTGATACAATTTGTATTTTTGTAATTGTATATTACAGTATATGTATTTTTATATAGCCTCTGGATTTATGTTTATAAGGAATCCGTTCCTGGGTTTGGCTGGAGCTCACTCTTGCATAGTTGGTGAGCTCTCAGACAGACCTTCCCTTGGATTTGCAAGCACTATCACCTGTGCGTGCAATCACTGCAGCTCTGTTTCTCTGCTCTGTAATTTGAGGACTTCCCACACACCCCTGTCTTTGGATTGGCTCCCTGCCATTCTTATTCTGGGCTCTCCCTTTCCCTCATTGCTGAGCATAAACCAAGATTCACTTGGATGTACTGTCGCGGCCGAGCTTATTCTAACATTTGCCCGGTCTCGGCCGCGACAGATACCGGGCGCGCGCCGAGTGTTCTCGCACGCGCGCCGGAGCCTCGGAGGATCGGTCCTCAGATCGAGGCATCCCCCTCCCCTCTCTGGGTCCGCCGGGTCCCCCGGAGCCCCCCACCGCCATCCCCCACATTAGGAGCAACCCAGGGCTCCCTCGGATGAAGCGTGACCGCGCATCGATGACGCGATGAGGGAAAACAATGCAAAAGCCGGGAAACCTCGCGGCTTGCGGCTCTAGCCATATTAGAATAAACAGTGTCGCCACTGTAACTGAGTTTGCCACAAACACTCTTGCCTTAGCCTTGCCTTGTTCCTGAGACCTGCTGCATTCACCCCTGGCAGAGGTCTGCTTTCTGGTTCCTGTACTCAAGTGCTGGATCCCCAGTGCTAGTCTTGCCTTGTTCTCGAGACCTGCTGCTGTCACCCCAGGCAGAGGTCTGCTTCCTGGTTCCTGTACTGAAGCGCTGGGTCCCCAGTGCTTGACTTACCTTGTTCCTGAGACCTGCTGTATTCACCCCAGGCAGAGGTCTACTTCCTGGTTCCTGTACTGAAGCACTGGAACCCAGTGCTAGTCTTGCCTTGTTCCTAAGACCTGCTGCATTCACCCCTTGCAGAGACCTTAATCATGGGCCGCTCCCGCTCCTCGTGCAGCTGCTACACTGAAGTGTTTCGCACCAGCCTACCAGTTGCTGAACTCCAGTCTGGATATCGACTACTCTGACGTCTCCAACTCTGACCCCGGCTTGTCCATGGATTACCCTGCATTCTCCAACCTTGAACCGGCTCCGATTGACTACGAACTGCGCAATCCAGAACCGGCTTTGTGGTCTAAGGTCGGTGTATTCACATCCCCACCTCAGCACCGCAGTCCGGTCCCGGTTTGTGGCAAGCACGTCTGTTACAATGTTATTTAAATATACAAATGAAGTCTCCAAATTATTAATCTCCCTTGGATTATTTATATTCTTATGTTTCATTATTGTCCCCTTTTTTAAATTGTATCAGAGTATTTGTTAAAATATACATTTGTTCCAACCTATGTTTGGATTTTAAACATGAATTTGCATTTTTGATTGCATATTTATATAATATTGAAATTTTCAGATATATACTTTAAGCACTAGGGTATGCATGTATTATTAAATTGTAAAAACTATTTTTTTCCCCTGATGCTATATGTATGAATTCACATCTCAAAAGATTTGCAATATGTAATTAGATCTGTTTATTGGTTTCTGCTTGTCTGTATTCGTAATTAACTTTTCTTTGTCATTGTAGCATTGTATACTCCTGTGTATTCAGTTCCTTCCTAGTCTGTATCCAATTGAGACTTATGTATGCACCTCACTATTTTGCACCTGTTTGCGGCGTGACATCAGTCAATTAAGGACTATTTAAAGATGCACACTGCAATCACAAATTAGAATCCTGAGGAAGTTTCCATGGAACGAAACGCGTAGGGCAGTGTAGCAGGATCAGGACTAGGCTATTAAGCAAAGCACAAGTTGCAGGACCCCCAAACGATTCCTCCATTTCCTTTTGAAAGCGACGCTTCCGGAAGCGAGACAGAAGTAAGGCTGGTGTGCACTCTCTGTGTTGGTTCCTGGACCCAGGGTGCAGAGCGCCCTTTGTGAGTGCATTGACCTTTTGTTTAAGAAAATTGCATATCTGTTCTATTAGAAAAATGGGGAAAATCCCCACGTGGAAGCTGCAAATATGGCAAGTGCTGTATGCTTAAGGAATCACATAAACCGGCATAAAAAATAAAGCATAGAGTGTCCCGTGATGAACCCGATGTTGTGTGTGGGTCTGTGTAACACCCACCTCACCTGCGAAATGTCGGGGTATACACCGACATAGCCGATGGTACCAGCCCCCCGTATAAGATGGAAACAACCTCCTCACTCGGGACTGCGGTAATGGCTCCCAGGTGTAACAGGACTGGCTGTTGGTAGTAGAGACCTGCAAGCAGAGTCTCCCGCCGCCTTACCGGGTGCCCGATGGTAATGCCGCGATGTAACATCCGACGGAGTCTGGGGGGTGGTGGTCACTGCAGGAGAAACGGTGAGCGATCCAGGGCTGTAGCCGTTCGTCCCCGTCAGCTGTAGTCCGTCCTGAAACAGGTGAGGAGTAGGGGTGTAGACCGCACACAGGTTCAAAAACCGGATCCACTCTGCAGCTCCTAGAGGAAATCCTCTGATGCTGATCTGCAAAGATTGGTACCGGGGCGTGCTGCAACACCACTGGAACAAAAATAGAAAAGGAGAAAAAGCGGAGCACTGCCAGAAAAATGAAAAAAGACTGGGGCAAAAAAATATTGAAGATTATTTATTGGGCATAATGGCCAAAAAAAAGACAGACACACAAGGTTAAAACTCTGATGCGTTTCCCGCCGTGGAAACGCGTCAGAGTTTTAACCTTGTGTGTCTGTCTTTTTTTTGGCCATTATGCCCAATAAATAATCTTCAATATTTTTTTGCCCCAGTCTTTTTTCATTTTTCTGGCAGTGCTCTGCTTTTTCTCCTTTTCTATATCTGTTCTATGATCTGTTTTTCTCTTATTTCTATGAACGGAGGATTTGAGGTCTAATATTACACTGGATCTCTGACCCCAATCCCACACCTGCAATACTGAGGCTCCAGTCACCACATCAAGAGGTTTAACCTCTTCATCACCTTCATCACCTTATTCTAATGCATAGCATGAGTGTGAGGATTTGGGCTTTTTCTCCTTCTATATTTTGAAGCTTTTTGCTGGGTTGAACACTATTTACCCCCTCCCCCTTTTTGTGCATTTACCTGAGAGTATTTGTGTTCCGTATCCCGTACGTTACATTCAAATATGATATATTTTTATAGATATTTGATTTAGTGCCATGGTTACTGATTTTTTGAGTATCGTTAACTATATGAGCACTGTATGCATTTAAATTCCTGACCAATGAGACTATTTGCAGTGCTATTTAAGGATTAGACTTCCGTTAGAGTGCATAACCCTGATGAAGTGGATCAGATCCACGAAGCGCGTAGAGCACTTTTCTCTTTTTCAGATCTTTGTATATAGATAATGAGCTACCTGAGATCAGCTGCAGGGCATATCGTATAGAGGAAGACTGTGCAAGCCAGAGGGGTTTGAAATATATAGTTTTAAAATGTATTTATACTTACATGTTTGTACTTAATATTTAAAGATAGAATTGGTAACACTGGCCACTTTTTGTATATTTTCGATTTTTTTTTTTTACATTATATTTTTTATGCACTGAGTTTTTTTGTATTCATTTGTGATTTATTTTGTTACAATATATTGACTGTAGGTTTATTTATTTATTTTTAACACTTTTAGTAAGTCCTAAGAACAGTGACATTATATCTCATTCATAATCTTTTACTTATACATATACTTTTTCACTTAGCGCACTAAGATCACTTTTTTCTACGAGGAAATTTGTAGTGTACAGTATATGCTGGAGTGGCCATGTGGACAGCAGTATATTGGGAGGACATGTAGAATGCTGAAAGTTGGGATTCAAGAACATGTGAGGAACATAAAGAAAGGTTTAGAGTCCCATAGTGTTTCAAATCATTTTAAAATGAAACATTATCAGAAGCCTGAGGGTTTGATTTTCTCTGGTATGGATCAAGTGGACCATAATTGGTGAGGAGGGAATAGACTAAATAAATTTAGTCTATTCCCTATTGTAGGATTTTTCCTATTATAGACTTTTTCCTATTGTCTAGTCATATTTGTTGAACTTATTGTAAGTTGTTGAACTTATTGTACTATAATTCCTTGTGTTGTCTCTTTTGTAAAGAGCTACGTACAGTTGTAGGGGCTATATAAATAAAGATATACCGGTACATACATCAATTTCTCCCTGCTGCTAGGGAATGACAGCCGGGTTTCCATAACATTCCCCAACAAGGGGGATATTAATCTATATGTATATATTTTGACTGCATTTAATTAGTATCAAATAATTTCTTGTACAGACACAAATAACAATTGAAGGTAATTTCAATAGTCTTAACACAACAACAACAATTGCTCATTTTCATTATTTCAATATTTATTTTGTTTTGGTGAACAGCTGAAATCGTTGTATAAAGCTCTACAAAGTATTACTAAGGAAGTGTTTTCAGTCATTTTCTAATTGTAATAAAACGTAAGCATGGAGTTGCACACAAATAATTTCTGTAATTTCAAAAACAACAAGAAATAATTATCCTATTCTTACAATTAAAAAAGAAAATCCTACAGTAACAATAGAACTATAAAGAATGTCTTTATGAATACATACATCAACTATATTGAATAGAAATGCAGACTCTATATATAAAATACTATAGCAATTTATTTATTTATTTATAAAATATTTTACCAGGAAGTAATACATTGAGAGTTACCTCTCGTTTTCAAGTACGTCCTGGGCACAGAGTTAAGACAAATAATACATGTTTACAAATACATTTACATAATGAGCAGGGTACAGTATACATTATATACAAGACATTGCATGCACAGTTACAGATAATTTATATTATGGGCGTATGAAACAGTTACAGACCAGATTAAAATGTGTGACAGCCTTAGATTTGAAAGAACTTAGACCGGTGGTGGATGTAAGAGTCTCTGGTAGGTTGTTCCAGTTTTGGGGTGCACGGTAAGAGAAGGAGGAGCGGACGGATACTTTGTTGAGTCCTGGGACCATGAACAGTCTTTTGGAGTCTGACCTCAGGTGATATGTGCTGCATGTGGTAGGGGTGAGGAGCTTGTTCAGGTAGCTGGGTAGCTTGCCCATAAAGAATTTGAAGGCAAGACAGGAAAGGTGAAGTTTGCGCCTAGACTCGAGTGATGACCAATCTAGTTCTTTGAGCATTTCGCAGTGATATGTGTTATAGTTGCATTGGAGAACAAAACGACAAATTGAATTGTAGAGGGTGTCAAGTTTGCTAAGGTGGGTTTGAGGTGCCGAGCCATATACTATGTCTCCATAGTCAATAATTGGCATTAGCATCTGCTGTGCGATACGTTTTCTGACCAGGTGATTTAGGCAGGATTTGTTCCTGTAAAGTACCCCTAGTTTGGCGTAGGTCTTGGTTGTCAGGGTATCAATGTGCATCCCGAATGTTAAGTTGGAATCAAACCATATGCCCAGGTATTTAAAGCTAGTAACAGGAGCTAGGGTGGTGTTAGTGTTGGTTCTAATCTGGAGCTCAGTCGCTGGAAGCTTTAAAAATTTAGTCTTGGTCCCAAACATCATTGTTACAGTCTTGTCAGTGTTTAAAAACAGTCTGAAACTGACCTTCAATAACTTGACGCTTATAGGAATTAACTGAATATTTTTTTCGCACTAGCCGATTGCCACCATTTTTTTCAAATACTAAGTGATCACAATGAATGTTTCGAACGGTTATGCTTACAGTAGTTTCCATTTACAATATTTCTACCAAAATGTAGCATTAGGCAATTTTTACAGTCTAGTCTCCATGTCATCGTTGGTTTTATGTGATTTTTTCCCAGATGTCAGATGACCGGTATAGTTTTCTTTAAAGAATGATAGAAAACCAAGCAGAGTTGTGTTAGGATCAAGAAGTTTAACAAAGGGCACGTTTACCTGTGTTTCATGAAAAATGCGATCTTGTAGGGTCATACCCAACATCGAATCAATACCCAGAGATACAAAAGTGTTCTCCATTGAAATGTCACTGTTACTAATATTGAAGAGTTCACTCACCAATGAGATAATGTAGTCATCAGCTTTAAATTCAGGGGACAATTCAAAGGATTTCTCTAACGTTTTGCCACATTCTTCTGTAACAAGTTGATACAGTCGTTTTCTCATCATTGGAATAAGAGAAATAACTACGTTGTTAAACTTTTTTTAATCAAATTTCATTACAGCTTGCTGAGGATTGTTCAGCATTAGGCTTTTTTTCAGGTAGTCATGTACCTCTGATGAATCCAGAAGAATTATTCCTTTTTTTTCTAAGAAAGTTTGAATTGTTTCTTTGTTCTTCAATAATCCAAGGTTAAGGGCACCCCAATTAATGGATTGCCCAGCAAGCCCTACATTTCTCCTGTAGTGACAAAAGGTGTCCAAAAATGAATTGGCAGCAGCATAATTTGCTTGTCCCGTGTTTCCAAGAAATGAAGCAATGGATGAATAGCATACGAAAAAATCAAGTTCTTTCTGACTTGTAGCACGGTGAAGATTAACTGTCCCTGCCACTTTAGGACTCAGGACTTTCTCAAACAAGGACATATTTAGCTTCTCCAGAAATGCATCATGTAAAATGACAGCACTGTGAAAAACACCCTTTATCGGAATCTTTGGGAAAGATTTTTCAATAGAATTAATGGCCTCCATGACATTACAGTAAACAACCACATCACACTGTACTGCAACTACTCTGGTCCTTTTGTTGTCATTCTCTACCATTTTCATTTGCTGTTGCATTTCGGTGGATGGTTTTCTCCTGGAAAGAATCACAATGTGTCCCCCACCATGCTGTGCAATAAACTTTACTGTTTCAAAACCCAGACCAGTGAGACCTCCAGTAACGATGTAAACAGCATCATGTCTAAAAAGTGTTTGCTCTTTAGGAGACACCGACAAGCTTGGCACCTTAATGTTGTCCAGCACAACAACTGGAACAGATTGGCATGTGAAATAGCTGGACACTAAAGCACTTGAACAGTTAGTGCTACCCGTTTGTGTAAAAATGTGTTTTGATAGACTTGCTACCTTGTCTGCCCGCATGGATTTCAGCCAGACATAAATTGTTTTTGTAAACTGTTTTAAATATGCCTTTTGAAAAATGTTAGCAAGATTGAGGAAATGAACAAGTATATTGTCATGGCAACTGTTCATTTGATTTTGTAAATCATCAGGTTGTTTTCTGTTAGACACAATCACTAAGTCTTTGAGGAGCGGTAGATGAGACAGATCTGCCTTTGAAATGCTGCTTAAGTTAGGAAAAATTATCATAGCATTACAATGATGTACTCTTGCATCTAATGTAGTCTCCAAAACCGTTGTTTGCCAGCCACTTTCTTTTGCTGTCAAAGTCAGTACTTTGCACAAAATTGATTTGGCTTCAGAAGTTATAATGGCCAACAGGGGTTTATGTCTAGCTTTCTGCAGTTTGTGATGAAAAATATCCCATGCTATAACAAATGGTGAAATGCAAGGAGCGTATCTAAGGCATGGGACACACCTGGTCTTGTAGCAAACTGTCTCTGGAAGAGCCACTCTGGATGATGCGACAGTTGGATAGCATGCGGCAACATGATCACCCACTTTAAGTTTTCTAACACCCTTTCCTACTGCAGTCACAGTACCGGTGAAATCCAGAGCGATGAGCTTATGTTTATCCATAGCTAAATTGTTCCAGTACAAAGTATTCCCAAACTGGGAGCTTGAAACACTAACAGGGAAGTAATCATCTGTATGGGTGCAGATTTCCTCTATTTGTACCTCAACATTGTGCATTCGAAGCTCACTCACCCTGGAATCAATTATTTCTGCAGAAATATCAGTTACTTTATATGGATCAGCAGTATATAAGGTGACCCACTTAGACTTTTGCAGGGGGATCATCAATTGATGTTTGCTGTCTGCAACTTCAAGTTTTGTCTGTGTAATTTGACTTGTGTGGATTTTACCCTCATTTATCCAGACCTCTGGGTAATCGTTAGGTTTATAATTAATAATAACTTGTGCTAGAGCTTTAATATCCTCTATATTTGAAGAGCTAATGTCAATGAGTTGAAACTTAATGTCAGTTACTTCAGCCGCACATGATCTAGTCATACCAATTAATGCAAATCCAGGGTTGATGTGATCTACTGTTTTCTCTGTTGTTCTGTAGGTGATTGTTCTAATGGAAGCCTTAGACTTTTGCGCTTTTACATCTAGAATTAGCTGACGATATGCCTCACAAAACATTGCGAGAGAATGTGTCAGGTTGTCCAGGCCATCTTCAGAAAACTTGTGAATTCCCCACATAAACAAAACGTCCTCATAGTTGCAGGAAATGTTATCAGGTACCGATAGCATTGTACCTTGAGTTGCCATATCTTTCTCCCAGTCTCTATTTATAATATATGCCGAATCTTCATGTAAATGTTGCAGAAGCTGCTGAGCTACTCCAAGGCTATCAGCAAACACTAGGGCTTTTGGGGCTCTCTTTGAAATATCCATTTCTATTTTGGATGTCTTCTCCCACTTATTTTCAAAGAGTAAATCTCTAACTTCGCTGTCATCGTTTCTCCATAATTTGATTCCAACATTCTTGAGTTGTACTAAAACAGAACCATTTTTATCAGAAAAATATCCACATACCTCAATGTAATTATGAGTATCTTTGCATGTTTTCAGGTATACTACCATTTCTTCTTGTAAAGGTTGCAGAACCAACAGGCTCCCTACTCTTAAAGGAAATCCAGCTTTAGGCTTGTGAGTCAACGTGGCCATAATTGCTGTGAGTTGTAGAAAACAATCCAACACAACAGGGTGAATGCAATACTCATGAAGTTGTTCCAAAATGTGCTTATTAATCTTGATGTTCGCAATAACTTCTTTTAAGTCCGCTCCATAAAATACACTAGTTAGCTGTTTGTAAACTAACCCATACTCAAATCCAAAATCAGACAATTGTTTGTAGATGTCATCAATCTTAAAAATTGATTTGCATCTTCGAAAAATAATTGGGAGGGAAATTACTCTCTCTTCTTCCACCTCTGGATTTAGTCTCTTCACATTAATTTTCCCTCCAGCATAAGCTGTCTTGGATTCCGATATTTCAAAATGTGTCACTGTATTTTCTGGTCTCAGCTTAATCTTTAGATCATATGGACTTTGGCTGACAACACATGGGCTGAAGAACTGGATGCTGATTTCAAGGGAATTTAAAGGCACTTTAGGTTTTAAGCTGTTAATTGTAGCTGCCAGACCAAGCTCTACAAAGAAAGAACCAGACACTAAAAAAACGCCATTGTTCCTGTGTTCATAGACATAAGGTGTCACTGCCTCTGAGATAGTGCAGCTGAATTCTGTGAAGTCTTTACTGACATTGTGTATCAGAGGATGGTTAGAGGGTACTACTCTTTGGGCTTCTTGATGAAGTTTTCCAAACTGTATCTGGTACTTTCTTTGATCAAACTGATATCTGGGAATAGTAGTGGGGATAGACTTATAGTCTTCAAAAACATTACACCAATTCAGGTTGTATCCTTGTACAAAAAGTGTTTCCAGGATAGCAAGAATTGAATTATACTCTTGGTTCGGTTGCACAGCAGGTAAAACTACTGGTGTTGGTCCTAAAATGTCTGTTATATGTTTTTGTAATGCTCTCCTTGGCCCAATTTCAACAAACAATGTATTTTTCTTTTCTTTAGCTGAAGTTCTTAAAGCTTGTTCAAAGACAACAGGTTCCCGAATATTCCTGGCCCAGTATTTTCCCGTTGTGAAATCCTCCTCATCTGCCGTCTTGCCAGTCACTGTTGAAACAAGTTCAATGTTTAACTTTTGTCCTTTTATGATGGGAAGACTTTTGATTATTTCCTCTAATATTGGATCCATCAGGTGACTGTGGTAAGCAGCTAAAACATCTAATCTATGAAGAAATATATTATTGTTACTGAACTGTTGCTCTAATTGTTCATGAAGATGTTCCACTGAATGTGCATCACCAGAAATAGTGCATGAGGTAGGACTGTTATATGCAGCAATGCAAATTCGTCCAGAGTAAGACTCAATAACATTTGATATATCAGTCACAGGTACATTGCTGATTACCAGCATTTTGCCTCCAGTGACTTTGGATTGTAGTGTGCTCCGGTAATAAATGACTTTAACAGCATCCTGCAGTGAAAGGAGTCCCGCGCAATGTGCTGCAGCAACTTCTCCAACAGAGTGTCCAACAATAGAGTCTGGTTTGACTCCCCAGTATCTCAGAAGAGCCACTAATGAAACCTGGATGGTAAAGAGCAGTGGCTGTGCGATGTCTGGTCTTGAGAAATCATCAAACTCCTTTTCTAATAAATCTATCACGGAAAGAGGTGTATATGCCTGAAGCATTTCATCTATCTCGTTGCATTTCTTTCTAAACACAGGTTCAGATCTCAGTAACATCTTGCACATGCCTTTGTAATTGACACCATTACCACAGAACACAAACACGATCTGTGGAATCACTTTGGCTGGAGATATATCAGTGTTTGCTAATGCAAGTTGTTGCTGTAAATGTGGTAAGGAAGTTGTGACAAATGCCGCTCTGTATTTGTAGTTAATGTGACTTCTTCTACAAGCAGACGTGTAGGCCAAGCTCTGAAGAGATAAAGATTTCATTTTACTTATCTCCTGCTTTGTATCTTCAATAGTAAGTGTAAGGGATTTACTTGAAGCTGCAGATAGAATAAATATTTCAATGGGTCTTTTTGAATAACATGGAGAGTCTTTTTGTTTATGCTGCCTAATCACAACATGAACATTTGTCCCTCCAAAACCAAAGCTATTAACACCTGCTATTCTGCCCAATTCTCCAGGGTCTTCCCATTTTTCAGAAGCAGTTGGGATAGCAATATTATTTTTTTCTGGGTCTATCCTACTTATTTCTTGAGAATAATGTAAAGATGGAATAATCATTTCATGGTGCATCATTAAGAGAATTTTAATTAAACCAGCAATTCCAGCTGCTGATTCTGTATGACCAATATTACCTTTAACTGAGCCAAGCTTTAAAGGGTGTGACCTGTTTTTTCCTATAATGCTTCCTATGCTGGCTGCCTCTATTGGATCTCTAACAGGTGTTCCAGTGCCATGTGCTTCAACATACTGCACAGCAGATGGATCTATATGGGATGAATAAATACTTTGCAGCAGGTACTCTTGTTGCTTTTGAGAGGGTTTGGTGATCGGTGTCACTGATCTGCCATCCTGATTTATGGCACTGATAAGTATCACACCCCAGATTTTGTTGAAGTCTTCTTTTGCCTATGTATAAAGAAAAAGACAGAAATACATAAAAATTAAAGCACACATTCTATATTTATGTATGTATATATAATTCTATAATACAATTCAGAAGTGCGGGGAAACAGCTTCAGGCGAGGAGAAACCTGTTTGTGCAGCCAACACAACACAGATAAACAATTTCTTCATAGTGCAGGTCTCCTCAAAGACAGGGATATACAGTACTGAGTAGAGCACTACTCAGAAGTTCATCATGAAGTTCTCCATTTAATGTGACAGCCAAGAACAGAGGACTAACAATGTTTCAGGTCCCATATGGACCTTTCATCAGACCTGAGGTCTTAGATATGCTAAATGTTTGTGCAAGTTCATAAATTATGTAAAATCAGCCCATTTTTTTTAATAACTTGAGTTTTATTAATTTTAGAGCAGTACAAAGAAAAGCATACATTCATTGTTTCTTATAAACACCAAAGTGAAACATGTTTAACATCCATTTCAAAAGTAAATTGAATAAAAAAAAAATAATAATAAAAAAAGGAGGGGGAGGGTGGGATGGGGGTGGAGGGGAGGGTAGGATGGGGGTGGAGGGGAGGGTGGGATGTTGGTGGAGGTGAGGGTGGGATGGGGGTGGTGGGGAGGGTGGGTTGGGGGTGGAGGGGAGGGTGGATTGGGGGTGGAGGTGGGTCCGCTTCTTTGTCTAAGGTCTCCGAATTTTGAGATGTTTCTGGGTGAGCTAGGATACAGTATGTGTGGTTATTAAGTCTCTTATCTCTATGGGACTTTTGTTCTCTTGTATACACAGGGGTCTCTTGGCCCCTAAGAGTCATGGGACCGGCACCGAGACCAAACGAGAACGCATCTGCAACTATCAAAGTAAAACTGTGGAACGCTCTACCCCTGGGATGTCTGTCTGTGCCAGCCATGGCGTCCAGACTTTTAGGAAATTTAATTCAGTGTCATTGATAAGACTTGTCAATTTTTCCATCTAGCACCCAAATCAAATTCTGTTCCGAATCTTGGGAATTGACGGAATTTCATTTTGTTTCCATAATGCTCGATCTCGCACCTCGTCGCTGTTGTACTGTAGGATGGACCCAACCTTGGGAGGGTAAATGGGGCTGGGAGCGAGGAAGGGTGGGGTATAAGGAACACATTTGTAGAATCAGATATGATCTGTGACGCGACTGGTTCTCTTGCCCTTGGGGTGCGACTGTAATCCGGAACACCCAAAAGGGGTGACCAGTGACCCGGATGAACATGGATATCCCTGGCCCGAGGGGCTTGCATGAGCGCCTAGGAAACATCCACGACACTCACTTCGAGGTGAAAGTAAACAGCCGCTGTGTTCCCGTCACCGGCAATCACTATATACATATCAATACTATCTAATTCGGCTTATAATATTAGAACAAAATAAACAACAACAACAAATTTAATAACTTACTTCAGTCCTAGAGTCTATTGTCTATTCCATATGAATTCGGGTTCCCTGATCCTCCCTTGAGCTACTAGTTATAGTATATGGTAGTCACTGTCTGGTGTGTATGACATCAGCTCTTTACAGCTTCTGTGTAGCCTTCCAGGGGTCCTCTATTATGGGGGTATCCCCTCACGAGCCTCCCTAGGCTATCTAAACCCAATCAGGTATTCATAATTTAGACTCCTTTTAAGCTCCCCGGTTAGCTTAATTTGGCATTGTAGGACTTATTGCTTTATTTAGATTATGGGAGGATCTCCCAGTGATTTGCAAGTAACCCATATGATCACAGCATCTGGTAGAATATCTAGCTGTTTAAAAGTTTCTAAGTGGTTCAAAACTACCCCTTCCTGAACTCCTAATGGCTTGTGGTTTGTGATCTTGGAGCATATGTATTGAGTCTCCTATCCCCCTTCTCTTAAATGATCATGTACATTCCTGTGCGGGAGGCTTAAATGTATGAATGCCTTTCGTTCCCATGTATTAGCCCAATTCTAAGTTTTGGTAACTCTAGCCTGTACTTTATCCCTTATAAAGGTCATGGTGGGTATCCCGATATCGGTAGGGAGTCCAGGGCCGCTGCATCAGAGCCCGGCATGGCATCCACTCTACCCTCTCGCCTCCCTCCTTGAAGCCCGACCCCAGCTCCTCCATCACCCATCTGCCTTCCCGGACCCAGAACACAGACAGTCACACGGCCCTACGGGGGTTGGCATACCAAAGTCTCCGCCACCCATTTCTGTATAACGAGCCAACCCGGTAAGTGAACTTATCTCCTGCATAGCAGTCCCGGGCTCTCTCCCACCTTTCCCCCCAATCCTTATTGTCCATCTCGTTGGTACTCACATTTGCTGTGGACTCACCCAGGATTTGGTACCTGATCGCCTGCGCTGTCCCGAGTCTGCTGTCTCTCATCCTCATTCAGAAGTAGCTCCGATTCCGTCCACCGCCCCCCCCCCTGCCTCCCTGCAACGTGAGTTCCCCGCCTGCCATCCCTGCGCCTCTCTCGCTGGCTGGTTCCCTCCAAGATTGCTGCCATGGTCATCCGGGTCGTCAATGTGCTCTGCTCCTCTCCACGGTCCTCCAAAGGCGCCTGGGTCTCGCCGCTCTCAGGGCCCTGTCGATCCCCGCCATCACCTAGGCCATTGCTCTTCCCGCCTTAAGATGGCAGCTGCTCCATGTGCCGATGTATTCAGGGTAGGTATTACAACTGCTAATAAGCTAACTGGGAAAAACTTGTGAAATGGGGTAAGACCACTTTAAGTGTTTCATTGGTACTTAATTGATATCAATTTGCAGGTTTATCTCTCCGATCCCACGCTGCCGCACTCACTTCACTCCATGCCAGATCGGGAGAGGACTCTTCCGCAGGCAGAAGGTTAGTGGGGCTGTCAGAGCTAGACTTTAATCCAAGTTTTCGTAGAAAGGCATCTCCATCTTCCAGGTGTCTCAGTGTGTTAACAGACCCATTCTTTATTACCATGAAACCAAATTGGAAGACCCAGCGGTATCGGGTCCACCTGTCTCTTCGGACTTTGGTAATGGGAGATAGATTTTTTCCTTTTTAAGAGCGTGGTGGGGGATATGTCCTGGAACACCATCAGTTTGATCCCTTCAAACTCGATGGTGTTAGTAGCTCTTGTAATTTGGCATAAAGCGTCCTTTACACAGAAGAAATGGAAAATAATTATGTCTCTAGGGGGGTTTCCCGGCTGAGGTTTAGATCTCAGAGCTCTATGACAGCGGTCTAATTGAAGATCTGATTTCGATCTGTCTGGGAGCATGTGTGACAGCCATTTTTACACGAACTCCTCGGGCTTGTGATGGCCTCTGGGACCCCCCTTAGCCGTATATTATTACGTCGATCCCTGTTTTCTGAGTCCTCCTGTTTATCACCCAGGTCAGATATTAGGGATTTTAGGTGAGCTGTTTCTCTCTCATTTCTTTGTAGGGCTCTGGCAGTGGAGTCTAAGCACTTATCTATTGCATCGGTTCTATTTACAACGCTGTTGATGTCCTTTCTGAGTTCTGTCAGCTCTTTCTGAAAGAATGATTTTATCTCTCTGCAGAACTCTTGTAAGTCACATTGGATCACCAGCTGTTGGTCCCTTTTATCGCCTCTCTCCTCCAATCTATCCCCGTCTGATTTGGAGCCCTCTTCCGGTGTTGGCGCTCTGGAGTCTCCCGCTCACGCCATATCACTTTTAGAGAAATAGTCAGTTAACACAGAGGTAGCCTTCCTTGATTTTGACCTAGTTGACATCCCTTAGGTATCCGAAGTCTGATTTTTATTTTGTCTTCTTGTGTATATGATTTTAACACCAAATGTTTGCTTTATTAGTGTTGTTGGGAATGGAGCTCTCTCTTCAAGCTTTCATTTCCTCGGCTGTCGCGCATGCGCCTCAAATCAGCCAATTTTTAAGAGAGAACTCAATTGTGGCTGATATTTTGATTACCTTATAAGCACATATAGCTATATATGGTGTGGAGAGACACAACGGTAAGGATGAGGAGGGGGGTGTAAGTACGGGGAGGAGATGACACGGTGAGGAGGGGGTGAGAGGATGGGGGTGAAAGAGACGGGGTGATAGAATGAGGGGGGTGGGGGTGAGGATGAAGGGGGAGGGGGATTGGATGAGGAGGGGGTGAGAGGATAAGAAAGGGGGTGAAAGGATGAAGAGAGGGGTGAGAGGATGAGGAGGGGGATGAGAGAGGATAAGAAGGGGGAGATGAGAGGATAAGTGAGGGGGTGAGAGTATAAGGGAGGGGAGGGAGAGAGAATGGGGGTATACTGTAACATTTAAAAAATAATACTCCCAAAGATCAGTGTGGAGGGAAGTGGGGGCCTCAAGGCTGGAGGTTCACCTGGGACAGTGAATAGCCTTGCACTAGCCCTGTCTGTTGACAATACAATTCTCTTAGATCAATTTGTGTTTTGTCCCGCTGATTATTACACGTGTAAGGGGAGCATAGATTATAGTAGACAGTATCAGGCAAAATAGGTTATATACTAGCTCTTTGGTCTGCTAATACATACAGTAAAGGAACTGGTGCTGAGTAATATTCTGTTGCTACACAGAGTAGTGGGATAATTAAATCATTGTCTTGTGAATTGAGCATGCAACTCTGCTTTAATTCTTTTATTATGTTTTCACATGAGCCATTTCCCTCAGTGCTCCTGGTACTGTTTTGATCAGGGGTTGATCGGAGAACCTCCCTAGCAACAAGATACATGTGGTATCTATATTCTGGATGATATATATATGGGGCTAGATGAGACACTATGAATATGTTAGTTTCTTGATGACGTTACAAACACGATAGTGCTGGCGCACTGCATTTGGAGTGGGAAGGCTGCTGGCGCACTGCATTTGGAGTGGGAAGGCTTTCACTGATAAGTTGAGGGTCACTCTTTTTTGTTCTGCACTTGACAAAGTCTATTTCCGGAACTTTATGCATCTTTTTTTTAGTATCGGTGGTGATCAAAGAGTTTGATCAAAAAAGAAACCCTTCTAGGTAGCAGACTCTTGTCATGTGTGTAGTGTCATATTTACTGGACTTGATTGGTCCAACAGTTAGATACTGTATGTCTGAGTAGTGCCCAGATTCACAGGGGAAATCAAAAATAATAAAATTTTATTAAATCTACATAGATATTAAAAACACATATACATTATTAAAAATCCCTATTATGTAGAGTGGTGATAGTGTTTTGTCATAAATCAATCGGTGTATTACCATATGTAAAACAATATCTTGACTTTCTGAATCACAGCTATATATACGGTCTCTTGACCAAAACCAATGAATATTGCAGGTGTGTACACATATGTTAATCACAGCATGATCACTCGGAGGTGAAGCATAGACCAAATGTGTACAATAGGCTTAAACGCAGGGAGCATATACTGGAGTAATGTGGGACAGATTGTGCATCAAACAGAGAAAACAACCGTGTAGATATATATCACAGCTGATGTCATCATACACAGATGGTGCATGTATATCACAAGGCGAAGGTTATACATATATCTCTGCAACACTCCGTTTGTGTATTGAGTCCTCAGGTTCTCCCAACAAAATCAGTGCTGTGTATAATTGTTCAATATATTGAACCAGTGTAATACATTTGAATACACGTAAATAGAGGATACTCCGTGGTTATAAGGTAATATAATATGCTGTAATTATACCCGTAAGTACCCGTAACCCGCAAGTACAGCTCCTATGTGGTGCCAGAGAGTGATTTATCTACTGTGGTTAGTATGGTTTGACCCGTATCAGCCAAGTCATGTAAGAGGGCTGGCTACCATGTATGCTGCGTGAATGGATACAAGCCTGCTGCTGCTGGTGCCGGTTACAGAAAGTCGCCACCCACTGACGTCACGGCTGTGACGCCTCACGTCCCGACGCACGTTTCACGTGACTAGCACGCTTCTTCAGGGGGAGGAGGGATGGAGGTAAGACATCCCCCATGTCCATTTATACTCTCAGATCCTGTTAGAGGACTCCTATCCTTACTGTGATAGGTAGGTAGGGAGTCAATCAGTTCATTAGCCTGCAGGGGGGTGTAATGAAACTAGAGTGTGTGTTTGGCTTACCAATTGCCTCTTTGCTGAAACGCTGTGGATGCCTGTGCAACAATGCAGAATGATATGAAACAAGTGTCGATCTAGTTGTTATGTTGAACATATTTTCAATAAAGAAAAATAAATGATGTCCAAGTCGTCCAGTTATTACTGTTGTTATTGCCTTATTAAATCTCATATGACAGTATGTATAACTAAAAGAGAGATTCCTATACGTGGTTTAAACAGGTAAGTGTATAACTACAGTACATGCAATAGTTTGCAAAGGTGACCTTGTAGGTAAGTAAGCAAAATCCATAACTACATGTAAATAGTGTAGGAGTGTGACTCACATATAAATACCTGCCCTTAAGGGACAATGCAGGTGTTATTAAAATGAAGCTCCCCCTGAAGAAGCGTGCTAGTCATGTGAAACGTGCGTCGGGACGTGAGGCGTCACAGCCGTCACCCTCTTACATGACTTGGCTGATACGGGTCAAACCATACTAACCGCAGTAGATAAATCACTCTCTGGCACCACATAGGAGCTGTACTTGCGGGTTACGGGTACTTACGGGTATAATTACAGCATATTATATTACCTTATAACCACGGAGTATCCTCTATTTACGTGTATTCAAATGTATTACACTGGTTCAATATATTGAACAATTATACACAGCACTGATTTTGTTGGGAGAACCTGAGGACTCAATACAAAAACGGAGTGTTGCAGAGATATATGTATAACCTTCGCCTTGTGATATACATGCACCATCTGTGTATGATGACATCAGCTGTGATATATATCTACACGGTTGTTTTCTCTGTTTGATGCACAATCTGTCCCACATTACTCCAGTATATGCTCCCTGCGTTTAAGCCTATTGTACACATTTGGTCTATGCTTCACCTCCGAGTGATCATGCTGTGATTAACATATGTGTACACACCTGCAATATTCATTGGTTTTGGTCAAGAGACCGTATATATAGCTGTGATTCAGAAAGTCAAGATATTGTTTTACATATGGTAATACACCGATTGATTTATGACAAAACACTATCACCACTCTACATAATAGGGATTTTTAATAATGTATATGTGTTTTTAATATCTATGTAGATTTAATAAAATTTTATTATTTTTGATTTCCCCTGTGAATCTGGGCACTACTCAGACATACAGTATCTAACTGTTGGACCAATTAAGTCCAGTAAATATGACACAACACACATGACAAGAGTCTGCTACCTAGAAGGGTTTCTTTTTTGATCAAACTCTTTGATCACCACCGATACTATTGTATTTAATACCCTTATAGCACCTGTCATTTATAATTACATTGTTCATATCATTTAAGGTGACAGCGGTCTATTTCACTTATTCAATGCATCTTTTTTTGTAAATACCACTCAGTATATTTGAATACATTTTGTACTTCTTAGCATATTGTTTTTTGAGTGCTGCCGGTTTTCATTTTGGTTTGTGCACACGTTTATCAAGCACCAGTATGGGTTAGTGCACCCAATCCAGCATGAACCAATTCAGTGTTAACTCCTATTCAAGTCAATGGGAGTTAACGCTAGATTGAGTGCACTAATCTGCACTGGTGCTTCAGAAATCTACCCCTTAGAATTTTGCCCATTTTGTAGAATTTGATAAAAAGAGGTCATATAGTTTTCAGAAATACTAACCTTCCGTAATGACTTCAGTAAAATCACTCCACAGCCTTCTCCTCTACCATAGCCATCTGCTTTTCTGGAGAAAGGTTTGCTTGTCCCATCAGGAGAGATTAGCTTTGCTTTGCTCAAAACTATATATTTGATGGGCTCGATTATACAGCTCACACCCCCACACAAAGCCATGTCGCAGTCTCCTATTAAAATAAAATCCATAAATGTACATTATTGCTTCCATTTCAGGTTTTGCTTCAAGGTGCAGTTCAAATTAGTACCAAAGTGAACGAAATTTAAAGGGGTAGAAGGTTGCATCTTGCAAAGCGATCATTGTGATTCAGATATGATTTTTCTTATTTACCGAAGGATTCTTGAGAATGGTGGTTATTGCTTAGCTTGTTTCTTTCACTCACATGATAATATAATTTGATTTATTGACATACCCTCTCTGTTATTCAACCAGTAATGTGGAAAAACAGAATTAGGGTATATATCACACAGTAAAAAAAAAACAAATTGTCCAGGAACAGGATTGTATATTTTCTGTATAATTCCTCTGCTCTCACACTGCCAGCTCTCCCCAGGGAAGTTACATGTTTTTTTCCCTGCTCTGATGCAACCAGAGCTGTGTATATTGCAACATAGTTGTTGCTACAGTAGTAATCCCTTTAAACAGTCTCTAGTCAGTTGTCCTGGCAACCTACCAATACTCACAGTTGAGATTGGTTTAGTCCTCTACCCCTGCTTATCTACATTTTGCTATGACCCGTAGCCTGTTCCTGTCTGACAGGAAAGTGTGCTTTCTTTTCCTACAAGCAGCCAAAGTGAGTATACACAAACAGACACACATTGGCTGTGTCATACCAAAGTGTCACATAAAGTGTCTGTGGAGTTAATACTGGAGTTATCATCTGCGGATGCTCTCTACATCTTTTAATATCATTAAACCTGGAAGCATACTGAATACTATGGACTAACATTCTGATTTCATTTCCTCATACAGGTATGTTTGTTTGATTGGAACCCTTCTATCAATTGTAAACCCATCTGCTATTGATCTTTAATTAACAACTACCTGGTATGAGCTGAAAAGGCAGACACCCTCCCTTAATTGTTAGTCAAGTGACTGTGTGTTAGAGTATTTTAGTGAGCCATATGGCTGTGTCACCACAAAGTGTCTGTAGAGTTAGAATTGGAGTTGAATACTGCAAGAAGATCTGGACTCTGCACTCACTTCAAAAACATCTACAACCTTGTAACTGTGAGAACTTGACTTTCTAAATGCTCTGATCATTTGTACCTATTGCTTTTTCTGTTGAATGTTTCCTCGCTCCTTTGTAAATGTTTCTGTTCTCTCCCCTTCCCCACACCCCTCCTATCCACATTTCTTCATCTCTCCTCCCCTCAACCTATGTCTGTGCCCATACACTGCACCATTATTTATACACCTCTTTCCCAACAACTTCTTTACCCTTCAATAAAAAGCACCTCCACAAATCCTCTATTCACACCCTCTTTCTACTCCTTTCTGTTGCTGGTGATATCTCTCCTAATCATGAACCCAAACAAACACACCTGCTCTCACCCACGCCTCCTTGCCATCTCCTCCCATGCAAATGGTGTTAACATTCTGATTTGATAGTTTCCAACCTTACAACTTGCCCCACAAATCAAGCATTCCAATAGCCTGCACTCATGGCTATTGTCCCACACCCATAGTCACCCCAACCACCCATTTTGACCAAGCACTGCCATCTACAGCACTTATTCCCTCACCTGCTGTCTCTCTAAGTTTCCCCTCAAACCTCTTAGATTGTAAGCTCTTCGGTGCAGGGATTTCCTTTCCTATTGTCTGATTTTGCTGTGCTTAATGTATTATAATTCCCTGTACTGTATTCTTTGTGAAGCGCTGAGTACACTTTTGGCACTATATAAATAAAGACATACAATACACACACCAGCCCCGCCTTTTTTTTACGACTCTAGCACTAGGAGTGGGTCACAGAGGTGTCAACTGCCAAGGACCTAAATAAGTAAGATTTGTGGGTTCTTGTCAGATAAATTACATGCTAAAAATGCTAATTTTAAAGAGTGAAAATCTATTGGTCTATGGGATCACTGGTGTAAAAAAATGTGCCAGAATTCAAAAAATTGAGATTGATTGAAAAGAAAAACAGGACCAAGCAAGTCTGGGGTCGGTAGCCGACTATCCATACGGATTGTACGTTTTGAAGACCATGTTTGTTTCTCATTTGCGATGTATATAATCAAGGAAAACCTACTTGCATAATTACATACGTAAAAAAAAATCTAAGTGACCACTGTCCTTAAGCATTCTCCCAAGTGCCTGTCCAACTAAACAGCTTACACCAGATTGACATGGTGAATTGAAGAGTTTACATTTACATTGCTAAATAATGGAATGTAATTTAAATCAGCTGATAATATGAGATGAGGTTTCAATAAGAAAAATGTGGATGCAATGTTGTACGAAATGCTCAAAGAACTAGATTGGTCATCACTTGAGTCTAGGTGCAAAGTTCATCTTTCCGATCTTGCCTTCAAATACATTATGGGAAAGCTACCCGTCTATCTGAATAAGGTCCTCACCCCTACCACATGCAGCACTTATCTGAGATCTGACTCCAAAAGACTGTTCATGGTCCCAAGGTTCAGCCAAGTATCCAGTCACTCCTCCTTCTCTTATGGTGCACCCCAAAACTGGAACAATCTACCAGAGACTCTCACAGCCACCACCAGTCTAAGTTCTTTCAAAACTAAGGCTGTCTTATATTTTAATCTGGTCTGTAACTGTCACATACGCCCATAATATATATTATCTTTAATTGTGCATGCAATGTTTTGTATATGTAACAGTGTTTCCCCCCCACCCGGTGGGAGAATTGGCCATTACTACGTATGTGGTGCATGATACCTGCTGGTAACAGGAGGGCTGAGTCATACTCCGATGGTAGTGGGGGCACAGGACTAGGTTCTGCGGTTCATACCCCACATATCTTTAGCAGTGCAGCGCCTCCATCTGCCGTAGGCTCCAGGGAACTGAAGGTGATCTCCCATGGTAGAACCGATTTATCTCTTCCCCCAGTAAGATCACACACCAGGCCGGAGGTATAATAAAATGAACGGTTTATTGTCTCGCCCTGTGCAGCACAGTACATGGCAGGATTCTGCCCAATACAGCAACTGTCAGCTACTCACTAAAGGATGGTCCCTGGACCTTCACTACAGGCCAAGGGCACCCGCAGCACGCCCCAGCTCTTCCCTGCCCCTCCAGCAGGAGCAGAGGTATGGTAAACACTCACTCTCCCCCAGAGGGAGGAGGACCAGAGAAGGCCCAATAATCAGGATCTTGGTTGTGAGACCTGCCCCTCTCAAGAAGGTAGAGGTAATTCTAAATTTAGATGGAATTGCCCTTAACAGCCAGGAGGAGGACACCAGGTCTGCCCCATGATTGGACATGCTCAGGCCTGATGTCACCGCTTCCTACTGTCACTCAAGTTCAGCAACAAGGAGGGGGAAACCCCAATGTTGACAACTGGCAGCCTGATTGTACCAGGATTTACTGCCAGGTGTAGGGCAGGTTAATAGCCATAGATGGCATGGCTACATATATAATGTGTACCCTGTTCACTTATGTAACTATGTATTTGTAACCATGTATTATTTGTCATCATAACTCTGTGCCCAGGACATACTTGAAAATGTATTACTTCCTGGTAAAACATTTTACAAATAAATAAATGTTGGTACCTTGTTTAATTGCCTGGCAGGCATAATGCAATGCAACAAGAGATGAGGAGCATGCAGTATCGATGACAAGAGAGGGTCCAGTGAGATCAAAGCAGTAAGAAATCCTGTTTGCAGCGATACTCATTGCTGAACCTGTAGCATCATAATGGTTTATAGCGGTTTCTGCCTGATGTAAAATGGCCGTGTAGTCTGTGTTCATAAGACCTGCAGAAAAAAAATGCACATTTAGGACACTATTAAATGAGTAAATACCTTCTGTGGGAAGAGAGACTTGGGCCAATAGGAAGCTGCAACATCTTCAGGTTATGCTTTCTTTTTTTACAGCCAATTAAATCCCCTTTAAAAACAAGGCTGTAATACTAGTAACTTCAGCAGCTGGTTAGTTAAGGGGAATTGCTGCTTTAAAATTAGCTTTTGATTCCGAAACTATTTTAGTAACATATACAAAATGAAAATATGTTCTATTTGTCATAGAAAGACAAAAAAAATAGGCGGTTGATACTAGCCTCATTCCTAGTTATTTGAGGTGAAATTTACAAATAAGATCTTTTCTTGCATTAAACGGGGAATGGATGGAAGGCAAGTAAACATAATTATGCCCCTCTATAAAGCATTAGTAAGACCACACATTGAATATGGAGTACAGTTTTGGGCACCACTCCACAAAAAATACATTATGGAGCTAGAAAAGGTGCAGAGAAGAGCCACCAAATTAATAAAGGGGATGGATAATCTGAGTTATGAGGAGAGGCTAGCTAAATTAGATGGACTTGGTGGACATACAGTATATCTTTTTATAACCTCATCTACTCTGTAACTATATTTAGGAGAAGAAACACATCTATAAATGAACGAAATACATTGGTCATATTGGATGGCCATTGGGGCTCAATTGTTTACTATTACGATTATTTAATACACTTTAAGTTCATTCACATGAACCTATTTCTATTTCACATCTAATTGAGTTATACAGGTAGTGCAGATTTTTTTGCCCCCTTTTTTCCTTTTCTTATTTGTTTGCTGTTGTATATTTGAGGTCACTTTGCCAGTAGCACTTCAGTTGACACAAGGAAATATATAAATATATAATACTGTGGGGCCTGGGTTTTGAGCTTACTAAGATTGCGCATGTCTAATTGTTGGGCGGTATGTGGCCCCTCCTCATATCGTATCACCCATCCCAACCCTATCTAATCAGCAGGTCCAAGTGCACACAATAAAAATAGTAATTAAAAGATGTCTTCCCCCAGGAGAAAGGTGGGGATAACCTTTGCTGCAGCAATCAGCTTGGAAAGTAGAGTATGTACTGCAGATTTTTTTCCCTCTTTCTTATGGCATTTCTGCCTTTTTTTTAACCAGTTTGAACTACACTGTAGCTCCCACATAGCACATATAGTACTTCTTCTAAAGTTTAAGCAATGTGGAGGTTATTGCTAACAATAACAATATTTTTGTTCATATTGAGTTGCAATGCGCTATGACTCTGTATGCAGACTTTTGCAAGCTCAAGTCCCAGCCCTGTAGAGTTTACAATTAAATGTTTTGCGCCTGGAGTACAGGAAGAAAAAGACCCAAAGTTACTAAGCAGTCTTTTACCTTAAGATACCTTTTGGTGCTGGAAGACATCTTACAGCCCACTCACCGCTTCGTAAATACAGTATGACCCAAAGTGAGTTGCTCAAGATCACAAGGAGCTGGCACTGAATTCCCCAGTTTAAAGACAATAACGTTACAACTATACTGTTCCCTTTCTCCCTTTATGCTCAGTTTGTACTAAATAGCACAAACACATATCAACTTTGTGAAGTTATAATGTTTGAAATTTTGATTGAGAATAGTAATACTTTATGGAAAGCTGAAATTCCTACAGATTTTGACACTGACACCCACTGTGGTCTTTGCTGGTCCAGATCAAAAATGAACATGTCATTGGCAGTTTCTGGGCAACCTCCTGGGATGCCACCTAAAATAAACATGGGCCTTACTCAACAGCCCAATGCACTGTACTATTGAAGTGCTCAAAAAAAGAGAAGCTAGTGGCCGTGATATTAGTTTAAAAAAAAGAAAGATATTTTTATTGATACAAACTCAAGAAGAGCTCATCAAAATATATAAAAAAATAAAATGTTAACTTGTTTTAAGCTTTTGTTAAATAAATGTTCTCATGTTGCCATACAAGATACAATCCACAAAATCGATGTAAACATTCTTGTGTTGCAGATCCCCCTGGCAAAATTGTGTGATAGGGATGATTTCAATAAATGAACCACTTGTCCGGTATCCTCTCTTGTATTGGTTAGGACAGTTGTAATTTGTACCATTTGGTTTTCATCCTTGTACACTTTCTGTTGCTTATAGATCACTTACCAATAAAAACCCCTGTATTGCTGCCATTGATGCTCTCGGTTGGGATGCCCGCGTCCTCAAGAGCCCGGTATGTGCACTCCAGGAGCAATTTTTGCTGAGGATCCATGCGTTCTGCTTCTGCATCACCAATGCCAAAGAGCTTATTGTCAAACATATTGAATCTGAGGGAGAGAGAGGTCAGTAAAGGTGTGATGTCAAATTATTTACAAAGATTTTTCTGTTAGCCATTATTTCAAAATCTATATGCTTACACATTTCAGTACAGAATGTCTGCTGTTGCTGGTATTCAGCAGGATTTTAGCAACTCTAGGGAATTGACTACACCCCTGAGATATTAAACTGGCTGCTATTATCTGCACACATTTAAGGGCCAGATCCATGAAGCTTCATTACATCAGGGCACATAACATCATGTTACTTAACGGAGAAATCCAAACCATTTCTTTGTTTTTTTTATTTGTAATACAGGTTCGAAGCAGGGAGTCTTCAGAGCTAAACACCTTCAATTTCAGCTCCGGGGATCCCCTGCTTCCGGAGATACTTACCTCCAAAGGGTCACTGGTGCACCGCATGACGTCACGGCTTCCTACTGGCCTGTAGGGCCCAGGAGCTGTGAAAAGCAGCCATAACATGAATCCTGGAGTTGCTACCAGCACCCCCTACAGATGTACGTATCTCCAGAATCAGGGGGTATTGTCGGTTGCAATATGTGGGAAGAACAGGCAGACCACTGAGCGACAGGAAAGAAAGAAGGATCCGAGTGACAGCGAGGCTAAACGAATTGTAGAACTCACCAGCCAAAAGTTTTGATAAAAAAACTTTATTTAACTACATAAAAAAATAGTAATGTTCCACATACAAAGAGCTCCTCCTCCCACGCGTTTCACGCCACTAGTGGCACTTTTTCAAGGCTGAGCAGTGGTGCGGTCCTGCGCCGGTTCGGGGATTCCCCAGCTCTCTCCTCCAGCTCTTCCCTCTCCGGTCGGACGGAATGTGGATCCCAGCACCGACAGGGAGTGCGGTGCCGACCGAAGGCACAGGGCTCCAGGCAACGCCGTGCTCACCTTACCCTATGTATTCCGATTGTTAATTTTTCAAATAACTAGTTTTTTGGATAC
The DNA here is from genome assembly GCF_040206685.1 of Ascaphus truei. Lineage (NCBI taxonomy): Eukaryota > Metazoa > Chordata > Amphibia > Anura > Ascaphidae > Ascaphus > Ascaphus truei. The sequence continues at coordinate 422,125,494 of NC_134484.1, read as the reverse complement.
TTATTAATCTCAGGTAAAATAACATTCACTACTGTGAAAGGTAATATCTGTGAATACTGTGAAAGGTAATAAAACATTGTGGATCTAGCTCTATAAATACAAAAATATTACAACTATAACATTATTTGGTTCTCACTACAAGCTGAATAGGTCAGTTAGTGTCAGTGTTATTTAAATAGAGAGAGATTCATTTAATAGAGGCTCTCACATATGTGCGACTGTTTTTTCATTATTTCTTCAGCATGCCTACAGAAATCTTCCACTTACAAAACTAGACACACAGATTCCCAGCAAGCTCTAAGAAACCCCAAAAAAACATATCTATATTATGTGGTAATGTTTGGGCTTTCTTAGAGTTTGCTGGGAATCTGGGTGTTTATTAACTTTGTCCAGCTGGTCTCAGCTGTTTGATGTTGGTGCCCCCCCCCCAGGTTTTAAGCTCGCCCCTCCCCACTTTCCAAGTGAGCAGGTCTTTTTTATGCAGCTGGTTGGGACAGATCGATGTGATCATCCTCTAATTTTAGAGGTAAATAAGAATTTTAATCAGTTAGTGTTAGGAACTGCAATATTTGGTATTGCCTTGATGTGGCTTGCAGGCTTAAAATGCTTTGGCCAAAGGGTTTAACCAAATTACCCCTTTTCAAGAGATATATAGGTATTTCACTGTGTATTTTTGTCATATTGGATGTAGCGTTGTGCTTGTTTTTTGTTACTTATAAAACTAGAAAAGAGAAGCGCAAAGTACCTCATAGCATAAAACTATTTATAGAAAAAATATAATGATTAACATGTAAGTATCACACTCACAACAGAAACAATATAACATCGCTCATTTGTACTAATAGTACTGCTTCCGATGCCAGCGGATACTCCTGTGCCCTGGTAGACATGTGTCCTCCTGGAGTACTGCTACTCACGCTCTGTTCCTGCCCGTAATGACATACTTCCATATATGGTGACATCATCTCCATTTCTCCCGTCTGGGCCCGAACACGGGAGCTATTATACAAAGGAATGAGATGTGCTCTACCAGGGCATAGGAGTATCCGCTGGCATCGAGGGCAGAAGGAGTATCTACTTGCATCTGTACTATTAGTACAGATGAGCATTTTATATTGTTCTATTGTCAGAGTGATAACTGCTAAACGATATATATATTATTTTATATTTATTGTTTTCTTTTGAGAGATAATCAGACCATTTTTAAACAATTTGTACACAAATACACCAAGATATTGTTTAACACATTTTTTTAAATGTTTTGTTTTATTTATAAATCTTACCTTTGTTTTCAACCTTTTAATAACTGTGAAAGATTTAAGAATGTATTGTCACTTTGCATAATCCCATCCCACATCCTTTATACATAAAACTGCAGTAGTATCACTATGATCAGGCTCATATGTTAAAATAAACAAAGAGCTTGGTGTATTATACCTAATTTTGAACATTACTGTTGTGGGGACAATGCAACCACACGTCGGTTTCTGACTTGGCTGGTTTATTTAGCCTCAAAAATATGCCATACAAAACTAATACAGCTTCTTTTCAGCAAACATAAACAAATAGAATGGTAAGTCCTGAACAGGGGTTTTTCCTTTCCCAACAAGGGCTGTTCAAAGTCCAGAGTCTTTATATAGCAAACAGGAATTAAAGGAAATACAGACCTTTACAGCAAGCAGTTTTCCTCCAGAGTTGCAGTGTGTCTCACTGTTTCAGACTGCCAGGCATGTGTGAGCAGCCTGGGTTTTAAAATCCCCTTAATGAGGCAGTTGGGACCTGACAAATAACAAGACCTTTTCCCAGCTGAATTTTAACCCGGTCACTGCTGCACTGCAGATCTAAATATAGGTCTGCCAGGCATAGGGCTGTGTCTTATATTCATCCTGTTACATTCCTCGCCTGTTAATGTGTGGCTGGGGCAACACACGTCTGAAGCCCGACCATCCACCCCTTCTCTAGAGAAGAAATCAGCGTTTGCGTTTTCTTTTCCCGGTCTGCGCTGAATCTCAAACGAGAAGGGTTGGAGGGCCATATACCACCTGGTCAACCTAGCATTTGAGTCTTTCATTGAATTTAACCACTTTAATGGAGTATGGTCTGTAACAAGAGTAAAATGGACTCCTGCCAGGTAATGCTTCAAGGCCTCAATTGCCCACTTTACTGCAAGGCACACCTCAATCACTGAGTAGTTTTTTTCCCTCAGGAACAATTTCATACTCAGAAAAAGGATCGGATGTTATACCCCCTCAAGCTGTTGTGACAGCACTGCCCATAGCCCTACTTCTGATGCATCGGTTTGCACGAAAAAAGGCCTATTAAAGTATGGGCTTTTAAGGATGGGACCATCTGATAGACACCGTTTTACCTCCTCAAAGGCTCTCTGACACTCCCTTGACCATACCACTTGTGTAGGGGCACACTTTTTTGTGAGGTCTGTTAGTGGTGCCGCAACTTCAGAGTAGTTAGGGATGAACCGCCGATAGTACCCTGTTAAACCCAAGAGAGAGCGTACCTATGTTTTTGTTTGGGGGGTCAGAACTTCTTTCAGGGCAGCAACCTTGTCGGCTAGTGGCCTTACATTTCCACCTCCCACTGCATAACCTAAGTATTTGGTTTCCGCCTTACCTAAGGCACATTTCTTAGGGTTGGCTGAGAGCCCTGCCTCTCTTAGAGACCTAAGGACCACTTTCAGACTATTTAGATGGGCTGTGGCATAAGCTCTATGAGGTCAGTACTTTATCCATGAGTCTCTGGAACGTGGCCAGGGCTCCATGCAGACCAAATGGCATTGTCACAAACTGGTATAAACCCATGGGAGTGGCAAAGGCGGTTTTGCATTTGGACTTCTCCTCTAAAGGTGTTTGCCAGTATCCTTTTGTTAGGTCCAGCGTGGATGTGTGTACTCCACTGTACCAAGGGCGTCAATTAACTAGTCACCCTTGGCATCGGATATGCATCAAACTTGGATACTGCATTGACCTTTCAGAGGTCTACACAAAATCTTACCTTCCCATCTGGTTTGGGGACGATAACTATTGGACTACACCACTCACTGCATGATTCCTCGATCACGCCCAAAGTTAACAAGTGTTGTACCTCCTTCTCTACAATGGCCTTATGGCTTTCAGACTGTAAGGAACGAGAACGTTTCCCATGTGAAACTAAATTTGTTTGCCCAGGTAGATCAGGAAAATATAATTGAATTGAAATATTTCTAACATGTCCCCTTTTTGTTCAGAGGACAACTGGCTACCCATAGAGATTTGATCATCACCAAAGGTGTTCCCTTGTGGGGGCTGAGGACCAGGTCTGTTTCCTCTTCCACCAGGTGGATGAACAGTGACCTCTGCACCTTCCATGGTTTTAGCAAGTTCACGTGGTAAATTTGTTTTCCCTTTCCTGGATCCTGGTTGAGAGATCTCATAATCTACATCACCCATGTGGTGGAGTACTTCGAATGGGCCCTGCCATTTTGCTAAGAGTTTGCTCTCACAACTGGGTAATAATAACATTACCTGGTCCTTCGGGTGAAACACTCTCATGCGAGTATTTTGGTTGTAATGTCTCTCCTGACTGTCCTGGGCTGATCTATGTTTCTCCATAGCAAAATGGCCAACCACATCTAGGCGCTTCCTAAGGTCCAATACATATTGCAGGGTATTCTTAGAAGGTGACCGCTGTTCTTCCCAGGACTCCTTTGGCAGATCAGGATACCCCGGAGTTGGCGGCCATACAGTTGTTCAAATGGAAAGAATCCGGGGAAGGCCAGGCGAACTACTTGCACTGCAAACAGCAGGCTCTCTTTTCCGAATCTACAAACTTTCTCAACACACCTTTTAGAGCTCGGTTAAATCTTTCCACCAATCCGTCAGTCTGCGGATGGTAGACTGTTGTCCAAACCAAGTCTACTCCAATCCTCTCAAAGGGAACTGAGACCAAGGGTAGAGTAACCAAGGGGGCTGTTTTTTGTCCCTTCAGACTGGTTAGCTGGTATTCAGGACATGTCGCACATTATTTAGCAATATCACTATGCATCCCTGGCCAATAGAACCGGAACAAAATATTGTTCATTGTTTTATCTCTACCGAGGTGACCACCCCAAAGGACAGTATGGTCTGGGGTGAAGACAGTTTTAACAAACACCTTGGGAACCAAGATTTGTCTAGTGACCTCCCCTGTTTGTGTCTGCCTGTTCACCCTATACAGAATATCATTTGACAATTCAAATGATGGAACACCATTACCCCCTGTGCATTCAATATCGGGTCATACATTTTTACCACATTCTCATATTGTCTTAAAAGGACTGGGACTTCCATCTGCCTCTGGTAAAAATCAGGGAGACATAGCTCTGAAAAAATCCCCATGCCCTATCTCTCACTCCTTCTGGGCATCCCCCGTCATTACCTGTGACTTCTGCCTATTAGTATGGCCACCTTTAGTCCCAGATTTCTGCAACCAGTCCTGTTTATCACAGCGTCTTTGCCTCCGAGTCTTCAGAACCCGGTGTCTACTGGGGAATAGATCTGCTGAGAAAGGGAACAGTTTACCAGGCTTCTCCTGTACCAGAGAATGAGGCTCCTCCTGAGAGGGAGCCAGTAAGTTTGAAAAAAGGGCCTGTCGTGGCCGAGCACACCTGGGGCAGGGAGCCAAGGAGCGTCTCCTACTTCGAGCCTGGCCTCCCGACCTTCTACCTGTAGCAGGATTTTGGCTTTCGGATACCATTTTACATCACAGTGTATACACTCTAAGCTCCATGGGGAGTCATAGGAAAGCACATAAGGCGGTAACAGCTCCTGGAAGACCAAAGTTTTCCCAGAGTCTGAATCCACAAGGGTCTGGGCGGTTTTACCCCTAATCAGGACTGGAAGTAGCCATGGCTTGCAGCTTTCTCTGGGGAAGGCTGAGGCAATGGTTCAGCTGAAGGAACAATCCATCAGCGGGCACTGCATGTAATGATGGCCTTATTCCCTGCAGGTAGAACATGGCGAGGTATCTCTCACCAGGGATTGCCACGGATATCGCTCAGCTAGACTGGATATTGGAGTCAGGTGGGTCCTGCGTGCGATGCCTTCTGAAGTATCTCTCGTTTGGCGATGAGCCAGCATCAGGAAGTAGACGAGGGTCTCGGCGGGGAGTGGCGTCCAGACCTCTCCATTGCGGGACTGACTGCTCCTTTCGTGGGACTTGACATTTATGTGCGGAGGGGTCTTAGTTTACCCGCTGGTGAAGTCTCCCTCTTTGGGCAATCGTCGGCGTCAGGCCCGCCGTGGCCAGGACACTTTCCTAGTCCTCAGCCCTGAGGAAGTTTGCAATGAGCTGGACAGCCAAAGTTAGGACTTTAGCTGCATGGTGTTTTACCCAAGAGCGTGTGCGAGGGTAGGAATTGTTCCAAAACAAATTGTTCGAGAATCACCTCCTTAGTGAGCTGCTCGGGTTGTAACCAGCAAGTACACAAGGCCAGTAACCGCTGAGCTAGGACCCAGGGCCTCATCTTAGTGGTGTACTTCAGGTCCAGGAACTGCTGACGGTAGGTCTCTGGGGTCAGACCTAATTGATCCAGTATAGCTGCTTTTACTTGTTTATAGTCCATAGCCTGATCCGCTGGGAGGCACTGATATGAGGCCTGGGTTTCTCCTATAAGGAGTGGGGCCAAAACAGTTGCCCAGCGATCTGAAGACCAGTCCTGGGCTTCAGCAACCCTTTCAAACATCAAAAGAAAAGCCTCTGGATCCTCGTTCTGACTCATTTTTCTCAGGAGGACCGGGGGTTTGTTCTGAAGTTCTGGACTGGTAGCCACATGGGATTGGGCCAGCAGTCTGGCCATCCGCTCATCGTGTGCTGTCTGCTACTTGATTAGGAGCTTGGTTTGCTGCTGCAATAGTAGTTGTCTTTTCCTTGCTTGTCTTTCATCTCGCTCTGCCTGTTGTTTGGCCTGCTTCTGCATTAACAGTCCATGCTGTTTGGCCTGCTTGCACAGAAACTCTTTTAAAAAATGCTCAATTATTTTGCGGCCCTTTGGATGCAGTGGTCGCTCAAAATCCCACTTCAAACACCATTAGTTGCAGGAACAATGCAAGCACACATGGGTTTCTGAATTGGCTGGTTTATTTAGCCTCAAAAATATGCCATACAACAATACAGCTTTTTTCCAGCAAACATAAACAAATAGAATGATAAGTCTTGAGTAGGGTTTTTCCCTTTTCCCAACAAGGGCTGTTCAAAGTCCAGTCTTTATATAGCAAACAGAAATTAAAGGAAATACGGACAGTTACAGCCAGCAGTTTTCCTCCAGAGTTGCCGTTTGTCTCACTGGTTCAGACAGCCAGGCATGTGTGAGCAGCCTGGGGTTTTAAAGCCCTTTAACGGGGCAGCTTGAACCTGACCAATTAACAAGACTTTTTCCCACCTGAATTTTAACCCGGTCACTGCTGCACTGCAGACCTAAACATAGGTTTGCCAGGCATAGGGCTGTGTCTTATATTCACCCTGTTACAATTACACAATAACATTTAATAATATTTTTTAATTATTAAATGACATTGTGCTCTGGGATCCCCTGGTGACGTCCCAGAGAACCCCAGTGCTTCATGGAATAAAGATTGAAAACTACCAATTTATTATGTTTTTACATGGTATTCTAAAAAAAAATGAATGAAAAGAATACTCACCCATCAATGAGAGCTGCTCTTGTTGTGCATATTTTTCCAGACTTGTTGCTGTTTGGGTCATACCATATTTTGGTATCAAATCTTTCTGCAGGTATCTCCCCTGTACAGTTTCTGCCATCAACAAGGACTTTCCAGAAATTGTCAATCCCTTCACCTAAAGTATACAGGTTTAAATTACAAGGAGGCAATGTGACTTGTCCAAGATTACAAGGAGCATCAAATACAGTGTCACTGTTTTTCAGTCAGTGCCTCTACTCACTGAGCCATTTAGTAGATGTAGCCAGGTTTAAATGACACACTGGACATGTGCCATACTCATGTATTTATAAACCCAGTGGCACGGTGGCGATCACATAAACACAGAAGAACCAAGTTGATTGATGCAATTGTTGAGAAGGAAATGTTATTGTAACCTGTATTAACTGCAGTCTATCAAATTATTTACTTACTAGGAAGGTTGTAACCACACTTGAATTTGGCTATAAAGGGAGTGTCTGAGAATGTGTTTATTGAAGCAAAACAAAACGGTGAAGTTGGAGCAGCGGTGACAATGCGGGCCAAAAAGGAAATGGACAAATATATAGCAACACTTAGAGTTGCGATATACAAGAGAAAGTAGAATGTATAGATTTGGAGCAGACATAAATAATGCTGTAATTAAAAAGCAAATTAATTGGAAGCCATCCAAGTATAGCCCTGGTCCCCTTACCAGCGCGTGTCTTCGGCTATGGTACGCTTCCCAGCGCGCCCCCTGGCGTAAAGGCAGGCACCGCGGGGTTAGCTAGGGCGGTGCGGCGAGATAGCCAGCAGCAGGAGGCGCAGGGAGGCTCCAGTGGCTCTCCACTGGTTGGCGCTATCATCCGGGCGGGCGCCACGCATGTGCGGACGAGTGCGGCGGCCATCTCAGAGGTGGCAGACACAGCGCAGGAGAAGGTAGAGAGGCAGGAAGGCCCCCTAGAGGTTGCACATGCGCAGGGAAGTGGCGCAGTGGCCATTAGGATAGCGAAAAGGTAGGAAAAGGAGATAGGAAAAGGTAGGCGGCCATTACAGAGGTGCCCATGCGGTCTCCATAGGCAAGAGCCTCCTGGGGAACTACAGTTCCCAGGAGGCATAGCTGCAGGCAGTCAGGTGTTTTAGCTTAGCCAATAGGGCTGAGGAATCCTCCTGTTAAGGGGAGGATCTAGTTAGGGATATTAGCAGGTTTGCAGGAAGGAAGTCACTCAGGGATGGGAGGCCGACAGGGGAGGAGGTAGGTGTGCAGGGTCAGTGACCAATGAACTAGGCCAGAGTACCCTCCCCAGGCCCCAGATAGCCCTGAGTCACCAGTGAGTTGCTGCAGCTAGGGACAGACCCAAGAGAGGGATGCTGCCACCTTAGCTGAGGATGTCAATCTGAGGGGTGGATATTGGTTGGAACGCCCCCTGATGTGTGTGGGCCAATCTGTATCCGGCTCTGGCTTGCTATGCGTCAGAGACACTCCCCAAGGATGTTCAAATTGGGACATCCTCCCAAAGTCAGTTAGTTCAGTTAGTCAAGAGAGGTAGAGAGAAGATATTCTATGAGGAAACTGTCTCTCCCTTCCCCCCATGCTGGGTGGGAAGGGAAGGGATATCATGCTGTTTAAACAGAGTAGAAAGGAAAGATCATGGAAGTCTGTTTCTCTGTACTGGAGCTGCTGAATAAAATACAGAAAAGACATTACTATGTGTGAGTCCCTTTCTCTGGCTGAAGGAGTATCAGTGGGGGTGCATTCCCTGAAAATCTACAGGGGATCCTCGCTTGCTGGAGGCGCTGTGCACCATCAAGAGATATCAAGGTTATCTGTTCCTCTTGTTCCCTGTTCTGGCTCTCCCCACACCACTGCGGAGCCCTCAGCCCTTCTGTTGCCAGCAGGTCACAACACCAAAACCACCTGAAAGTAGCAGAGGAGTGTACCCCCAATATCACTTAGGGGGGGTACCCTAAAAGGGTTACAACTGTAATAATTAGTATCTGAATTATTTGTTCCCCAATCCTCCATTACCCTAGAGATGATCTATTTTATAGTAACCCCGACAGAAACACGTTTTACAGGCTACTGTTCCCAATACTATCTATCTGAATTTTCATAGTTGCATAGCAGATGCGGTTGAAAAAAGGCATACAGATGCATCGGCCGTTATCCGATCATTTACCAGCTTGACTCACGCACTATAGTGCATGGTGGTCCGAGAAGGTCCACTGCAGACTAAATGGCCCATTGGATTAACACAGCAGGGGTACCAGCTGTGTGAAACCAACCGGGGTCTACTTGTCTGTAAGAGACGTGCAGTAAGAGAGATTTGACTGATTCAGCCTATCTGTGCACCTCTAACAGGTGATCGCAGGATTTTTATTTAATTTTAAACACTACAGTAATGTAGCAGTGAGTCACCGGAGCTGAACAGCATTGATTTCAGGTCCGGGGAACCCCTAATTCCTGAGATACAGGCCATGTTAAAATCCTGTGGGTCACGTGACCGTGGGATCTAAACAAAGCAGAGGGATACCGACACCCTATAACGGGGCCTACTGTATCTCGTGAAGTAGGGGGTCCCGAGGCTGAAATCAACTTTGTTAAGCTCAGAAGACCCCCTGCTCCTGCACAATAGTATCAAACACCACCACCCCTCCCAAAGAAAAATGCATTACCTTAGCACAGGGGAGCGCAAACGTTTTCATTTGCACCCCCTTGCCTGCTCCCTCTTGCTCTCGCGCCCCTCTCACCTTGCTCTGCGGCATCAAATGACACCACCGGGTCATGTGACGTAACATCACGTGACCCTGTTGCCATGGAGATGGACGTGTGACGTCACTCTGCATGGCACCGCGGCTTGCCATGGCAGCACGTCCCGGCAGCTCTTCAGAATCCCGGTAAGTTAGTTGCAGAGGCCTTACGTGTTCCCCACGTGCCCCCCAGTTTGCGCACCGCTGCCTTAGCTAGGGTGACCAGGCGTCCCGGTTTTGCCTGGACAGTCCTGTTTTTTTGTGTCCTGTTCCGGTTGCCGGTCCGTCCCGGAAATGTCCCGGGTTTTGGCCCTGGTCCCGGTATGCGGCGAGGCAGCGGCGGTGAGGAGGATGCGGGAGCAGGTAAGTTTTTTTTCTATGTTGAATGAATGCTTGATGCCGGGGGGCGGGTTTTAGAATATCGGCCGGGCCGCAGGGGATTGCTGCAGGTCAGAGAAAGCTGGAGGTGGGGCTTCTGCTTCTTCCTTCAGAGCACACAGTGAGTGGTGTGTGTCTCTTCCCGCTCCTGTCAGCTGCAAGGTGTCTCCCTCCCCCCCCCTCCTCTGCCTGCCCGGGGTGGTAGTGTGGATGCACCCGCCGGAGGGAGGGGGGTTTGTACCTTTTCCTCCTGTCCCGGCGCTCCCTTCCCCCCGGTCCCTTTGGTGCGGGAGATGGGCGCGGGGGTGGACAGTGGTGGCTGCGCAGTGTCCCCCCCTTCTGCCCTGGGAACCAGTGGCTGTACACCGGGGGGGGGGGGTTTGTACCTTTGCATCCTGGCACTCCACTTCCCCGTCCCCTTGGTGCGGGAGATGGGGGCGGTCGGTGGGTGCAGGGGGAGGCGGGGTGCCGACTGCTCGTCGCTGCCTCTGTACTCCACTTTGTTTGTGTGTATCTGTGTGTGTGTGTGGCTGTGTGTGTATCAGTGTGTATGTATCAGTGTGTGTATCAGTGTGTGTGTGGGACCCCTGCTGTGTTAATCCGATGGGCCATTAGTCTGCCTCGGCAAAACCAGCGAGGATCACAGCAGATCTCGAAAACCAATTCGATAAATGTTTGGATAACGGCGGCGGCATCTGTACGTCCATCAAGTTCAACCTATGCTAAATTTAGATGACAGATACTTTATCCTATATCCGTACTTACAGTATATTGTTCCAAAGGAAGGCAAACAAAAAACCCCAGTGTCATATCATCCAATAATATCTCATAAAGGGGAAAATAAATTCCTTCCTGACTCTGCATTACACGCTGGGTTACAATAATCTGATTGTGTTGTTGTTGATGTTATACAGTGGGACTGCTCTCTCTGTTACCTTCAATAAAATGAATGGAAACTATAGTATTTTGAAGCTTTAGTTGCTCTGCCATCTACTGTGCAAATTTGGGATTTGTTATTATTAGTGAATTCACTTTGGCCCAGATCCACATAGCTCTGTTATTAACATAACGAGATGCTAACTTCAGATAACACATCGTTAAGCGCTAAAGTGTATAGCAGGGTCCCCCGGTCCCCAATGCCTTCCCCGGTCTTCAGTTTCCCCCCTCCCCCTTACCTCCGCTGCAACGGGTGATGTGCAGGGAGGTTGTGCCGGGTGAGCGCATCGCCGGAGTTCCGTGGGGAGCGAGCGCTCAGGGTGCCGCTATACTGCTTATGCGCGCGCATGCGCAGTGAGTCGGTGGTGGGTTACGGCCGTGCAAGGCTTGGTGAGTAACTGTACCTCATTAGTACTGTTTATGATATGTGTTGCTCATTGTTATGCGGGGCCTGTATCTCCGAGTTATGGTGTCCCTGGACCTCAAATCAGTGCTGTTCTGCTCCTGAGACGTCCTGCTCATCTACACTAGTATTAAAATTTATACTTAAACAGCTTCATTACATTAGCGGTTAGCCGCCAAGGCAATGAAGGAGTTAAACCTCAATAGCCTGTTGCTTGGGGCACCTGGGCTGGATGAAGGGAGTAATAGTCCCAGGGTGAGTGATTAGGCCAACCTATATGGTTGCAGCATGAGTTTTCCCCTTCTCTACTACGGTGGGAACCGCTAGGGTAATGAAGGGGATAACCAGCCCCGCTACCCCCGGAAGGTCTAAACATCCATCCTTGGGGCTACTACCCCATTCAACCAATCGCTCTACCCCCAAGAAACAAAAATAAACACAACAACCCTGCTATCCACCTCATCTACCCCCAACAACCCCCCAAACACATACAGTACAGTAATGGGCAAAATTACTACTATCCACATATGGATAATAGTGCATTTGCACATTATAAAATCAAACATTAGCCAGACAGTAGAAATAAAGTAAATAAATCACCTTAACGGTTAATAATAACCACTATATATTAATTAAAGGGTTAACCCCCATCCCCCGCTACCCACCCGGGAGGCCTAACCACCCACCCGGCCCCACTATACCCACCCTGTACCCATTGATTGGCACAGTGGTATATCATACCCATATAATATGGGCATGATAAGCCACTATATCACTCAATGGTCAACCTAATAAAAATAATTAAGGCCACAAATACACAATAATCAAAGAAATACACAAGCACCTAAACACTCCAACAATAAAATAACTAAAAAACCTCAACTACAAATCAATTACATTAATCTATCACTAAAACAGCAAAATAATTCAAATTGTGTTTTTCCAAAACATAAGAATACAACTAAATAAACATCTATCCAACCAATCTATTAAACCAGTAGCCAACAAATCAATTAATTAATTTAAACCAGTAGCCAACAAAACAAATAATTAATTTATACCACTAACCAATCCTAAAATGTACTAAAAACAAGCCATCTAAATTCAGAACAATTTAATCCAAACAATAAACAGAAATCGAAAAAATAACAATCAATAGAAAACAAGCATTTGCAAAAAAATGCATTGGCTGTCACTGTATTTATTTGTACCCTAAAGGGGCACTGATTAATACATTAGCAGTCAATGGGCAATCATAAACATAAAAAGATATAAATACGATAAAAAAAACCCTGAAAAAAGACATTTACATACATTCAATATTTTACTTACCTTTAGAAGTCTTCACCCTCTGACTCGCGGTGTATCTGGAAGCTCTCGACCCGCGATTTCATCACCAGCAATCCATCTCCATCCACCTTGAAGATCAGGAACAGGTAACAAAAATCTAGCTGATAAGCCTGTTGCAGGCTTTCCTGGAGCCGTTGCACATTTTTAAAGGGCGTCATATAGGGTACCCCATCGGTTGATACCCTCAGATGCACGTCTACTGGCAGCCGGGCTTCTCAACCGAACATGAGGAAGTAAGGGGAGAATTCCGTGGACTCGTTGTGGGTACAATCGTATGCATGTACCAGTGTTTCCACATGTTTGCTCCACTCCCTTTTCTGAGCGCCTTTCAGGGTACAGAGCATATCAACTTTTTTTATTTATTTATAAAAATATTTTACCAGGAAGTAATACATTGAGAGTTACCTCTCGTTTTCAAGTATGTCCTGGGCATAGTTAAAAAGTAATGTCCTGTTAAATCGCTCTGGCAGAGCGTCTCCCTCCGGATGGTACGGGGTCATTCGGGACTTAGTAATGTTGAGAATCTTGAGTAATTCCCTGATAAGTTTACTCTCAAAGTCCCGCCCTTGGTCTGAATGTAGGCGGTTGGGTAAGCCATAGTGCACGAAGTATCGCTTCCACAGGATCTTTTTGCCACTGTGATGGCCTTCTGGTCTTTAGTGGGGAAGGCTTGAGCGTAGCGTGTATAATTGTCCGTGATGACCAACACATTGCCGATGCCTCGGGCGTCTGGATCAATGCAGTGGAAATCCATGCACACCAGCTCCATGGGGCCCAAGCTCTTCAAGTGAGCCATTGGTGCGGCTCTGGTGGGGAGGGTCTTGCGCTGGATGCACCATGAGCATTGGCGGCAGTGATGCTCTACTGACTCGCATCGTGGCCAGAAGAACCGGTCTCGTATCAACCCAAAGGTTTTCTCTACGCCGAGGTGGCCATGTTCATCATGCAGTGATTTCAGGATTTCAGGTTCCTGGGCAGCAACGTTATATATGTACCAAATGTGAGTGCACTTGTTCTTCTATCATATGATACATAAGCATGTTTATACTATCTACACCATTGGAGTTTTTTCTTCTTATCCTGTGAGATGCTGAAGAGAGATCCCCGTCTGCCATACATGAAGAAGGAACCATCAAGAACATCCTATCCTATGATGAGGTGGTATTTAACCCCCATGAGACTAGCTAAATTCATCCTAGAGTTCCCAACTATATGTCCAAAAGGATGTGGAGCACAAGCCACATTTATACATATGTGGTGGGGATGCCCACTCATAGCAGCTTATTGGCTGGAAATCAAAATGTGGTCACAAAGGTTTTTCGGTTTGGACCTACCAATGGATCCATGGTTATTTCTTTTAAACAAACCATATTACCTCCTCACGAGACATGAAAATAAATTACTGTGCCACATATCTTCAGCCGCAAGACACGAATTAGCGGCAGTATGGAAACAAACAATTATTTCCTCAATTCCCAAAGTTAAAAATAAAGTCTGGCAGATTTGCTACATGGAAAAACTGGTTAGTCTTAATAACAACACCTACACAGATTTTCAGAAGGTGTGGTTACCTTGGATTCTGAGTGAAAATCAACCAGAAATTAATACCCACTTAAATTTGTTGTAATTAAAAAAAAAATAATATTTATATTAAATGTGTGACAGAATATTTTAAGAAGTCTTGTTAAGTAAAATTGTAAATGAATGTGAAAAAAAAAAAAAAGAACATCCTATCTTATTGGTTTATTAATCCATTTACTGTATATATTTCTTCACTACATACATAGTTTACACCTTGCACTGCCCTATTTTTTCTCATCACATTTTACCTCAAGGACACACAGGTTGTTCACATATTGGGTTAGAGTTACACTGTTTTTTTGTTACATTTGTGTCCGTTTATTCACTAGCGCTGGGTTATTTCTTTTATCTATATTGTAATACAACACCCATAGCAGATGCAACTATCAGCCAACGCAAGCGGACGGCAACAAATTATACTGTACTGTATGTGCATATTTATCTGTGATGGTCACTTTCATTACTGCCATTGCTCTGATGAAGATTGTGTCGGATTAAAACATTTGCTCTCTCTCAACAAAGATGTAACCACATTTGCTGCAACTCAATGTGCCTAGTTTATACTTATAATTGAACCTGGGGCTGATTGTTGTGCACTATACATTATTATTGTGATTGGTGCCGGATAAGATCTGCTATTGCTGTCTTTAAATTAAGTAAGGTAAAAAAAAACAATGTGGGTAAACTGGTTCCCCGAGGGGGTGGATATTCCTGCTCAGCTTGGTAATTGGTAGGTATAAGGAATTTAACAATCAATCAAAAAGGGGTTGGGTGCCCCAAAGGAAACAGCGATAATGGTAGTGTATGGAAGAAATAAAAAAGTGTTTCACTGGTGCTGCACTACAAGCAAAACCACAACCAAAAATATATAAAAAAAGATAGCTTTAATGAACATATATATAAGGGACAAATAGTCCTGGATATTACCTGGAAACTAGGGTCATGAAACAAAAATTAAAAACAATTACAAATGAAAAAGTAGCTGGGTGCGACTATAGAATCGGGTCCTACAGCACAGACTAACCCAGGCTGGGAAGAGCCCTATGAATTATAGTATAAATATCGGACTCTTTGGCGAGATAATTAGCTATGTACTGGTGTACCGTATACAATTAGAGGTGGAGATACTGTGTAGCTCTATAGATTGAAATAAGAGGAGTAGAGGCACATTCTGTATATCTGTGACCATACGATGAGAAGTGTGAATACTACACACCATATTTAACCCACTTAGGTATCATTCTGCACTCACCTCATGTGTTAAATTATTCTCAAGATTTTGATGAAGTTACAATGTATGTAAGCCATATGTTAATTAATTGCTTTCTGCTCGGTCCTTATGCTTAGATTTTGCCTTTGTTCGCATAATTTTTTGGAAATTAGTGAATATTTCTCACTATTCTAACTTTGTTGTGGTGTAGATAAACGTCTTTAACTGCAGATGTCTACTTGCCAAGTTGGTTCAATGTCACATACAGTACTAAGTTTACTTCTCATGCTGTGTATATGCAAGATATTGTGGTATCTGAGCTTTTGCCTCTACAGCAAGCATGTCAAACTCGCGGCCCACAATGAATATCTTTGCGGCCCAGCCAATATAACCAGTGTTCGACAAATCCAGTCGTCCACAGGCCACTGGATTTGGCTCCGGGGCAACCGGATTTGGCCGCCCCAAGCAGCGCACGCTTTTCTTTGTTTTTTCCCTGCTCACGTGCTGAAAAAAAAAAAGGCCCCCTTACCTGCTTTGTGATTGCCGCGTGCTCACAGGACTTTTTGTGTGCGCGCAGCCAGGCTCCATATAAGCACCATGCGCATCATGATCAGCCATTTTCCCTGGTGATCTTCCGTGAAGAAGTAAGTGCTCCCTCTGTCTCCCGCACTCCCCATGGCACCAGTGCCCCCCACCCCCGCACCCCATCTGCCTCACCATGCTGCCCCCTGCACTCCCCATGGCTCCAGCGCCCCCCCCCCCCCGCACCCCATCATCCTCACCATGCCTCCTCTTGCATTCCCCATGGCTCCAGTGCACGCCCCCCGCACTCTATCTGCCTCCCCATGCCACCACTACTGCCTCACCATGCTGCTTCCTGCACTCCCCATGGCTCCAGCGGCCCCACTGTCACCCACCCTGCCACCCACCCCGCCCCACCCACCATGCCTCACCCTGTCAACCACCCTGCCTCACCCTGTCACCCACCCTGCCTCACCCTGTCACACAACCTGCCTCACCCTGTCACTCACCCGGCCTCACCCTGTCACCCATCCGGCCTCACCCTGTCACCCACCCTGCCTCACCCTGTCACCCACACTGACTCCCCTAGACACCCCCTCCCCCAGACACCCCCTGCCCCAATCACCCACTCACCCCCTCACCCCCTCACCCACATTCCCTCACCCACTCACTCCGTCTCTCACCTTCTCTCTGTCACCCCCTGTCTCACCCTCTCTCTGTCACCCCCTCTCTCTCTGTCACCCTCTCTCTGTCTCCTCTCTCTCTGTCGCCCTCTCTCTCTGTCGCCCTCTCTCTCTGTCACCCTCTCACTCTGTCGCCCTCTCTCTCTGTCGCCCTCTCTCTCTGTCACCCTCTCTCTCTGTCGCTCTCTCTGTCACCCTCTCTCTGTCACCCCCTGACTCTCACCCTCACTCTTTGTCACCCCCTGTCTCTCACCCTCTCTCTTTGTCACCCCCTGTCTCTCACCCTCTCTCTCTGTCACCCCTGCCTCTCACCCTCACTCTCTGTCACCCCCTTTCTCTCACCCTCTGTCTGTCACCCCCTGTCTCTCACCTCCTGTCTCTCACCCACACTCTCTCACCCACACTCTCTCACCCACACTCTCTCACCCACACTCTCTCACCCACACTCTCTCACCCACACTCTCTCACCCACACTCTCTCACCCACACCCTCTGTCTCACACGCTCTGTCTCACACTCTCTGTCTCACACTCTCTGTCTCACACTCTCTGTCTCACACTCTCTGTCTCACACTCTCTGTCCCACACTCTCTGTCCCACACTCTCTCACCCACACTCTCTCACCCACACTCTCTCACCCACACTCTCTCACCCATACTCTCTCACCCACACTCTCCCACCCACACTCTCCCACCCACACTCTCTCACCCACACTCTCTCACCCACACTCTGTCTCACATTCTCTCACCCACACTCTCTGTCCCACACTCTCACCCACACTCTCTGTCTCACACTCTGGATATTTTATTTACCCTGTATATCTTAAGTGCCCTATACCTACACCGAAATAACCTATACTGCTTTCTTCCAGATCTGACTCAAGCTTCACACGGGAGACATAGGAATCCCCCCCTAACCCAGAAGACAGGTAGGGAACGGCTCCCCTCCAAAATATAGCATTGCGGGAATGAGGTACCTGGAGTTTTTGTATTTTTGTGGCCCACATAAACTTAAACCTTGTTTATTTGGCCTTTGAGTTTGACATGCTTGCTCTACAGTATGTGCTTCTTGCTTAAGTTTACTCGCACTGCGTTTCTGGTCCTCTTACCATAGAACAGGGGTGGCCAAACTCAGTCCTCAAGAGCCACCAAGGCTCAGTTTTAAGGATATCCCTACTACAACACAGGGGTCTCATTCTTGGCTCACAACAGCTTCATGCAACATTTCCTACCTCTGTGATAATGAACCTGCTATGTATCTCAACTTTGTTCTTTCTTGTGGCCTCATGGAAATGTTACTCTCTCTATCCGCCACAAACTCCTCCCTCCTGGCCCACACCCAACACCATCATACACCCTGCATTACTCAAAAGCCTTGCACTTGTAGCGCACTTCCCCCACCCTGTGGGAAATATGGCGACTATGGTGTGTGTGTGTGGTGCGTTACCTACGGCTCACAGGAGGCGTGAACCTCCATGGCTGGGAGCCTGGGGTGTACCTGATCCGTATGGTGACAGCGCCTCCACCTGGGCCGATCCTAACTGTGTTGGATAACCCCGTCACAGGACAATATAAGAAATACACACTTGGTATAAAATAACAGTTTACTGCAGGTATAACATAACAATGGAACCGGTACCACCAACTAGGCCAAGCATGGCCGTACCCACCAACACTCTGTCCACACTCGGTAACACAGTCCTCAAAGCACTGATGGGCCCTTGGGCACCCACCCACCCTGGTGTCCACAAGTAGCAACCCATCCATCGTGTGAGACAGCGCTATCCCACTAATGTGTGTACAGTGGTGCACTTGTCGAGATGAGGTACATGCCAGGTGATCCCATACCCGGTAAAGCCACAACAGCAGGGAGGATCCACTGATCCAGCAATGTTGTCCGCAATGATGTCCACCTCCACATGGGGTGGTCTCCAGTTGGAGTGTCCCACCATGAAGATAGTCTCTGTGCCTTGTGTTGGTGGTCTGGTCCCAACTGCTGCAGGGCGTTCTGTTGTGTCCCTGACACCAGTGAGGCTAAGTGGGGCAGTGTCCTGTCTAAGGGCCTGTCCCTGTAATAGCCACAAACTATAAAGCGTAGTCAGGGCCTAGCTGGGGCCTAAGGGGGTCTCTGGCCTAGTGCAGGGGCCACTGATACCCTGCACAAGCAAACCCTACCCTTCTGCTGTCCCAGCTTTGTTTTCTGGCGCAGTCTCAGCATGCAAAA
Organism: Ascaphus truei; assembly: GCF_040206685.1. NCBI lineage: Eukaryota > Metazoa > Chordata > Amphibia > Anura > Ascaphidae > Ascaphus > Ascaphus truei. The sequence goes on along the minus strand of NC_134484.1, from coordinate 422,106,791 downwards.
TGTATCTTCTGGGTGCAGGAGAATACTGGAGTTCCATGGTCTGTTGTCTACCCTGTGATGCCACCCCTAAGGCTCATGGGACATGTAATCCCTGTCTCTGAGCCTTTCCCTATTAGCCTCCGCTTACGCGACACAATGCGCATGCGCAAAACTCCTTAATGGCTGCCGCACTCAGGGACTAGCTCCGCATGCGCAACTGCGTGCAAGATGGCATCGCCCTGCTCAGGGAGCCGCCGGGTGCCTCCAGCGATGCAGTCAACAGCCTGGCCGCTCGCACCGCTCAACAACCTCCCCCGCTCTTGCGGAGGTAAGTGGGACCCAGGGGGACCCTATTATACACATACATCTGAATTTTGGTGGAGACCTCTGAAAACCAGCAAACCAACCACCGCTCACTCTAATGGCAAAATTACAAATTTACAACTTGCAAACAACTACTCAATTTTTTACTCATACTGTTACTCTCTTTAGCAGGTGATATTGGACTTAACCCATACCCTTGACAATACCCCCTTCAAATTCCAAAAATGTCTATTTGTCGTCCTTATAAGTATGCGGTGCCTGCTGCCCAAACTGGATGAACTAAGGGCATGGTGCCCAATGCATTATCCCAAAGCCATTATTCTCACAGAACAATGGCTAACCCCAAAACCTTTGATGTAAATATCGCCATTCAAAGATACTCCCTTTCTAGGAAAGATAGGTCAAAGGGAGGAGAAGGGGTGTTATTTTATATTGCTGACACCTTACAATTTACACTGTTAAATTGCCCCCCCAAGCCCACCCTCTTTTGAAATCCTAGTTGGCAAAATCTGCCTCCCCTTTTCTAATCCCATCTTGCTTTCTGGCATCTACCGGCCCCCTAAAGCCTCTCTACAGTCTCTGACTGATATCACCCAGTTTCTTGGCTCCATTTCCTCTCTGAACAAAAAGAGTGAGCTGCTCGTTCTTGGGAATTTCAACTACAATTGGCTTGACTCTAAAAACCACAAAATCCAGATACAACTCAAGTCACTTAACAAACACAAAAAAAATTCCCAACCCACATGGACAAACCTGAAATCTCACAACCACTCCTTGCTAGACTGGATTCTTTCCTCAAATCCAAGCAGAATCCAATCCTCTGGCATCCTTCCGGACATTTTCAGTGACCATGCAATAGTGTACTGTGTAGGAAAATGAAACCATCCCAATCAAACCCTAAATTTCTCCTCACTAGAACATTTAGAAACTTTAACCCACAAAAGTTTCTGGCTAACTTTACCAACTGCCCTTGGTACAGAATCGACTTAATTACAGACCCTGATTCTGTGCTCGACTATTTCCAATCCGAGTTCTCAAACTCTGCGATACCCATGCTCCACTACGCAGAATAAGAGTATGGGGGGCCCACCTTCCGTGGATTACACCTGACCTTTTAGCACTCTACCATTTCAGGGATGCCTTGTGGAAATCTACAAAGTAACTGGCACTACCAAGGATCTTAATCACTACAGATGTCTGCGGAATATGTGCACAAGGCAAACAAGACACGCAAAGTCACAATATTATTCTGGCAATCTTCACCGGAATACATCAAACCCAGCTCTCTTCTGGAAGGTTATTAACAATATATTTCAGCATTCTAGCCATCAACAACCAAGTAATATGACAACGGAGGATATTACTCTGACAAATACCACTGACATTGCATATGCATTCAATGATTACTTTATGGGGTGTGCTACTACCTATTAGCGAAACGCAACCCAAACCACAAACATGAACCTCATTCTGGGAGTACCCCTATAGCCCCACCCCCTCCCAACACTGCTCGCAATTTTAAATTTCTCCCAGGTTCCGAAGAGAAGATTATACAAGCGCTCCTCAAATTAAAACTAAGCAGCCAATGTCGACCTGACACTGCAATCTAAGTTCCTAAGACTTAGTGCCCCAGCCATTCCCAAAGGAATTGCTTCCATAGAGTCAACTCTATCCTGCCTGCAGGCCATATCCCTAAGACCTGGAAAACTGCCAGAGTTGTCCCTATCTTCAAAAGTGGGAACAAAAACACTGTCTCAAACTACAGGCCAATCTCTCTTCTCCCAATTCTATCCAAAGTCAAGGAAAAATGTGTTCACTCCCAATTAAGCGATTAATATACCAAGACAAATTTCCCTAGCCAATTCCAATCTGGCTTTCACCCCCAAACACTCCACGGTAACTACCCTGCTAAAAGTTTGCAATGAGATCCAGTGTGGAACGGAACTGGGACAACTCACTGGTGAAATATTCCTAGATTTTGCAAAGGCTTTTGATACTGTTGATCATGTTATCTTGCTAAACAAACTCCAGTGCTCTGGAATAGGGAAGCATGCTTTAAACTGGTTTCATTCCTAGCTATCAGGTAGATCCCAACATGTGTCCATCTCAGGCTCTAACTCCAACCCCTTGGATATCACCTGTGGTGTCATGCAAGGCTCTGTTCTGGGGTCCCTACTCTTCTCAGTGTTCATCAATGATCTTCCTACAGCTTGTAAGGAAGCTTCAATACACATGTATGAAGATGACACAATCTTATATGCACACAGCCATAGCCTCTCTGACCTTGAACACATACTTCAATCTGACTTTTTGAGACTTGAAAATTGGATTTCCCAAAGCAAACTGTTTTTAAACACTGACAAGACTATACAGTAACAATGGTATTTGGGACCCAGGCTAAATTTTTAAAGCTTCTAATGACTAAGCTCCAGATCAGAACCAACGCTAATACCACCCTAGCTCCTGTTACTAGTTTTAAATACTTCAGCATATGGTTTGTCTCCCATTTAACATTTGGGATGCACATTGATAACTTCGCTTTACAGGAACAAATCCTCCCTAAGTGTGTTGTCAGAAAGTGTATCACACAGCAGATGCTAATGCCAATTATCGACTATGGAGACATATTATACGGCTCAGCACCCCAAACCCACCTTAGCAAACTTGATACCCTATACAATTCAATATGCCGTTTTGTTCTCCAATGCAACTACAACACACATCACTGCAAAATGCTCAAAGAATTAGATTGGTCATCACTTGAGTCTAGGCACAAAGTTCACCTTTCCTGTCTTGCCTTCATATACTTTCTGGGCAAGCTACCCATCTACCTGAACAAGCTCCTCACCCCTACCACATGCAGCACTTACCATCTGAGATCTGACTCCAAAAGACTGTTCATGGTCCGAAGGTTCAGCAAAGTATCCGGCCGCTCCTCCTCCTCTTACCGTGCACCCCAAAACTTGAACAACCTACCGGAAACTCTCACAGCCTTCCTACTGTCTCTGTACGTACTCCCTACCTACCAATTAGACTGTAAGCTCCTCGGAGCAGGGACTCCTCTTCCTAAATGCTACTTTTATGTCTGAAGCACTTATTCCGATGACCTGTTATTTGTATTATTTGTTATTGTAGCAGGGTTCTCCCTGGCCCCCCTAACCCGCACGGAGCAGCGGGGACCCCCACGGTATGTCAGGCAGTTGCAGGGGCGATCGTGTCGCCGGGGGCTCTCGGTGACATCAGTGACAGGGCGCTGCCATCTTGCGTGCGTTTGCGCATGCGCGGTGCGTATTTAGAGTTGCGGCGCCCATTACCCTTAGCACAGGGACTCCCCAACGTCACCCCTGCACAGTTAAGAGTAGCGGCGGCCATTTTACGATCGTGCATGCTCAGTACAGATCGCACACGAGGGCCCAATGATAAAGAGGTCCTGAGTGGACTACAATTCCCAGCAGCCTCTGGGGACTGCCATTTCACCCAGATCACATGCAGCCAGATAGCCACTAAGGCTTACAGATTCTCATGCTGCATGTGCATACATTGTTATGTGCTGAGTCAGGAAGCAGACAGTGAAGCACATGAGTCAGTCAGACTGAGGAGACAGTGGGGGAAGGAAGGGGGCAGAGAGCTGCAAGCTTCTGCCCTAGACCAGAAGTATCCCGGGCTAGAGTTGAGGCCCTGACTCCACCACTAGTGAGGGTGGGTGTTCATAGGGACAGGCCCTTAGGTAAGGACCCTATGCCCCTTCAGCTGTGTAGTTCCTTAGTGCAGGGACCCAGTGAAAGGGTTTGCTGCATGTTCCTGTATACTGTGTTGCTGATCCAGAGACTGTCCTTATGGTGGGACGTCAGGCTGGACCCCATCCCACGCGGAGGTACAGATCAGCGCTGGGCCAAGTGGATCCGGTAGACCTTTTACAAAGACACCCAGGTGCTGGGGCACCTGGGCAGGTATTTACACCCTTCTACACGTGCACCAACATTACCTTGCTCCTCACATGTGACAGGCCTCTTCACACACTTGGGTGTACTTGGACTCTCTGGACACGGGGTTGGGAAGGGGATGCTCTGAGGATCCTGGCTTTACAAGGCACAAGAAAGAACCAAGCACTTAAGAATTAAACGCGTTACAGTAGTTATACGTGCAATCAACTCATTTTCTTATTTTACATCATTGGAATCTTACCTCCGGGAAAATTACACCCTATACCCACAATTGCAATCTCATCTCCGTTTTCATCCATACTGTTTTTAGTTATGTCCTAAAAGAAAGAGCAGTTGTTACAATAACCTTAAGATTCTTATTTTAAGGGGCTTATTCATTAGCTCCGTTAGCTCCATACCGGGCAATCTGCACGGAAAGCCCCATTAACGTGAATAGGGCTTTCCGTGCAGATCACATGGTACAGCGCTAAAGGAGCTTAATGAATAACCCCTAAGGCTCTAATAAGGGAAGTGCCAAAAAGTTGCTGGTACATCCTCATCGGGCAACAAAATAGTATTTTAAAAAAGTCAGAAAAATTATATACATATAGATAGAATACAGAAAAGAAAATGTGCTAAAAATAATCAGAAATGGGCTAACAATAACCAATACAACATTATAGATAACTGATATCCCAGTGACTATAGTATCCATGTACATACATGTAACCAGGTCCCCTCTGGTCCGCCGGTCCCTCCGCTACCCCCTATTCTTACCTCCGTTGCTGGGAGCAGGCCACCGACATTACGGTGAGGGCACCGCCATCTTTCTTTGTGCCGTGCATGCGCAGTACCAGCTCGCGCATGCGCAGTAGGTTTCCAAGTGTGGTGGCCATCTTGCTCCAGCCCACGCATGCACAGTAGGCCTAGCAAGCGGTGGCCATTACACCCAAAGCTCCGCCGGGGAGCTACAGGTCCCAGCAGCCTCAGGGGTGCACACCACATGGGGAAATACAGCCAATAGGACTGCAGTATACTCTGATTGTAGGAAGGATACATTTGGCGCGCTCAGCGGGACAACTCCAGAAGGAAGAGGGACCCCAATGGAGCAGGTAGTGTCCAGGGAGCAGTGCTTCCCTGGACTAGGTTAACACAGATTCCCAGCAAGCTCAAACTCCTACACCCACCACAAAGTGAATATATATTTATGTCAACCAGAGCGCTGTTGAGCGTGGCAATTGTATACAACAAGAGACAGGGGGTGCCCAACGCTGCATCCAATTGACAAAACATATAGAGTAAAATACTTCAATAATAAATACTTGGTTATTTAGTTAACCCTTTGGCCAAAGGCGTTATAAGCCTGCATACCAACGTCAAGGTATAACCAAGATAATGCAGGTCCTACACTACACTGTGAACCCTTCCCCTTACCTCTGTGAGAGGGAAAGAACCATAATGGGTCTTGTTCCTGCAGCAAGTGAAATGACCTTCCAACTTAAAAGGGTGAAGGGGGAGGAGTGAGCTCTGGGAGGAGGTGCCACAGCCTCCAAAAGAGACATAGGTTAACACAGATTCCCAGCAAGCTCAAACTCCTACACCCACCACAAAGTGAATATATATTTATGTCAATCAGAGCGCTATTGAGCATGGCAATTGTATACAACAAGAGACAGGGGGTGCCCAACGCTGCATCCAATTGACAAAACATATAGAGTAAAATAGGCCAGATCTCCCCCCTTAGGCCACAGCTAGGCCCCAATTCACAAGAGGTTGTGGCTATTACAAAAAAAGGCCCATAGTTACCCAGTAGCTGCTTATAGTCAGTTACAACAGCGGTGTGCAAACGGTGGGGCGCAACACCCAGGGAGGGTGCGAGACTGCCTGCGGGGGGCGCGCGGTTTACAGAGGCCCCGCTCGCTTCCTGAAGGCATTTAAATTATGTGCCGGGGGAGCTGCAGGGCCTCTGTAAACCTTTACTGTCCTTGGCTCCACACGCGTCGCTATGGCAACGCGGCGTCAAATGATGCCGCAGGGTCATGTGATGTCACATTGCTATGGCAATGTGACATCAAGACGCCGGAGCCGAGGTAAGTGGGGGTGAGGGTGGGTGCAGGGGTGAGGTGACTGCCGGCAGGGGGGCGCAGGGAAAAATGTTTGCGCCCCCTGAGTTACAGCACCTGTGAGAGACCACATGGTGACTGCAGTCTGTGGTCTGGGACCAGACCACCTCTGTTGTAAGAGACTCTGTATGTTGATACTATCCACGCAGGAATTCACCCCACGTAGAGGCAGACGCCATCGCGGATGACGACAGCATTGGATAAGACGAACCCCTTTGTAAATCTGCAGTTCCTGGGTGCTGGAGCCTCGGGTAGGTACCTCAACAAGTGCACCAACATTCCACTGGATCGTGCTATCTCCTACACTTTTGGGTGGGCCCAGACATTGGAGAAAAGAACATCAGTGTATTGGCGCCAATCACCCTATGTACTTTGAGGACACTCACTGGTGGTACTAGGTTGGGCCTATTATACTATGTGGTACAGGGTACTGCTTCTTGCATGTTCAGTAAAGGTTGTTGTTATATACCTGAGTGTGTGTTCTTGATATTGTTTCTGTAAGGGGCCTATCTCACCACGTTGGGATCCCTTACAGGCGGGCTCTGCACCGAGATGGATATCACCCTTGGCTCTCAGTGGCGGATGCTCAGGGCTTCTGTTTGCCAGACAGATAATAGCAGTACCGGTAGTTCCTTCCCAGGTACGGGGGTACAAGGGCTACATACAATACGTACAAATTGGCGCAGTCCTCACTGTTAATCAGGTTCTACTGGATTCTTCAAGGACACACCAATTAAAAAAGTGAATTTCTCTCTATTTTGTTTATTTTCCAGCCATTAATTTTTCTCAATAAAAACATGGAATTAAAGAGGGAGTATCTAATTTATCAGGAGTAAAACTAACATAGCTACAGAACCAACATCCACATGTTGTAGTTTATAACAGTATGTACTCTCTGGTCCAGCATGTCTTTCTCTCCTCTCCTGTACGGCATATCTTTCTCTCCTCCATCCCAGTATGACTCTCTACTCCCTCCGCCTCCCCCCTCCTGCATGACTCTCCTCTCCCCTCAGCATGATTCTCTCCTCCCCGGTCCACCATGGCTTTCTCTCCTCTCCCTCACAGCATCTTTCTCTCTCCTTTCCTCATACAGTAGCATGTCTTTTTCTCTCTCCTCTCCTTCTCAGCATCTTTCTCTCTCCACTCCTCCTCGGCATATCTTTCCCTCTCCTCCCCCTCAGCATGTCGATATCTCTCTCTCTCTTGTCCCCCCAACATACTTTCTCTCCTCTACCCCCTAATGCCTGCTTCTAATATAAACTAACCCTGCCTGTAACCCTTTCTTTCCACTTACCCTTCCTTACAGACTGTAAGCTCCTTGGTGCAGGACTCCCCTTATCTACTATTGCAACGTATGTTAATGTTTATTTTATTATTTTTCACCCTCCAACCCTATTGTATGACCTGTCTCTTTTTTTTTTTTTTTTACTGCTTTTAAAGTAACTCTTAATTTTTTGGGGCCTATTTTAAGTTTTTTGGTTACATTATTTTAGTTTCCAATTCCCACAAGCCCCCCAATACATAGAGGGGGGAGAGGTGGATGCCAGTGGGGGGGGGGGGAGAGAGGTGGATACCAGTTAAGGGGGGAGGGAGAGAGGTGGATGCCAGTGGGGGGGGGAGAGGTGGATGCCAGTTAGGGGGGGGGAGAGAGTGCATGCCAGTAGGGGGGGAGAGGTGGATGCCAGTAGGAGGGGGGGGGGGATGCCAGTAGGTGGGGGGGGCGGTGGATGCCAGTAGGAGGGGGGGGAAGGTGGATGCCAGTAGGAGGGGGGGAGGTGGATGCCAGTAGGAGGGGGGGAGGTGGATGCCAGCAGGAGGGTGTGGAGGTGGAAGCCAGTAGGAGGGGGGGAGGTTGTGCCGCGTAGGAGTGATGTGTCAGAGACACACAGACTGAGGGCGGGTGCGGAGGGTCTCTGGATGCCGGGCGACGGGCCAGTAGGTGTCGGGGCCTGGGGGGGGGAAGGTGGATGCCGGTGGGGGGGGGGTGGTAATGCCGGTTGGGGGGAGGGTTGTGGATGCCGGTGGTGACTGTGTGGATGCCGCTTGGGTGCAGGTGGGTGGATGCCGGTTGGGTGGAGGGGGGTGGATGCCGGTGGTGGGGGGGGGAAACCGTGTGACCGCGTGGATGCCGGTGTGGGGGGTGGGGGGGAGTGAGGAGCAGGCTGCGGCTGGACTCGGAGGGCCACGTGGGCTAGGCCAAACACCGATTGTGTTGTGTAGGAGTGGAGGGCGGGCGCGTAGGAGTGAAGGGCGGGCACGGAGGATCTCTGGATGCCGGGACGGTAGGTGTGGGGGCTTCGGGGGGTGGGGGGGTGAAGGTGGATGCCGGTGGAGGGGGATGATCCTAGGGTGACCAGATTTACAAAAGTAAAAACCGGGACACATTTTAAAAAAAATGTATAAAACAAATGATATCACCAACTGCGCCCCTTCTCCTTTATGTCTCTCTACCCCACTCTGTCCCCCCTTCTCTCACACACACACCCCTTTCTCTCTCCCTCCCCCCATATCCCTCTATTCTCATTCTCCCCATCCCTACATTCTCATTCCACCCTTCCCTGTCTCTCTCTCTCCCCCATTCTCTCTCTTTCCCCCCATTCTCTCTCTCTCCCCCTTCCCCCCCATTCTCTCTCTCCACCCATTCTCTCTCTCCCTCCCCTCATTCTCATTCTCTCTCTCCCTCCCTCTCTCTCTCTCCCCCCACATTCTCTCGCTCTCTCTCCCAATTATCTCTCCCCATTCTCTCCCCCATTCTCTCCCTCTCTCCCCCATTCTCTCCCTCTCTCCCCCATTCTCCCCCCTCTCCCTCTCATTCTGTGCTCTCCTCCATTTTCTGTCTCTCTCCCCCCCTTCTCTGTCTCTCTCTCTCCCCTCCCCCCCATTCTCTGTCTCTCTCTCCCCTCCATTCTCTGTCTCTATCCCTCCCCCCATTCTCTGTCTCTCCCCATTCTTTGTCTCTCTCTCTCTCCCCCATTCTTTGTCTCTCTCTCCGCTCCCCCATTCTCTGTGTATCTCCTCCATTTTCTGTTTCTCTCTCCCCCCCCCCATTCTCTGTGTCTCCTCCATTTTCTGTCTCTCTCCCCCCCATTCTCTGTCTCTCTCTCTCCCCTCCATTCTCTGTGTCTTCCCCCATTCTGTGAAACCCCCCATTCTCTCTCTCACCTCCCCCCCATTCTCTCCTCCCCCATTCTCTCTCTCTCTCCTGTCCATTCTCTCTCTTCCCCCATTCTCTCTCTCTCCCCCCATTCTCTCTCTCTCTTCCCCCCATTCTCTCTCTCCCCCATTCTCTCTCTCTCCCCCCCATTCTCTCTCCCCCCCATTCTCTATCACCCCCATTCTCTCTCACCCCCATTCTCGGCTCTCTACCCCTCCCCCCCCGTTCTCGGCTCTCCGTCCCCCCATTCTCTCTCTCCTTCCCCATTCTCTCTCTCCTCCCCCATTCTCTCTCTATACCCTCCATGCTCTCCCCCCCCCATTCTCTCTCCCCCCTTCTCTGTCTCTCTCCCCCCACCCCCTATTCTCGTCTCTCTCTCCCCTCCATTCTCTGTCTGTCTCTCTCTCCCCCACCCCATTCTGTGTGTCTCTCTCTCCCCCATTCTTTGTCTCTCTCTCTCCCCATTCTCTGTCTCTCTCTCCCCTCCATTCTCTGTCTCTCTCTCCCCTCCATTCTGTCTCTCTCTCCCCCCCTTTCTCTGTCTCTCCTCCATTTTCTGTCTCTCGCCCCTCCATTCTCTGTCTCTCTCCCCTCCATTCTCTGTCTCTCACCCCCATTCTCTGTGTCACCCCCCCCCCAATCTGTCTCTCTCCCCCCATTCTTTGTGTCTCTCTCTCTCCTCCCCACACTCTGTGCCCCTCTTCCCATGCTGTGCCCCTCTCCCCATGCTGTGCCTCTCTCCCCACACTGTCTCTCCACATGCTGTGCCTGTGCCTCTCTCTGTGTCTCTCCCCATGCTGTGCCTCTCTCTGTGTCTCTCCTCATGCTGTGCCTGTGTTCTCTCTGTGTCTCTCCCCATGCTGTGCTTGTGCCTCTCTCTGTGTCTCTTCCCCCCCCCCCATTGTGTGAGTGAGTGTGTGTCTGTGTCCCCCATTCTGGACCATACCTGCATGGGTGGGGGAAGCCATCTTGAGCCCTGGCAGCAGACACCAGAAGTTCTCACTGACACTTCCGGGTCTCACTGCTGGGCTCCGCAGTTCAGACCCGGCCTCTGCTCTCCTCCATGCATTGTCTGCTCTCTGCTGCCCCCCCCTGCTCTGATGGTCAAAAGCGGAACAGACACAAAAAAACAGAACATTTTACAGCATGCAGGGCAGCCGGGACAGAGACTAAAAAACGGGGACAGAGGTTAAAAAAACGGGACTGTCCCGGCTAAACCGGGACACCTGGTCACCCTAAGGTGGATGGTAATGCTGGTTGGGTGGATGCAGGGGGGACCGTGTGGATGCCGGGGGGGACGGGACCGTGTGGATGCCGGGGGGGACGGGACCGTGTGGATGCCGGGGGGGACGACTGTGTGGATGCCGGGGGGGGGACGACTGTGTGGATGCCGGGGGGGGGGGTCGAGGGAGGAGCAGGCTGCGACTCGGAGGGCTGCGTGGGCTAGACCCAAAACTGTTTATGCCGCGTTGGAGTGGAGGAGTGCCGGGCGGCGGGCTGGTAGGTGTGGGGGCCTGGGGGGAAGGCTTTCGGTGGATGCCGGTTGGGGGGGGGGAAATGTCGGACGGGACGGAGCCCGACAAAAAACAGACTAGAGTATACAGTACACTGTAGACAGACAGACACACGCACACACAACAGTGACTGAGGGTGAAACTCAGACAGACACAATCACATTCATAGGACAAATAACAATTAAAGCATGGATTTACTTAACGTTTCTGTGGTGTTGTATTTGAATAAGCAGCTGCACAGCCGGAAACATTCAAACACGCTTCTCCCGCCTGTGCAGTTGCTTATATTAGCTTAAGTTCTCCCACTCCCCGCCCATGAGGAGGGCCACGCTTCTCCCGCCAGTGCCCTCTGTACCCCGCTGTTGGCGGGCTTGGGTAGGGTCATGCCAAACCATTGGATTTGGCAGTGATTTTATCGAAGCTACTAGAATAGGCCTCTTGGGCTTGCTGCTTTGAAATACCAATAACAAAAGACATTTTTAAGGTTAGATGAAGCAATTGTCTTTTTCTCTTTCATGAGCAATATAACCAAAAAATAGTAAAATTCCATCAGGAGATTATTGCCCCATTGTGCAATTTTTTTTCATTATTCAGGAAGAAATTCAATTTGCAGTAGTCGTCTTATAATTTGCAGAGTGAATGTTGCTGTACTGTATTTTCTACAAAGTAACAGTAAAGAACATAAAGGGCTAACAGCATCCATATTTTCTGATAGTATCATTATTTAAAACATAAAAACATGACTTATTTTATTATTATTATCAATATTATTTAAGCAGCAGTTTGCATTTGTTTTGTTTTTTTTACTTGAAGAGCTCTCTTCTTGCCTTTTGTTAATGTTGTTTTTTTTTGTTTGCTTTTGAAATTGTTCCATTAAAGGAGATATATTAATATTTATTCATTAATATTAAAATGGACCTCTCCCCAGAGCCAAGTGCAGCCTAAATGTAACCATAATACCAAACAAATCATTAAAAACAGAGCAGGACATGCGCAGTGGGCAAGATACTAATATTATATGAGTTAAACCAGGGGTGCGCAAACTGGTGGGTGCAAGATTTTTCAGGGGAGTGCGGGGGTTGCAGAGGTCCTGCGCTCTTCCCCAAGGCATTTAAATTAAATGCCGGAGAATCGCATGAGGCCTCTGCAACTATCCTTACCTTGTTTTCGGCGACGCGTCGCTATGGCAATGTGACGTCAAATGACGCCGCTGGTCATGTGACATTATGTTGCCATGGCAGCATGACATCACGCGACCTCATTTGACGCCGGGGAGCCGGAGACAAGGTGAGGGAGGGGCGCAAGCAGGGAGGGAAGCAGCCAGGGGTGCGCAGCAGGGAAAGATTGCACCCCCCTGAGTTAAACACTTTACAAGTAATGGTGGTTTGTTAAGATGATGAGTAGGAGAAAGCTAGAAATAAAAAAAATTGCCTACGTGACACTTTCTGTATTTTGAAAATTATGAAATTAACAATAAAAAATCAATATAAATAATGGGTAATATTGACTAAACGGTGCTAAACAAAACAAAAAAAAAGCCTTATGGCCCATTAGTTACAAATTTACTAAGCGGTGTTAAGCCACGAGGCACCTTATTGTCTGAACGGGCCATAATACTGTATAACTTAAGGCTTAGAACCTCTTAGTAAATATGGCCCAATGTCTCTTATTTAACAATTAGTTTTATGTTCACTTTGAGGTGAATTAAATAAGCGCCTATAAGAGTAAAAAGATTTTTGGGGGTCGTAACAAAGAATATTATCATTTTCTCCTTACCTTTCATCGCAGTTGTGAAATGAAAATATGAACCGGTCTCTTATATACTGTACCATTTTAAAAATGTTATTTCACAATCATTAACTGGACCAGTCAGGGAATAAATGTGTCAGCACTACAAGGAAGATAAAAAGTTCATAGCACCCTTTCCAATTAAATATAATCTTTAACGTTTAATATATAACGTTTTTATGGCACAGTAGCTGAAGCATATCTTATAAAGATTCACAAATAATTGACTAGAAGAGAAAGGTTCACATTTCAAGCCCCCCATGGCCTTTCCTCGGGCCTCTAACACTTTTTTTGTCACTATATCTTTGTATTCGTCACATTTTTGCTTTAGATTAAATAACCTTTTTTTTGCATAAATGTAAAAGTTCATTCATTTTTGGATTTTTTCTGCACCCAGCAGAGAGACCTGAGCATCAACTATAAATGTTGCCTTTTAATATCAGGTGAGTGAGTGCATGGTCCAAATAACATTAGTTACATATTAAAGCAACACAAGGAAGATAGTTTGGAAAAACTTTAGATGAGGAGGAAATTAAAGAGTAAAAAACACACCGGCAATTTATTTTTTAACCAAAAGGGGAATTTTAAGTGTTAAATGACTGACCATAGAGGAAGAATATAACAATTAAAGTGCATATGTGAAAGTTATCTGACAGATAGTAACCACTTTGCTTGACCAGCTAACATCTTTAGTATTGCAATAGCATAGTAAAAAATGAAATCCCTATCAGATAGTTGTATTTTGTTTATGGATTTGATAGGACATGGCAGTACACATAATAATATATAGCACCCTTTTTGTATCATAAGTTTTTATTGATTTTTTTTTAACATTACATGGAATAAAAGAGATCGATAAAATGAATTAAAAATAAATGTGATCCCTTTTGAGACATAAGTTATAAAATTCCTTGTCATACTGTAGTCACCTTGCATAAATTTGGTTCGGGAAACTGGAGACTGTAGATAACATTGATCAAGATTTATATATATAACTTCCAGTAGGTGAAAATGGGCTCATGAGTTTATATTTCTATTTATTTCAATGTAGAGGCCCACAAACATCGTAAATCATTACTTTAGAATGCAATATAGATGGAACCAGATTCTAGAGATTAATTTAATCGTTGTAGAAGTAAAACTCAATAAGTGCATTTTTTTTTAAACTCATTAAATGCACTTCTGACTTGGAATATATATATTGATACAGCTCAACACTGCTATCAGCTACAACGCAGATCCGCTTATAACGCGGTCTGAGCGTGGCTCCCGATTTAGAACATCTCCCAGGTTTGTTTGTTTTTAACATAGCGATTCAATGCTTTATTGACACACAGAGACAGACACACACACGGACACACGGAGACAGACACGGACACACAGACACACACAAGCAAATTGCGTAATTTCGTTTGAGTCACTTCGCGTCATTATATCAAGCATAATCAGCACCATATAAAGTGTTTAAAAGCAGAAACGAACATGAAACACAGACAGAGCTCAATGCACATCCAGCGAAACTTTATACACGGTACAGTGCCTAAATATACATGTATTGATATCTATTAAATAAAATGGTCTTTTAGGTTAACATTTTGGCCAAATTGTTGTAAGCCCCTGAGCCACTGCACGGCAGACCAAATCTCAAGGGTCCCTACACTAATATAAATTCTTAATAACCTGTGCATTGCCAGGAAGAATGATTTATAATAAATCTGTCAAAATTAGTTACAAAGTTCTAAGTCTGATTGAAGCTTTTATTAACCTGTACATTACCAGGAAAAGCACTTCTTAATAACCTGTGCATTGCCAGACTTAGAACTTTGCAACTAATTTTGACAGATTTATTATAAATCATTCTTCCTGGTAATGTACAGGTTATTAAGAATTTATATTAGTGTTAGGACCCTTGAGACATGGTCTGCCCTGGAGTGGCTCAAGAGCTTACAACACTTTGGCCAAAGAGTTAAACTAAAAGACCATTTTATTTAATAGATATCAATACATGTATATTTAGGCACTGTACCGTGTATAAAGTTTCACATTCCCGGTTATATCGCGGTCTCATTATGTGGACCCCAAGCACTACGTTATAACGGGGTTCAGCTGTATCTCTATTGAAAAACGAATTAAATGCCTATTTAGTCATAATTCAGAGTTACCAAAACATATAACTCATTAAGCATGATTTTGAAATAACATCAAAAAGAACATTTAATCGCCTTTTCCTCAGAACTCAAAGAATGTAGTTAATGACTTTTACATATACAATGACGATATAATATTATTGAAAGACAGAGAATGGGGTAAGAGATTACCTTGCATCTCTGATCCTCTTTAAGGATAAAATGACTTTCTAATATTAAATTAAATATATTTCTAAAAAGTAAAATTTGTGTATGTGTATGTGACATGCTAAGTCATAAATACAATTTAAGTAGAACCTCATTTGCTCGTAGAGCAGGGCTCTGAACGCGGAGGATCTTCATGTTGCCTTTAGATGCCCAGCTGCCCAAACAAAGTAAAAAATTAGCCATGTACAATTTTTCACACTAAAACTCATTGTAATGTAAATACATATATGGTACAGATGTTATAAATGCTTGTAAAATGTTGCAATAGTTTCATTATTTAGGGTTTTAAATATATCTAAAGTTACATTGCAATAAGCCTGTGGCCCTTCTAATCCTACAGTAAATATTTTCTGATCTGGCCCTTTTGGAGAACTGTCTAAGAGAGTAGTGGACTGTCGTCAGCCCCCAAATCTGGTGCTCGAAAAACAATAGGTATTGAACTGGAGAAAGCTGTAAACTTGGCAAATAAATCCTTAATGTCTGCACCTGCTCCTGTGTGTCTATGAGTGCAAGCCACAATTCAGAGAAAGTCACAAAGGTAAATAGGGTTGGTATATATATATATATATATATATATATATATATATATATATATATATATATATATATATATATAAACCGTGAAACCGCTGATCAATGTCACTGGTAACAAAATATCAATGTGGCTCTGACACAACTGACTTAGTGTTATAAGCATGATGATGTTGCCGGGGCTACTCACGATCACCGGGCAGGCATCCGACGGCTCCAGCGTGACATGGTTCCCAGTAGAGCAAGTATCTTCACTCCGGACAGCCAAAATGATACACGCAGGAGCCTTCTCACAGCGACTCCAGCACAGCATGCCTCCAGGCAGAATATCAGCATAGATAGAACACGATCCAAACCAGGAACCAGAGCACAGCCGAAAAGATGTAACAAAGGGCAAGACCGTTCAAATATTTATTTCATTTAAAGAACATGCAGATAAAGTCCTGACAGATCCTCTAACGTATTTCATGCTCAGGGCGCTTTGACAAAGAGTCCTATACGTGAAATGCGTTAGAGGATCTGTCAGGACTTTATCTGCATGTTCTTTTAACTAAATAAATCTTTGAACGGTCAACTTGTCCTATGATACTTCTTTTCGGCTGTTCTCCAGTTCCTGGTTTGGATCGTGTTCTCTTTGGAGAACTTTGGTTCCTGTGCGCAGTCTTTCCCCTACCAGCTCTCATGCTCTTGATGTCCCAGAGCCTATGCAGCTAGGAAGCCACCAGCTCTCTGTCTCTGAGAAGCAACGCCGGAGGAGTGGCGGTCTCTGTCTCTATTGCGGGTTACCCGGACATCTTGTGCTTCGTTGTCCCACAAAGCCAGGAAACGCCAGGTATGAGGGGATCTCATTGGGTACCATTTCTCCTTTCCCTTCTAGTAAAGGAGTCTTGCCGACTCGGATCATGCTCCCAGTTCTCCTCGAGAGTCCCGACTTCCGTGCTTCCGCCTCCGTCTTCATTGATTCCGGGTCTGGAGGAAATTTCATGGACCATAATTTCACCATAAAAATCCCTCTGGTGAAGATATCCGTGCCCGTCGGGTTGGAGGCCATTGATGGACACCCGCTTCAGCCAGCCCTCATCTCCTTGGAGACACAGCCACTCTCTCTCTACCCTTGATGGTCACAAGGAGAACATAACTCTGGATGTAATCCATTCACCCTCGGTACAAGTAATTTTGAGTCTCCCTTGGCTCCAACAGCATAACCCACAATTAGACTGGACTGACAAGAGACCCATTCAATGGGGCCCCCTATGTACCAGCTCCTGTGTTATTCCTGTGCAACATATCTACGGCTAGATACCCCTAAGTCAGACAAGCCTACTCTTCCTTACTCCGAATTCTTAGATGTCTTTGATAAGGTCTGTTCTGAGATTCTCCCTCCTCGTCACCCTTTTGATTGCCCAATAGACCTTCTGCCCGGGGCTGTCCTTCCCAAGTCTAGGTCCTACCTGCTCTCTATGCCCGAGACCAAGACGATGAAGGACTACATTCAGGAGAATCTAAAAAAAGGCTTAATTAGGAATTCCTCTTTCCCAGACGGGGCTGTTTTTTTTTTCATTAAAAAGAAAGATGGCTCACTCCGTCCATGCATAGATTACAGAGGCCTTAAAAAAATTACCTTAAAAAAACGGTACCCCCTGCCACTTATCTTTGAATTATTTGATCGCCTGCCAGGTTCTATTATCTTTTCCAAACTTGATCTCCGTGGGGCTTACAATTTAATACGTATAAGGCAAGGGGGTGAGTGGAAGATGGCATTTAATACTAGAGATGGTCACCACGAATATCTGATCATGCCCTTCGGACTATGTAACGCCCCTGCTGTTTTTCAGGAATTTGTGAATGAGATTTTTCGGGATGTTCTCAATACCTTTGTCATAGTTTACCTCGATGATATCCTTATTTTTTCCAGATCTCTCACTGAACACATCCAGCACACCAAGCTGGTCCTCTCTCGTCTCTGCGAGCACCATCTCTATGCCAAGGTGGAGAAATGCATGTTTCACCAAACATCCACTTCCTTCCTAGGATATATCATTTCTGATGCCGGTCTCTCTATGGATCAGAGAAACTCAAGGTAGTTTTGGACTGGCAACACAACTGACTTCACTCAAAGCGATTCAGCGATTCTTGAGCTTCGCGAATTATTATCGCAAATATATCCATAATTTCTCTTCTACAGTCGCCCCGATCACTGCTCTTACGAATAAAGGGTTGGATACTTCTTCCTGGCCTCCTGAGGCACTTCAGGCCTTTGATGCTCTCAAGAACGCCTTTGTTTCTGCTCCCATCCTACGCCATCCTGACCCCAAACTCCCCTTCACTCTTGGAGATAGATGCGTCAGATGTAGGCGCTGAACTAGCAACCCCATTGAGTGGGAAAAGGGCAGAGAGACAGATTCAAGAGGGGAAAACTCAAAGGGCTGTTTTTAAACACTCTGTAACTGCTGCCATACAGTATGCCTACAATAAGACGAGCACCCGACACGAGGGAAATCTCATGACCGCGCACATAGAAAAAAGACTATACTTGGGAAAAGTCCTCCTCGAGCGACTGAGGGGTGCTGATCTCAAGCACCTTCAGGAGGAGACACGAATAAACTGGAGAAAGGGCTCCAATCCCAGCAGGACTGAGGGTTCTCTTCCTCCATCCACTCTCATTCAAGTCACAGAGATATCTAGAATGAGACTGGAAGGATGGGCTTTGGCCGTGGCAAGCCCGAGCTTCCCACAAACAGGGGAGGTATGTAACAGGGGACTTATCCCTGTTCACAAATGTGCCTCTAATCCAGCAGTGTGGTGGTTAACTGCTGGTAGGCAATTAACTAACACCATCTGCCTGATTTAGATGGCTTAGAAAAAGCCTGCCTTTGAGACAGGAAGTAACTCCTTAGCTCACATGTGAGCTGAACTTTGGAGACAGAGCAGAGGTTCTTGAGTCTCCCATGAGAGACTGACTAAGAGAACACAGATCTCTGGAACTGACCATGTCTTGAGCTCTGCCAGAAGACACAGCAGAGCTGCTTCCAAGACACAGGGGAAACTTCTAAACCTGAATGCTGACAAACCCTGAAGAAAAGGTAGCAACCAAGGACAGAGAAGATTTTCCCTCCAAACTACAAGGAACAGATAAGACTTTTATTACAAGACTTTTTATATCTGTTAATTTCATGCTATGTGTTTGGGGCTGCGAGACATGCTTAACTAAGGGAGTTGTGAATTGCATAGTACTTCACTAGAACCACTCCCAAGTGAATAGAAGTTGTGTTTCCCCCTTGTTTGGATGGTTTCCTGATGTTAAGGAAAAGGCACAATAAAGCCTCGTTATAATTTCACCTTATAAAGTCTCCAATTGTGTACCTCTGTGAACGTCCGTCTACAGTGGGCAACCGCAAACTTTTAGCTATCAAGCTAGCTCTCCAAGAATGGAGACATCTATTGGAAGCCACTGAGAACCCCATTTCGATCAACGCAGATCATAAAAATGTGTTGTATATTGAAGGGGCTCGTCGACTTGGCTCCCGTCAGGCTCGTTGGGCTCTTTTTCTCAAGATTCAACTATGTCATTTCTTACATCCCTGGAACCAAGAACCTCAAGGCCGTTGCTTTATCCCACCAATTTGTCTCTGAAGACAAAACAGAGGACATTTCTGAAACTGTCCTACCCTCTAAAATATCATCTCTGCCAATTCCTTCGACATATTGGATAAGATCCTGGCTTCCCAATCACGCGTTCCTAAGGGTATAGAGGTGCCGGATGGTTGTCTGTATGCTGCTCCACAATTCCGCAAAAAATCCTTGAATGGGGTCACTCCTCTAAATCCTCCAGTCATCCAGGTACGAAAAGAACTTCGGATTTAATCAGACACACTTTTTGGTGGCCTAACAGTTTTCTAAACAGGTGCATTTTATTCCCCTCAAGGGCCTTCCCAATTCTGCCACTCAGGCAGACATCTTTATTAAAGAGATTTTTTGCATCCATGGAGTCCCACTTTCCATAGTGTCCGATCGCGGATCCCAATTTAGATCCAAGTTCTGGCAGGCCTTCGCTCAGAGGTTGCATATTGCACTTCATTTCTCGTCAGGTTACCACCAAGACGACTGGCTGGAACTCCTGCCATGGGCCAAGTTCGCCCATAACTCCCTCAGAAACTAATCCACCCAAGAGTCGCCGTTCTTTATAAATTAGGGGTTCCACCCCTCACGCCTTCCCGTCTCTTCTACTCTATCCGGGGTCCCTGCAGCAGTCTCCAGAGTAAATACTGTACAGGACTCCTGGAGGAGAATTCAGAGAACACTACAAGAGGCCATACTGAGACAGAAATCACAGGCGGATCGCCATCGCTGTGAGGCACGCAAGTTTCGGCCAGGAGACAAGGTGTGGCTTTCTTCGAGGAATATTAGGTTGAAGACCCCTACGTTGAAGCTGGCTCTCAGGTTCCTAGGCCCCTTTACTGTGCTGGAACAGGTTAACCTGGTGGCCTATCAGCTACAACTTCCTCAATCCATGAGGATTCCGGCGGTCTTCCACGTCTTCCTTCTTAAACCGGTCTTCCAAAGTCCCAGATTCCCCGACATCTCTGCTAAACCACCACCGATGATGGTACAAGGCCGAGAGGAATTCGAAGTCCAGTCTATAATAGACTCACGAAGGTCCCGAGGATCAGTCCAGTACCTGCGTGGCAAGTTCCTAAATGCCCACTTGTCTCCTGCAGCCTATCCCTGCCTCCGCAGAGGCCACACCTCCGCTCTGCCCCAGCCTCATTGGTTCCTGTTTACATAAAAGACTTTCACTTTCACCTTGCTGAGCATAAACCTGTGTAGCCTTGTGTTCCTGCGTTTGCTATGCCTTGTTGCTGTCTCTCTGTTGCTTTCTTGTGTACCGACCCAGCTTGATTATAGGACACCATCTGGATAAAGACCCTGGTTTGACTATTGGGCCCGCTCTGGATAACGACTCCAGCTTGCCTCTGACTACCCGCACCTCTCCATCCCTGATCATGGCTTACGGACACTCTACCAATCTCCTGGCTCCAAACCCCGACCGCGGCACAATGGACTCCGACCATCCCACTGGCTCCGCCCCCGGACTACGGCAAGTATCTGAACTAACCCGATCTCTCCAATCCAGACCCAGCTACGTTGGCAACCCACTCTCCAGGCATGCCCCCGCTGCTGTGGGTGTGCAGTGTCATACTTTCCCACCTCAGTACCGGGGTCCCACCTTGTTCGTTGTGAGCGCAAGCGTTACAGATAAACAATGACACAAATATTGAGGACATTACGAAAGATCTCGTTCACAAACTCTTGGAAGAACGCTGAAGCATTACACAAGCCAAAAGGCATAACTAGATTTCGTAGTGGCCATCACATGTGTTGAAGGCCGTCTTCCATTCATCCCCCTGACGTATGCGTATCAGATTGTAGGCACCTCAAAGGTCAAGTTTAGAGAAAATTGTGGAACCTTTTAAACGATCAAAAAGCTCTGAAATAAGAGGTATGGATAACGATTCTTCAGGGTAATTTTGTTAAGCCCCCTGTAATCTATGCAGGGGTGAAGGGACCCATCTTTCTTCTTTACGAAAAAGAAACCAGCCACAGCTGGGGATGAGGAATTTCAGATGAAACCCTTTTTCAAGTTCTTTTGAATGTATTCAGACATTGCTTTAGTCTCGGGGAGAGAGAGACGGTAGGATCTGGATTTGGGAAGAACAGCTCCAGGCAAAAGATCATTAGAGCAATCAAAAGGGCAATGAGGGGGTAGAACCTCTGAACGAACTTTATAAAATACATCTAGAAATTCGGTATAAACCTCAGGAAGAGAGGCTTGTCTGGTTTGGGAATTTCCAGACCACAAATCTGTTGTCCCGAAGGGAAACAAGAATTGGCACATTGGGGACCCCATTGTATAGGTTTCTTGTTAGTCCAATCTAGGTGTGGATTGTGTCGTTGGAGTCAAGGAAGGCCCAAAATTACCTCCACAGATGGTGAATGGATCACGTCCAGGGATATCTTTTCTTTATGACCATCTTTCGTAGAGGGAGAGTACGCAGGTCTCCAAGGAGATGAAGGGTGGCTGGAGAGGACGTCCATCTATGGCCTCCAACCCGATGGGCACAGACTTTTTCAAGAGGGGAATGTTGTTCCTTGAGGCAAAATCTTGATCCACAAAATTCCCTCCAGACCCGGAATCAATGAAGGCGAACGCGAAGGCTTGGAAGCCGGAAACTTCTAGGGTGACAGGGAGCATGGGTCAGCAGGGTTTTCAAACTAGAAGGGGAAGGAGAGATAGTACCAATGAGACACCCTTATATCTCATTGAGCGTTGGCATTTCCCGGCTTGATAGGTCAGCAAAGTACCAGATGTCCAGATAGGTAAGCAGCCTGTATGACTAGTATCGCACAGCATTTTCACAGTACCTATCTCTCTCCAATCTACCTTGAATGAGAGCTCAGCTGTATTTCTGGAGTGTTAGCACGCTTCTCTTCTTTCTTTCAGAGTCTGCTCTGATCTGAGAGTTCCAATTGCAGACATAGGAATTTGCTTTTTTCCTAGTTAAGAGCGCCCTCTGCTTCTTCCAGTGCTAACTATACTTTCACAGTTCCACAAATGATGAAGCTGCGCTCGTCTGCTCTCTTTCGATTAGCTTTTTCCTCCCGCATCTCCTCACTCTCCGGTGATCAGCCGGGCAAATACACCCAAAAAACACAAAAAAGGTAGGAGCGCAGAGAGGACAAGATGTTAGGTAATATTCACATTTTAATAACACACTTAGCACTTACAGACTTACAATCAAGTGCTGCTACATGTACGATGAGGACCCCACACCCGTCCGACACTGCTACTAGACAGACCTCCTCACGATACACTGCGGATCACCGCCAGATGCAGGAACCGGAGGTGAACCCAATGAGTGACTGGAGGAAGGGCGGGCTACTCGCGAGAGTGCACAGCTAAGCTAGGGCTGCGAGCTCAATGAGTGGCATTTACAGGGACCGTCTGGGTTAGGGATTCCTCTCCCGAACAGGTATTCACCATGAACTGGACGTGAAGACCTTACAGAACCCTCTACGCGTTTTGCGCTAATTAGCGCTTCATCAGGAGTTATGGGGCATGTCGGGATGTAGCCTTATAAAGGCTACCACCCCCTAATTACCCCTAATGCTAAAAACATGTGTAACCATATTTAAAGCATACTCTGATGGTAATAAACAAAAACACATAAAAACATACCAAATCAAATACTCTAAAACATTTAAAAACATGTACATTATTATAAAAAACATAAAACATTAAAAACCTGAGAATATATATGGTTCTAGTTAAACACACTCATTGGAACTAGCTATCCTTACTATCCCTTCTACTCATGATCATCTCATCCATTGATTGTCCTCAAAAGTTCCTCCTTAACTTACCATATTCATCATACACTATTTAAAAACTATTACAGAAAAAAGGAAAGAAAAATTAAATAATGTTAACAATTAAAAAATGTATTTTGTAACCCATCGATACTTTATTGAACCAAATATTAATACTACTTTACATTTTATATTATTCAATTTATTTTAAACTCCCAAGGGGTACAATTATCTAAGAAAGGGATTGAGCTCTATCATATCATTTAATCCACCTGGTATTTTACTCCTTAGTGTGTAAATCCAATACTGTTCTCTCTGAAGCAGTTTAAGTTCCCTATCACCCTTCCTAATATCCCTTAGTATCACCTCAAGGCCTCTAAAACGTAACCCTTCCGGTACCCCGTTGTGGTGTTCCAAAAAAATGCTGTGCTAAATTGTGTATTTTTTGCCCCTTTTCTACATGGCGTTTGGCATTTTTGGTGCCATTCACATGTTCACCGATTCGCACCTTTAAAAGTCAAATGGTCTTCCTACCGTAACATTTCTTACATGGGCAATCAATAACGTATACAATAAAATTGGTTTGACATGTGATAAATTGCCCCAATATATGCTGTAGCCCTGTTTGATGGTCTACAAAAATCTTGTCCTGTGACATACTGTATATTGGCACATAACACATTTGCCACAACAGTAATTCTCAATGGGTTTGCTTAAAAAATTCCCACTACTTGCAACCGAAATATTAGACCCCTTTAAAGCACTAGGGGTCAAAATGTTTTTTAGATTTTTTGCCTTTCTAAACACTACCTTCGGTCTATCGGTTAATTTATTCCGAAGAATGGGGTCCATTAATAGCACATCCCAATGCTTTTGAATTATTTTTCGTATCTTGGATTCCTGTTTACAGAAATCAACAATAAACATTGGTGTTTGATTGTCATCAGTGGTTATAATTTTATTTTTTGTTATCAACAAAGTATTCCTAGGTCTATGCTGACTTCTAATAAAGGAATTTTGTATCACATCTGTATTGTAACCTTTTTCTAAAAATCTCTGTCTCAGAACCTCAGATTGATCGTCACAGTCCTTTGGCTTAGAGCAATTCCAGCGAATCCTCAGGAATTGCCCATAGGGTATACTATTGAGCCATTTAGCAGAATGAGTTTAGAGAAAATAGTGGAACCTTGTAAGTGATCAAAAAGCTCTGAAATAAGAGGTAATGGATAACGATTTTTCAGGGTGATTTTGTTAAGTCCCCTGTAATCTATGCAGGGGCGAAGGGACCCATCTTTCTTCTTTACAAAAAAGAAACCAGTCCCGGCTGAGGGTGAGGAATTTCAGATGAAACCCTTTTTCAAGTTCTCTTGAATGTATTCAGACATTGCTTTAGTCTCAGGGAGAGAGAGACGGTAAGATCTGGATTTGGGAAGAACAGCTCCAGGCAAAAGATCAAAAGGGCAATCAAAAGGGCGATGAGGGGGTAGAACCTCCGAACGAACTTTATAAAATACATCTAGAAATTCGGTATAAACCTCAGGAAGAGACGGCTTGTCTGGTTTGGGAATTTCCAGACCACAAATCTGTTGTATCGGAGGGACACAAGAATTGGCACATTGGGGACCCCATTTTATAGGTTTCTTGTTAGTCCAATCTTGGTGTGGATTATGTCGTTGGAGCCAAGGAAGGCCCAAAATTACCTCCACAGATGGTGAATGGATCACGTCCAGGGATATCTTTTCTTTATGACCATCTTTCGTAGAGAGGGAGAGTACGCAGGTCTCCAAGGAGATGAAGGGTGGCTAAAGAGGATGTCCATCTGTGGCCTCCAACCCGATGGGCACAGACTTTTTCAAGAGGGGAATATTGTTCCTTGAGGCGAAATCTTGATCCACAAAATTCCCTCCAGACCCGGAATCAATGAAGGCGAATGCGAAGGCTTGGAAGCCGGAAACTTCAAGGGTGACAGGGAGCATAATCCGAGTCAGCAGGGTTTCCAAACTAGAAGGGGAAGGAGAGATAGTACCAATGAGACACCCTTATATCTCATTGAGCGTTGACATTTCCCGGCTTGAAAGGTCAGCAAAGTACCAGATGTCCAGATAGGTACACTGGCGACACACTTTATTCGAGCTTGGCTAGTCCCACGAATTCGGGTATACCCGGGTGTATTGAGGTTTGTGACTGTTTTCTGCCCGAGTGCATTGAGGTATTTTCCAGGCAGGGATTGAAGCATTTCATTTCCACTGGCTGCAATACTGCACAGTATTTATATATATACTGCATTACAATTCATGAATTTATGCCATCTGGTAGACACGCGAAGCATTGCAGCCTATTAAATCCTAATCATTATCATTTAACAGATCAGCCGCCCGTCAGCCAGGCATGAACCCAGGCTGGGAAGGCAAACGCAACGGGGCTTGTCAGAGGTGAGGAGCGGCGCATTCCAGGTATCTGCCAGGTACATACTGGGTATTTGCTCGAATAAAGTGTGTCGGTGCAGTAAGCAGCCTGTATGACTAGCATCGCACAGCATTTTCACAGTACCTATCTCTCTCCAATCTACCTTGAATGAGAGCTCGGCTGTATTTCTGGAGTGTTAGCACGCTTCTCTTCTTTCTTTCAGAGTCTGCTCTGATCTGAGAGTTCCAATTGCAGACATAGGAATTTGCTTTTTTCCTAGTTAAGAGCGCCCTCTGCTTCTTCCAGTGCTAACTATACTTCCAACATTCCTCATTGGCGATGTTGCTTCTCCTTAACTTCTTTGTGAAGCTTTGTTCCCCTTTACTGGCTTGATCTTTCATATATCAAAATCTCTTCTGTCAGGTTTCTAGTCTTTGTTTCCACAGTCTCTTTAACCCTCAGGCCCTTCACGTAGTCCTCCTTCTATTTATGCACTTCTGAGTTAAAACTCCAGGTCACCTGGCGTGAGATTTCTAATTATAGGTTGAGAGCATGAAGCTCTTTCTGAGAGACTTCAAGATCTATACTAAAACTGTAGACACAAAGCAGGGAAAAAGCAGGCACTGTTTCTCAGGGGAAAAAAAACTAAATTAAATGAAATCAAGGAGAGCGTGTGCCCATAGAAAAATGATTTCATGGAACCAGCAAAAAGATACAGCTACATTACGGGGTACAGGGACCCCCACCAACTCATTTCGAGCGTGAGCTCTTTATCAAGGTTTCTGAGAGACTTCCAGCTCTGAATTGAGACTGCAAATCTCTTCCTGATAGACTCCCAGGTGTGCACTAAGCCTCAAAAACTCCATTTGAGAGATTCCCAGCTTTGTGCGGAGACTGTGAGACTCCTTCTGAGAGTTTAAGCTCTATTCTGAGACTGAGGATCTTCTTCTGAGGCTCCTCATACCTCTGCTTCCCGTCAGAAATAACTTCATCTGAGCAACACTGTTTCTTGACCATGTCGGTAATAATAGCGTTTGCCATCTTCAGCTCAGTCGTCAGGTCTTCTGAGTCACTATGCAAGTGACTCTCCATGTTCATCACAGTCCTACAGTGACTGGTGAGTGTGAGCAGATCACTCTGTAGCTCGGTGTTAGCTTCTATCTCCTTTTCCAATTATTCACGGAGTAGATGACAGTCATCAAACAAAGTTGAAGCAGCACATGGGAGTCAGGGTCAAATTTTTTAATAGAAAAAGATCTTTATTCTTGAGACATGAATTTGAAAGGGAGGCACTACTACGTGTGGGACTTTATCAAGGAGTTAGATACAGACCTAAGTTTAGGTCTTAAGTACCAACTGGTTCTCCCGGTTTTGCGCACGCCACTATGATGCCACACGTGTACATACAAAGCAAGCGCATTCGACATCAGACGCACTGCGTGAGAAACCAGAATTCAGAAATACATGGGTTGTCTAGGCAATCAATGTGCATCCCGAATGCAACCAAGGATACAGGCACCCAAACCACAAGAGGGGGACCATAGGTAACTGCCCTGCTAAAAGTTTGAAATTAAATTAAGTGTGGCATGGAACGGGAACAATTCACTGGTGCAATATTCCTAGATTTTGCAAAGGCTTTTTATACTGTTGATCATGCTATCCTGCTTAACAAACTCCAGTGCTCTGGAATAGCAAAGCATGCTTTAAACTGGTCCAGTCCTACTTATCAGGTACAGCCGCGGCAGCTTTTATTTTAACACTTCTCGGTCATTTTGCGTTGGCTTTTTTAGAATGCCACGCGCTTCACCGCGTTCATGCCACATTCATGCCGTATTCATGCCGCATTCATGCCGGCCGTCACCCGTGGTTGATCTGTTTAATGATAATGGTTCGGATTTAATTGGGTGCAATTCTTCGCGTATCCGCCAGGTGGCAGATATTCATGAATTTTAATGAATTCTAATGTGTACACTACAGTACTGTACATGTACTTCAGTAATGTGTCGACTTGCAGGTGTTTAAAAAATACCACAGTGGTCCATTGTGAATTGACCTTGGTACTGAAGAAGTTACAATACTGTATCAATTTAGGCATTTCATATTAAAAACTCAATGCACAGTGTCTGGTGTTCTATTGTTCAGAGAGTTCCGAAATGAGTACAACACCGCAGTACGTGTTCAAAAAGCCCGACATAACTTACGCTTATTTAATATGGTCCGCAATTAATGCAGCAGATGATAAGATGGCCACAGTTGGTCAAATTTATCAATATTTTTTATCGAAAAGTATGACTTTAAAAATTTTCACCAGTTATGTATCGATCCGTGTTTTTTCGTATTCATCCTGCATCCGGAGTTAGATGAGGGTATTGGTGTGTTGTGCCAGATTTTTCCAGTGTCTTTGATCATGGAGACTTCAAAAGGTGAAAGGTCATGGTAAAACCAACTAAGAATCGTCAGTCCCTGGCAAGCAATGCGCCTACGCCAGCACCGGTTTTCAATAACGGTCCGACCGTCAGTGAAAACCTGCTGACCGGCAACCCTTGCAATCTGTCCCCGCCTGGATACCTGCAGCCTGAGCAGGATTTCACGTACAGATACCAGCACGCTTGCATGTACCAAAAAGATTTCCAGCTTCATCAGCTGTCAACAGTAATTCGCAAAAATGTAGTCCAGCAATATCATTGGCTGAGCAGCTTCTACAGTAGATACTGAACAATTGGTGGACAGCTAGGCGCACGCGCCTACTGTACAGTATGTCTCATTGGAACCTTGTTGAAACGCATATGCGTGTCATCACATTTAGGCGCATGTGTGTATGTGAACAAGAGACGCCCCCGAGAAAATTATTGTGGGACTGACTGAGGGAACTGTGTGAACTTCTTTTGGGGACTGACTAATTTTAACCAACCATTACAGTATGTGAAATGTTATACAGTACTTACTGTATGTTTTAGAAAACACTGAAATATTTATAAAACGTTGCACAATGAAAAAATGAAACAATTTAAATAATATTCAACTTTAAACATCGCATTACATGTATAACCACACATGTAGTGTATTTCCTGAGATGTCCATGTGGGTTGCTCTATGTTGGCAAGAAACTAGAATGCTTAAACAGAGGTTTATTGAGCACAAAAGTGTCATCAGGAAGGGTACTGACCCCACAGCATTGGTACAGCATTGTGTGCAGCATAGGCATCCCATTGCATCATTGAGAGTTAAGGGCATTAAGGTCGTACGCCCACTTAAGGGGGCTTTGGATAGGGACATTGCGCTCCTTGAAGGGAGGCTTATTGGATGTTCCATCTTAGGACTAGTATTGAAGGTGGTCTCAACGAACAACTGAACCTTAAATGTTTCCTTGACAGGCGGTGATTGTGCACTTTTATGATGGACCTGCGTCAACGACTCTCCTGTTGTGTTTATTTATGTATTTGTATTTGGAGGATTTTGATATTTGAGTATGCCTCATTATAGTTTGGCTGTGATGACACTTCTGTCTATGCGTGTTTCATATTGTTTTTGTCTATGTTGTTTGTTATTGTCTTTTGGGTCTCTTATTGTGTATCATGTTTATTAGTTGCACTGTATCATTTGTAAATACACCATTAGTTGATGTATGTTGTGTATTATTGATCTTAAGGGTTTTTTACCCTTTATTACCCTCCCTGGGTGCTAGGATTGGTTCTTTGTTTATTCCGTTTTTTGGGGGGAGGTTCATGTTTGCTCCTTTAGTCACTGCTTTATGCTGTTGTAGCTACCTATCCTCTTTCTTGCTTTTAGCCAGTTTACCTTATTGGTTGTCTTTTTGCCTTATCAGGGTAGGTTTGTTTTAGTATTACAGCTTTGGATCGTCTCGTGCATGCGCTGGATCCCCACTTTGTTGTGGTGTGATATGCGCATGCGCGGACCTCTGTTGTGGTACTGGTAAGTTATTCTGACATTATTTTATGGGATTGGCTGCTTGTTTACTATGCTACAGGAGGAGTGGCCATTATGATTAGAGTGTGATGAGGCGTTGCACACACTTTGACTGCCCATACACTGACGTTAGACCTACACTGAGTGTTAGGCCGAGTCCATAGAAGGACAGGCCGCGCTGAGGCGTGCGGACGCTCCGCGCTGAGCCCTGCATCCTCAATGAGGATGCCTTGAGAGGGGGCTCACGCGAGCATCCGCAGGCGTGCTGACGAGATGGAGGTTTCAGCCGAGTGCCAAGCTGTTTTTCAGCGCGCTGTCGGCTGAAAACCTCCAATCCCAGCACAGCAGTGTCGACGTCACGGCGCCGTGACGTCGGCGCCGTGACGTCGACGTCAGTGCGTCGCGGGCAATTGGCCCAGCGACGTCACTGCCCCGCCTCCAACCACCTCCTCCCGGCTCCGATCGCGCCCGCTGGCTCGCCTGTATGGGCATGAAATCGCCCAGATTTCAGCAGGCGAGCCTCAGCATCAGCGCGGTTCGGATCGCCTCACCCCTCTATGGCCCGGGCCTTAGGCTTCTTCACATGCGTGGTTGTCCATCGCGGCGGTGACGTCATCACCACTCCGATTTTCGCGCCAGTCATCACCTGCAGTGACTTAAGATGGGTAAGTGGGGGGGCATCTTAAGGGACTATTTAGAATTTTTTGTCAGCTCTCACCTTGACTAAGACTGCATTTGCAATCAAAACGTTGGATTTGTTATGCTGAAATAAACTTGTTATATTGAAGACCGAGTGCCTGGACCTTGCCTTCTACTCATCTAAAGACAAACCTTGGTCCAGACTCCACAAATGTATGTAGATAAAATCCATACAGAGCAGATCCCAATGCTTGTGTATGATAGTTTTAACCTAATTACTATCACAATTAAACTGAGATATGAATATAGCAGCCTCTTTCTTATCCAACCATCCCCTATCTCTTTGCTTGTTCCATTTTTTTCATTTATTCTTTCTAATATTGTAAGTCTCATCTCCAAAATCACCTTGTTTATCACCCACTCAGAAATGTTTTAAGTACTTCAAAGAATCTTTTCCATAAGACTTTTACTGAAAGTACTTGAGCACTCATATACAACTGTGATTTCGCAGATTACTGTCATGCCTGGCAGTTTGCAGTGGATCTTCAGGGCTGGTCAAAGGATCGTCACTTATTGGTTCTGACTCCAATTCCCTGGTATTGTTTGTTGAGGGGTTCTCACTGTCAGAATCAGACAGACACTTCTTCGGGGTACATGAATTCTGACTTGGGCCCTCTGGAGCTTCTGCCATTCCCGGGCCGAATCTTCCATTCACTCTGGCTGCAGGACATCTCTGATGTCACACGGTCATCTGCGGACGTGTCTACAACTTCCACGATAAGCTGAAAACATATTTTCTTTTTCCGCCTTTTTTGCTTTGAACGACACCGTCCCATCAGGGATATTGTGGTCTCCTTCTTTGTTTGAAACTTCAGCAGTTTCACTGCATCCAGCATGATTTTCTTGCAGTTACAT
Source organism: Ascaphus truei (assembly GCF_040206685.1). Classification (NCBI taxonomy): domain Eukaryota; kingdom Metazoa; phylum Chordata; class Amphibia; order Anura; family Ascaphidae; genus Ascaphus; species Ascaphus truei. Next base: position 422,075,846 of record NC_134484.1, on the reverse strand, counting down.
TAGCTGGAGGAAATATTTGGCATTCAGCTGCTTCTACTCTTGCCGCCAATCACATTTATGGTCGTAGAGACCTGTCTTTTTGGTGTGTACAGGGTTTAGGTAACTCCACATTCTAGGTGTGTTTTGTGGGTGCCTCACGTTTCTGGGCCCACATAAGAGACATCATCATCCTCAGTATCCTTGTAGGACCGGACGGGACACTCTTCCATGTGGCCAGGTACTTTACAGGAACACAACCCTGCATTTTGGCAGTATCAGGTGTATTCTTCCTCCTGACCTTTGGAGGTGCTATTACAGCGATTTTCTCCGTATATGCTAGAACCCCAGCTGGTAGTTCTACAGGTGGACGAACTTTCCTGGCAGAGTTCATAGCTCTGACAGGTGTCTCTGTAGACTTTTTATTTTTCTGAATGGCCATTTAAAAAACCCATGGGGTTTTATTTTATTTCACACACGTAGTAGACTTTGGTCACAGAGTCAGTACCTTGTATAGGTCACCATCTGTCACAGTCCCCCCAGTCAGACTGTGGCTTTGTGGCTTTCTCCAGCGCAGTTTAACTTTCCTGCCTGGATGCGTAGCCCGTTATTTCTGGTCACTTCTTCACGTGGTTCTTTTGTTATTGCTTTTGTTGCTCAAGCTTTTGCAGGAGCTGTGGGCAAACAAAAGCACAACAATTTTCTTGGATGGTCTCCAGGGCCCCTTTGAAATTCAAGGGCCACTTCCCATCCCACTTCAAACACCATATGTAGGAGACGAGCGCAGAGGTATAACCAAAGAGACACAGATTTAGGGGAATATACATTGGCTTTTATTTAGCATGTAGCTTCAAAACAACACAGCTGTTTCAGCATTCAAAATAAACAAAATCGGCCTATCTCTTTGTAAAGGCTGACACACTTCCCAGTCCCTATCTGCAGGGCTGGGAAGATAGGCCTCTTACCAGCCTCTGACCCACATTCCAAAGGATTACCAGATATCATGGGCTCTTTCCCTCAGTCCGGGTCTGGGTTGGTGTCCATGGGGTGCACCCTCTGACAGGTTCCAGGGACTGCTGTGTCCTGGAATAGAGGGCCTGGTTCCTTGGGATCTTTCTCTGATCAGCACCCACCTCCCCTGTGCTCGAGCAATCCCCTGCAGTTTAAACAGGAGGCTTTTCTAACTGTCTGATGGAAAGTGGTTAAGGCCCTGTCAAAGAAAGTATGTGAGTAATTTTGTAGTAATTACTCATTTACATATTAAAATGTAGAAGAAGTAAAGCGTGACTCACTGTGAGTGCTCATTTGCATTTCATTACCCAGAATCCCTGGCTGTAGTACAAATATTGTTTGCTAAGCGATAATGGGGAAGGATTGCAAATGTACCCACAAGTGGTATTTTTATTTACTGTACACTGTAAGGTGGAGGTTTTTTCACTTTTTTCACCCACCATAACTTTTATAATGCCTGGTTATACTCATTTGCATTCTAATTTAAAGCAATATCACAAGGTAATGTATTGATCGTTAAACACATTATGAATCTTTAGTGAATCTAACCAACTCATTAAAGTGTGGTAATGGACTTTTTGAGCGATAAATACTTTAGCGACATACCGGAAAAGTCATCTCGCAAGATTCATACGGCCAAAATGTTATTTAGGTAGTGATTTTGTTTGATCTTTTAGATTCCCTGCAATGTGTGTTAACTTCACATGAGACGAGAGGAATAAAGAGAGAAAGAGAGACAGAGCTTAGAACACTGACACTGTTTAACCCATTCAACTGGTGGTGTGAAGTGTTCAAAGAATTATACTGTATATGCAAAAGTTTGTGCTTGCCCCCACATTACACTGCACTGTGGAATATATTGGCACCATATAAATAAAAAAATAATAATAACAACAAATATGCATGCGATTTTCATGACAAAAGTGATCTGTTGGGGGTTGAAATGTTGGCCCTTTGTATTTTCATCTGCTGTATATCTATGTTATGTGATAATATGTGTTTGAATTAATTGTAATGGTTTTGTTTTGGATTACGTTAGCTTTTTGGAGGTATGGTTTACCGCTAGCACCAAATATGTACAGTAGTACAAAATTAGTCCCCAAAAGGAGTTCTGTTCATTGATGGATTCTCACCATGAGATGAGTAGGTTAATTAGTGTTGGTGTTAATCAGAAAAGATGGAGATTAGACATGTAGATACTCTGCTCCCTCTCTTTGCCTCTTAATCCCTCCCTCCCTCTTTAATCATTTTCACCTTCTTCATTAAGTATATTTAGCTTTTTGACAAGGCAGTGCGTTACATGCCATACTAGCACTGTTACTAAATTTTCAAATATATTTACTGTACATACGGTAAGTAGTTACCTGGACATGCTCCAATGCATGCTTCAATTCAACTATAACAAACACAGACACACATTATAAAAAAAAAACCTGTCAGCAACAAGTGAATAATTACCTTGGGTACTTTTCCCATTTGTCTATTAACTGCTCCACTGATCTGATTAACCTACCCCTAGAAAGTTTATATTTCAGGGAATGGCTTAAAAGAGAATAGTGAACCTAGACTTTCTGCTCACTGCATGTACTCTGTCTTTCTTTCTTTAATGAACACAAACAGACCAATTTAATCCTAAAGGAGTTTGTATGTGGTTTCAGGAATTCTGGTTTGTTTTAGTTCACTGAATCTACTCTTTATCACTCATTTGGGGAACTAGTATTAAATGAAAATGAATGGTTGCCACACAGACTGCTTGGAGAGACCTCTCTCCAGAGGGTTTTATAGTCTGGGGAAGCTTGTTGCAAGATATCCCTGGTGGTTCATAATTATTCCTATTCTTATATCTGCTGGGCTAGGAGTGGGTTTTTGTTATTTGGAGAAAAGGCAAAGCAATAACTTAGAGGATCAGTTCACTCCAATCGGGGGTCCCGCAAAGACTGAGAGGAACTTCATTCGTATGCACTTCCCTGTCAATGATTCTGGACAGTTTTCTGCACCACGGTTGTATACAGAGGGCTCATTTGCCTCTCTCATCGTTGTAAACTCATCAAACAATATTCTGAATAAGAGTGCTTTTGAGGAGCTGCAGAAGCTGGACAGAGCAGTGAAGGGCTTGAGCGTGACACTGTCAGAGTCCAAATTCAGCTTCCAGCAGCTGTGTGCCCAAGTCGACAGCTCCACCTGTCTTCCAGCCAACCCTTTGCTGGCCTTTACGCTGAACAAAACAGGGAAAATTGATATAACTTATCCCATGTTCCAGAATAGAACGTTCCTGGGCAGGTACCTCGGTGGTGTAAAACTGGGCCCAGCAAACACCGTTCAGACAGCCCAAGCCCTCAGGTTGGTGTATTACCTGAGAGAGGGCAATGACCAGGACCGGGACAACAGCCTGCAGTGGCTCAACCACTTTATCAAAACCATCCCTGAGGAAATAGACAAATTGCAGCTAAAATACATACAGGTAAATACAAGTAAACTCAATGTGCTTGGTTTTATGTGATGGATCCTTATGTAGTAGATGCTATGAATAGTAGTGAAAAGAGAGCAGAGATGTTAAGATAATTCTAAGGTAAGTAACAGGTATGACACAGGCAATCATGGGGCTTAAAGAAGGATTCCAAAATATTGTTTTCTTACTGTAATTATCCAATGTATTGCAGATTGCACAGTTAAAACAATAAATCAAGAACCACAATTAGTATATTGAACACTGTGTCAACAAAATTAGTTGTACAGTGCTTTAACAATCATTATGTGTTTAAAGGGCATGGTATATTTAACCCTACTTTAAAATGTATACGTGTCCAACCTCCCACAATTGGCATGGGGCAGGTAATGGGGGGACAGCAGTTATACATCTGGAGCAGACATGTTAAAACATTTTGTAGTTTTTCACTTTTTAGTTACAATCTCTCCCAAATGGTAATAAAAAATATAAAGACTTTACAACAAGTATCTATACATATTAAGCATTTTGGGGAAGTAGTCTGAGTTGCTTGAAAAGTAGTGGTATTGTGTCTGATTTTAAAAGACATTCTAAACTTATGAAATACTAATCCAAGGTCTTTTGACATTACATTTAAAAAAAAAATTTGGAATGCTATAAATTCAGAAAGGGAGAGTCTCACAATAAATGATATATTCTGTTTAAGTAAAATAGAACTTCTGCCACCTATTTTTAACCAGAGAGGTGTATGCCACATTAGACCTAGCTAATTTTTTTAAGGAAAATAAAATGGGGTATGTGACCCATGGGGATGAAGAATTTGATACACCCAATAAAATATGTGGATTGGGTAAATTCTCCTATTTACACACCTTTCCACCTAATCGCAAGGTGTTGCACACAAAACAAAACTGCAGCAAAGTACCCAATACTTTGTTGTCCATGTACACAGTATGAAGGCAAATTTGCAGCAAGTGCATCTGCTTACTGTATGCTGGTAGGTGTACTTGTTGGTATCTAAATGCACAGAATAAAATATATGTTTTATCCAAAATGTTTCCATGTCTTAGCATTCCGATGCATTTTATGAGGTTCATCATTCTTTTTACTAATGTAATGCCTCTTTGTCAATGCTCAGTATTTAATGACGATGGGCTTCACTAAGATATATACTGTACAGTATATATTTGTTTTATGTCATCCTTTAGGAAATAAAATGACGAGTGAATATTCTACAGGCATGTGCAGGTCCGTTTACTGGGGGTGCTAAGCCTGGGTGCATCCTACAGCTCATTCACTTAATGCTTTAAGATCTAGTTTTGGTTAAACAGGTAAACCTGGTTGATAGCATCAGGTAAGAATGACAACATTTCAATATTCTTTTAACTAACATTTTTTTTGTAGGTTTATTACTCCACATCTATTTCGTTACAAAAGGAGTTTGAAGGAAATACAAAAACAGTGATTCCCCTCTTTTCGATCACCTACTTTGTGACCATATCCTTCGCTATTGTGTCTTGTATGAGGTGAGATAACTTTTGAATTCCACTTCTATGTTTATAGACTGCATAATGCTCGCACGTGTTCGTTGCTTCGATTTTTAAGGTATATAGTTTAGATATAACAAGCAGTTTTTGTTTAGCCACACTGTCAGAGAAAGAAAAATGCTTACACTCGTGTTTTCAATGTACCAACCTCAGAGTCATTATAATGTGTTGTGAAAAGAAATAACTCAAAGGGGCTATGCATTAAGCAGTGATAAGTCGTTTTAAGAGCGCAAAGTGCTCTTAGAACGTGAAGTTCCGCCGAGCGCTATTCCCTAAGCCGCGCAAACAAGCACTTTGCGCTCTAAAACTGACTTTTTCTTGACATTTTTTCAAAGTCCAACTTAGCTCGTACGATGAGCTGTTTGCGCTGAATCCTGCCCTTCTGCGGAATTCAATAACCAATGCAAACTGATCGTACGTGAAAATTGCGCTGAATAAAGCTCACCAGCTAAAGGCTGGTGATAAAAAAAGCTGGACTTAGAAAAAATTCTTTGTTTACATTTTTGCAGGCGCAACACCCATACAACAGGCCGGTGGGTGTCCCCGGCTGACCCCGCTGGGGTCCGGGGGTCCCCAGCTCACCAAGCGGGGGTCCCCACGGCCGTCCCGGGGTCCCGAGGGAGTCCTGGGGTACCCGCGGGCCTGCGGTACCAATGTTGCACCTCCAAAAATAATAAACAATATTTATAACTAAATACACCCCCCTAACACATACTATACAGTAATGGGCAAAATGACTATTATCCACATATGGATAATAATGCATTTGCCCATTTTAAATACATATAAATTACAATAAATACAGTAAAAACATATGACACTTACCTTTTACAGGCACCCACGATGAAGGCCGTCTTCATCCTCATCTTCATCCTGCCCATGCCCCTCCGGTGCTGCAAAACATGCACAACAATCACAATAGCCAATGTAATGTCCCCTAACCCCTTAATCACCATAGCGGTTATTAACCGCTACAGTCATTAAGGGGTTCACCCACCCTCACCCACCACTCGGGAGGCCTACATACCCTCCCCCACTAACCCCCCACCCCGTGAGGCCTAACCACCCTCACCCACTACCCAGCCAGGCCTACCCATATACCCTTGGGGCCAATACCCCCTCTCCCCACCCCCAGTACCCACAAATAAAAACAATACACAGCCCCACAATAAACATCATTCTATTTATTAAATACATAACCCACCCTGTGGGCCCTGTGCACCCCCATAAATATATGATTTATTCTTTTACATACAGGGTTCATACCCCAGGCCCACGTGAGTCCCCGGTGGGCCTGACGGGTCACCTCACAGACCTACAGGTTACCAGCAACTTGTTTCATACAGGGTCTGGAGGCCTGTTGGTGGGTCCCGCCAGGTGGTCTCCGCGGGTCACCGTGGGCCACAATTTGGTTCCCACGGTAGGCTCACGGATGTCTGGGGGCCCCGGGTCAGACCCACAGGTGTCTGAGGGGCCTCGGGTGGTTCCCACAGGGGTCTGGGGATCCACGGGTGGGCACTACGGTTCCGCAGTGCCCCCACAGATGTGGGGCCACCGGTTCTTCCCCGCACACTACGGGTCCGCGGTGCCCCCACCGGTTCGTCCCCGCAGGTGTCCCCCGTGGACCACGCAGCATGGTACCCGTGAGATACCCGAGGATACCGCAGGTGATCTCCAGAGGTCTCTCGCAGACCTGAGGAACCAACCCTGTATGTAAAAAAAATAAACCTGACCTATACATTCAATTCATCAATCCCCCCCCCCCCAACACATACAGTACAATAATGTGCCAAATAACTATTATCCAGATATGGATAATAGATTATTTGCCCATTATTAAACACATTAACTAGCATAATAACATAAATAAAGTTCTACTGACCTCATCAATAAGAAGCCCCGTCACCAGCAAAATCCTTGTCCTCCGTTGCCAACAAAATACATAGCCAATACATTGCAATTACATTCATATATCAATTAACCCCTTAATCACCTTATCGGATAATAACCGCAAAGGTAATTAAGGGGTTAAGCCACCCTGGGGGGGAGAGAGAGAGTGAGAGAGAGAGAGAGAGAGAGAGAGAGAGAGAGAGAGAGAGAGAGAGAGAGACACACACACACACACGATGAACCAATATACAAATAAATGTAGAAGGGTTATCCAAAACATGCACAACTACAAATACCACTTCTCCATACAGACACAGTACAATAAAATCATATTTCCTCAAAAAATCCAATCTCATCTTCCAATCAAAAGCCTCAAATGCCAATCAAAACATTGCATTTACATTGTGTACATGATGTACACTCTCTATGCACCATGTACACTCTGGAATATGTTATTGTTAACATTGATTTACAAACAAAATACCAATACATCCAAACAAGTATACTATTTAAATCAATCAAGTCACCATAAATCAATTAGCATTCATTAATCAAATCACTAAACAATTTAAATTCCATCCATAACAGTTAAACAATTAACTATTTCAATCGTTAAACCGAACAAGTTACCATCAGACAAAATATAAGTACCAATAAGAATACAATATACAAAAGCAAGCCTCACCCTGACCTAAAGTACACCATACAAGACCAAAAATTACATCTATCTAATTCTAAAATACATTACACACACATTTATGCATACCAGCATAGCCAAAATCATTTTAACCACAGCAATACAAGCATTTCCTACCAAACCATTTCTTACCCTGTATGTATATATCGATCTAGACATACATATATACATACATACAGTGGCAAGAAATGGTCTCTAATAAAATAAAAAAACACATGTAAAAAAACAAAAAAAATTGAACAAGTTAAATGAAATACATTTCTTTTGTTCACTTACCATTACTTGACCGACTCACGACTCCCGTTGAACAGCTTACTCTCGAACCAATCCACGCACAGGAACCCATAAAATAATAAACCATAAAATAATAAACAATAAAATAATAAACCAAAACAATCCACGGTTTTCTATTTGTAATCCATCTTCATCTGTATTCTTCTTTCTTGTATCTTCTTCCGCTCTCTTCCGGGGTCTTCGTTTCTTCTTCGGCCACGCCCTGGTCTTCTTTTTCTTCCGGAGGTCCTTCCTCCTCGGCGTCTGCCTTCAAAATGAGACAACATAGGCTTTTATAGGGCTATGATGTCACATTTTCGTCATATGGTTCCCACGGCCCTGATTGGGCCGTGAAAACCATCTGCTTTGGCCGAGAAAAAAAAAATGATGACGTCATTTAAAGGCAATGAAAGCACAGCCAATCAGAATGTCTGTGCTTCAATTGCCTTTAAGATAACGTCATGAAAAGAAAGATGGCCGGCCTCACTTGGTACGGTAGCCAATCAGAGCGTGGGAAATACATCCCAACTCTGATTGGCTCTAGTACCATGTGACAGGCTTTCAATGACGTCACATCCGTTCTCCCCCAAGCCTCTGTCACATGGTCTACTAGAGCCAGAGTTGGGATGTATTTCCCACGCTCTGATTGGCTACCGTACCATGTGAGGCCGGCCATCTTTCTTTTCATGACGTCATCTTAAAGGCAATTGAAGCACAGCCACTCTGATTGGCTGTGCTTACATTGCCTTTAAATGAAGTCATCATTTTTTTTTTCTCGGCCAAAGCACATGGTTTTCACGGCCCAATCAGGGCCGTGGGAACCATATTACGAAAATGTGACTTCGCAGGCCTATAAAAGCCTATGTCGTCTCATTTTGAAGGCAGACGCCGAGGAGGAAGGACCTCCGGAAGAAAAAGAAGACCAGGGCGTGGCCGAAGAAGAGAAGAAGAACCCGGAAGAGAGCGTAAGAAGATACAAGAAAGAAGAATACAGATGAAGATGGATTACAAATAGAAGACCCGTGGATTGTTTTGGTTTATTATTTTATTGTTTGTTATTTTATGGTTTATTATTTTATGGGTTCCTGTGCGTGGATTGGTTCGAGAGTAAGCTGTTCAACGGGAGTCGGTGAGTGGGTCAAGTAATGGTAAGTGAACAAAAGAAATGTATTTTATTTAACTTGTTCAATTTTTTTTGTTTTTTTACATATGTTTTTTTTTTTAGAGATCATTTCTTGCCACTGTATGTATGTATGTATGTATGTCTAGATCGATATATACATACAGGGTAAGAAAGGGTTTGGTAGGAAATGCTTGTATTGCTGTGTTTAAAATGATTTTGGCTATGCTGCTATGCATAAATGTGTGTCTAATGTATTTTAGAATTAGATAGATGTAATTTTTGGTCTTGTATGGTGTACTTTAGGTCAGGGCGAGGCTTGCTTTTGTATATTGTATTCTTTTTGGTACTTATATTTTGTCTGATGGTAACTTGTTCGGTTTAACGATTGAAATAGTTAATTGTTTAATTGTTATGAATGGAATTTAAATTGTTTAGAGATTTGATTAATGAATGCTAATTGATTTATGGTGACTTGATTGGTTTAAATAGTATACTTGTTTGGATGTATTTGTATTTTGTTTGGAATATGTTATTGTTAACATTGATTTGTAGAGTGTCCATGGTGCATAGATTGTATGCATCATGTATACAATGTAAATGCAATGTTTTGATTGGCATTTGAGGATTTTGATTGGAAGATGAGATTGGATTTTTTGAGAAAATATGATTTTATTGTACTGTGTCTGTATGGAGAAGTGGTATTTGTAGTTGTGCATGTTTTTGATAACCCTTCTACATTTATTTGTATATTGGTTCATCGTGTGTCTGTCTGTCTGTCTGTCTGTCTGTCTCTCTCTCTCATATATATATATATTTGTTTATATATATATAGTTGCATGATGAAGCCATTGTATCAAATGAATGGGTGAAGGGTGGTTATCGGGCCAGGGTGGCTTAACCCCTTAATTGCCTCTGCAGTTATTATCCGATAAGGTGATTAAGGGGTTAATTGATATCTGAATGTAATTGCAATGTATTGGTTATGTATTTTGTTGGCAACGGAGGACAAGGATTTTGCTGGCGACGGGGGCTTCTTATTGATGAGGTCAGAAGAACTTTATTTATGTTATTATGCTAGTTAATGTGTTTAATAATGGGCAAATAATCTATTATCTATATCTGGATAATAGTTATTTGGCACATTATTGTACTGTATGTGTTGGGGGGAGGGGGATTGATGTATTGAATGTATAGGTCAGGTTTATTTTTTTTACATACAGGTTTGGTTCCTCAGGTCTGCGAGAGACCTCTGGAGACCACCTGCGGTATCCTCGGGTACCTCACGGGTACCAGGCTGCGTGGTCCATGGGGGACACCTGCGGGGAAGAACTGGTGGCCCCACATCTGTGGGGGCACCGCGGACACGTAGGGACCACCGTGGGTCGCCAGACCCCCGTGGGAACCACCCGAGGCCCCTCAGACACCTGTGGGTCTGATCCAGGGCTCCCGGACATCTGCGGGCCTACCGTGGGGACCCAATTGTGGCCCGCGGTGACCACCTGCGCCTGGCGGGACCCACCAACAGGCCTCCAGACCCTGTATGAAACAAGTTGCTGGTAGCCTGTAGGTCTGTGAGGTGACCCGTCAGGCCCACCGGGGACAGACGTGGGCCTGGGGTATGAACCCTGTATGTAAAAGAATAAAACATGTATTTATGGGGGGGCAAAATGGGTGGGTTATGTATTTAATAAATAAAATGATGTTTATTGTGGGGCTGTGTATTGTTTTTATTGTGGGTACTGGGGGCGGGGAGAGGGGGTATTGGCCCCAAGGGTATGTGGGTAGGCCTCCCGGCTGGGTAGTGGGTGAGGGGGGTTAGGCCTCACGGGGTGGGGGGTTAGTGGGGGAGGGTATGTAGGCCTCCCAAGTGGTGGGTGAGGGTGGGTTAACCCCTTAATGACTGTAGCGGTTAATAACCGCTATGGTGATTAAGGGGTTAGGGAACATTACATTGGCTATTGTGATTGTTGTGCATGTTGTGCAGCACCGGAGGGGCATGGGCAGGATGAAGATGAGGATGAAGACGGCCTTCATCGTGGGTGCCTGTAAAAGGTAAGTGTCATATGTTTTTACTGTATTTATTGTAATTTATATGTATTTAAAATGGGCAAATGCATTATTATCCATATGTGGATAATAGTCATTTTGCCCATTACAGTACTGTAGGTGTTAGGGGGCGGGGGGGATGTGTGTTGTATATTGCTATGTTTATTGGGGGCAATTGTCCCCAATAAACATGCTAATGTGCCTTAACCCCTTCATTGCCTTAGCGGCTATCCGCTAAGGTAATGAAGCTGCATTAATGTAAATTTTAATAATAGTGTGCAGGAGCAGGGGGTCCCCTGAGCTGAACCGCATTGATTTCTGCCTCAGAGACCCCCTGCTTCCCGAGTTACAGGCCCCGGTTTGGGGCATCGGTGCCAGTGTGGACGCCATCTTTATAGAGCCCACGTCGCGTCTTGGACGCTATAAAGTTGGCGGCGATATTAGCCTCCAATGCCCCATACCGGGGCTTGTAACTCGGGAAGCAGGGGGTCTCTGAGGCAGAAATGAATGCGGTTCAGCTCAGGGGACCCCCTGCTCCGGCACACTATTATTAAAAATACATTAAAGCTGCTTCATTACCATAGCGGATAGCCGCTACGGTAATGAATTATTATTTTTTGTTATGTTTATTTTAATACTAGTGTAAATGTGCAGGGGGTCTCCTGAGCTGAACCGCATTGGTTTCAGCCTCGGGGACCCCCTACTTCAGGAGATATAGGCCCCTTTATGGGGTGCCGGTATCCCCTGCAGAATTTAAATGTCCTGGTCACGTGACGCGGGAGCTTTAAAGTGCAGGGGATACCGGCACCCCATAACGGGGCCTATATCTCCTGAAGTAGGGTGTCCTCGGACCTGAAACCAATGCGGTTCAGGTCCTGAGACCCCCTGCTCATGTACACTATTATTAAAATGTATTTATTTAGTGTACGATCGCCTGTAACAGCCTTGCATGGAGATGGCAAATCTCCATGCAAATGTAACATGCGGCTTTTTTTCCTATCAGGTAGCGTACGGGAACTTTAAGTGCTATAGCAGAGGGAAAAAAGCTTGCACGCACGATAAGCCAGTTTTGGGCACGTCTGATAGGAAATGGGCTCAGGGCCTTAGTGAATCGCGCCGCCGGCTTCATTTTTTATCGGACATGATCATTTTTTTCAGGCCAGCGCGAAAGCTCGGAGCTTAGTGCATAGCCCCCAAAGAGTGATATATGTATTTTTTGTTCTTCAGATTGGACAGTGTTAGAAACAAAGTTTGGGTTGCAACATTTGGAGTATTGTCAGCTGGATTAGCTATACTGAGCAGTTTTGGGCTGTTATTATTCTGTCGGGTACCGTTTGTGATAACAGTTGCAAATGCACCATTTCTTATTTTGGGTAAGTAAACCATTTTTTATTTCACCATCAATTTATAATTGCTAAATTAACATCACAAAGCGATGCATCCCAGATATATTCCAATGTATTAAATACATATCATAATGAATTACAGTAGTTAATACCAAAATAATTAAAAGTATATTTTGTGTCTATGTACTCCAAGAAAAAAATCTCAACTTGTATATACTGTTCAGCTCTCAACTTTACATATTCCTGCTAAATTAATATAGCCAGGACTGGTTTCTGGCTACCAGTCTGCCCTTCTCCTGGCAGTAAGCCCTGGTAAGAGCAGGTCTGTCAGGACTAATCCTGAGTTTTCCCCACTCCCAGCAGCTTCTGTGAGTCACGGGGGAGGTGGTGCGACTAGGCCTATGTGTCCAATCAGGGATTCAGACCTTGTTCCTGCTTTTCTTGTACTTAAGATGCTGCACCACCAAAGTTAGTCAGTTGTCTCTACCCTTGAGACAGGTTCTCAACCAGAAGTGCGGATTGGCTGTGCGCTTACTTCCTTCTTCCCTTGGGGAGTTAAGAGTGAGACCATACCCCTGGCTCTAATAGGGAGTCAGGGAAGAGCAAGGACTACTGTAGGGGCCCTGTACCTGCAGTGGAGATCCAGGGTACATCCTGAAGGTGAATCCCCAAGAACTGCTGTAACCACTCTGTGAGCTGTGTATGCTGACCATCTGCTGTGTGTACAATCAAGTGTGATTCTGTTCCAATATACCTTCTTGCCTGAGATTGCAATCTATCAGGGGGAGGGGAAAGTAAGTTCTCCTGCAGGGATTATCTCCACAGCGCTGGGGCCTGCAAGAGATGGAGTCACTATCACAGTGAGTACGAATCAGTTACTACCTCAGAAGCCTGCTCTGTTCTCCCCTACAACAACGCGGGAAGCTCAGATCTACTGTGAGCCTGCACATATGCACCACACCGTGTAGCAGTGAAATCTCCCAGAGGGGGCGAACATGTGTTACATTTGGAGGCACTGCTGAGTGCCATCAGGACAGGCTTTCAGTGAATAAAACTGAAAGATAATCAGGTACGCTTTCAGAGCAAGTGCTGAAAGAAGGAGGGAGGCTAGGTGTAGCCAGGGGGAGTAGAAACCTCACAAAGAATGACCTAGATGGCCCTATCGGGTGAATGGTCTGGAGACATAAGGCAATTGCTGTTCGAAGTTGCCCTGAGGCGGGTAGTCGGGATGACTAGGGGGTGCCCTGGTTAACTTAGTTCAAGGGACCTCTGGATAGGATCTGCGATACTGGCAGCCAAAAGGGGAAGCGTAAGAGTTCTGCACAAGGAAGAGCCCAGAGTACTACTAGTCAGTAGTCAGACTGGAACCACAGAGTACTTGTACTGGACTGGACTGCAATTGTTACAGTGTACTACAGAAAGAGTTTTGCCTAGCCTGGGGTATATTCATGTCCCACTGGTCAGAGACTACTATGTGCTGCAGATGTACCAGGAGAGCGGGCTCCCTACAAAGTCGTGGGGGTCGTGCTTCACGACTTCACTTTATTATACTTAAAATGGTGACTGACCAGCATAGGAGTGCATCACGTGGACTGTGCAAGCTAAAATGGTGGTTCCCGCCGAACTGGGAGACCGCATGGACAGTTTGCAGAAAGTTGCAGGCTTTCCTCTGCAAAACCTGTGTGGGACTCGGCGCAATAGCAGGGGCCGCGTCTACCTACTCTGTGACTGGCTCAGAGTGGAGCTGAAGTCACGCCTTGCTACTGTGTGCCCCTCCTCTAAACTCCACCAGAGGGAGGGGGCACAGTGAGCACCAACCAGAGAGCTCTCTCTACACTGAGGGAGGACCCGGATGTGAGCTGCCACACCCTCAGTTCCTCGGAGCTGGCTAACAAGACAGAGCTCTTTTACCAGTGCTTCTGCTCAAAGTCGCCCAAAGAAATTGCAGTATGGCTGAATGCCGTTTGACCCCGTATCAACTTCCAGGAGGCTTCCTGGTAGTGGAGATAGCCGGCTAAGAATTTCTGCAGTGTCTGTGCTCACAATTCAGGACACCCGGAGGTGAACCGAGTACTACGGCTCGCTGTATGCAGCGCAGAACCTACTTCCTATGGCCGTTAGTACCGCTCATCGCTATCAGTGCCCAGCCGGAAGGCTCCAGAGCTACACTGATCGAGGTGGACGGCCTCGACGCTGCGACCACCAAGGGCCCGTGTGCCCTAACAGACACTCCAAGGGGTCCGTGCGCCCCAGTTCCTGAGGCTGGAACCCAAAGACCACCGGACAAGGTGACAGTCCTTGGAGAGACCAGATAATGTCCCCTGGCGGAATCGGAGCCGGAAGGCTTCAGAACCATTGCCCCCAGTGCAGTTGAAGTGCTGCAGAACCTCTCCCCGAAAGAGCCGTCCCTACCACCATCACCCGATGATGACGACAGCCTCTCATCAGTGATGATGCGCCAACCGGCGGATCACCAACGGGCTGTTGTGGAAAGAGAGACACCTACCTGCGAAGTAGAGAGGCAGAGTCCAGAGGTCACGAGACAGCAAGCGCTGGTGCGGCCTGAACTGCGAAGAAGCCCATGGCCGTGGAGGCTCCCAGTGCTGTCAAGGAGGTACCTGCGGCTGTTCCTGATGACCGGACGAACAGCGGAGCGGTGAGGAACCATCCCCTTACTTCGTGCAGGCAGCGACGTAGGAATTCGGAGATGTAGCCTTGCCAGGTGCCTACTTCCGTACGGAGGACCACACTGACATTCCGATACCACGCCCTGCAGATGACTTACTTCCGGTGCGGGACTTGGACCTGTACCGAGATCCCGCGATGTCTCCTCCAGATGACGTCACTTCCGAGGCGACCGTTAAAGCGGACCAGGACTGTGCTGTGACCGCTCTGGTGATTACTGCCCTCCCTAGGGAAGACATGGAGTATTATATGCACGAGTTACGGGCCGAGGAAAGAGGAAGCCTGTGAACCCAGGGTCTAAGAAGGCCGCAACTGGTCATGGCCTAGCCAGGCTCAAGGACTTTGCCCCAGACACTGTTGCTACCAAGGCCCCAGTCCCAAGCCCCATTGCCACTGCCATTGTCCCTGTCCCATCTAGTTCGGGTTCCCGACTTAGTCACCATGGGTCAGAAGAAAATCCCCAAACCATCTACTGACAACAGGGACTGGTTGGAATCAGATGAAGGGTCAGAGGGGGAAATTCTTGCCTCCAGTAGGATTCCGGTAAAGAACCCCACTTCATATCGGGAAATGTTTAAGGGAAAATCTATTAGCTCTCCTTCCTATCCTTCTGGGACTTCTGGTGTGTCCTCTAAAATAGATACACGAGATGAGTCCGCTTCCTCCTTAGTGTTCCAATGCACAACACGTAAGTGGTTGGATCCCCTATTCCAAGGGTACTCGGTGCCCATGAAACGCACTCGATTTGTGTTGATCGATGGGGAAACGGTTGACCACTGGTGGGATGAGGGAACATTTACCACAAAGGAGGTAGCAGAAGCTTAGGAAAAGGGTTAGAGAAATACAGTTAGGTATTGTAACGCCTGCCGGACCCTCCATACTATACCAGGAGGTAGCCACAGAAGAACCTACATACTGGGTTTTACCAGGAAAGGCTCAGGGCAAGAAACTGACCAAGCTTAGTAGAGCAGATAGAGCAATAGTGTCCAGATACAGGCAGTCTCATGGGTATGTGTACCCTTATGTTACCGAGCCTATTATGAGGAAGATCAAGGCTAATAGAGAGTCTTGGCTCAGAGAAGCTGCCATTGACTATTTGAGTTTTAAAAGTAGTTTTTCTTCCTATAAAACTGAAGAAAGGGTGTGTTATCTCATGAGGACCTGGAGTGTAGGCCGTGGGATCTTTATGGATCGAGTAGAATACCGACCTGAGAACGGTCAAGTCAGGGTCTACTTTGTCCAAGTGGCAGACCATAAGAGTAGGATAGTAAAGATCAACGTTAGTGTATAAAGATATTAAAGAAACCTGACCCCAGGCATTACAATTAAAAAGGGATTCTTCATGTTGGAAATAATCCATGTTATTGTTCTTATCACCATTCCAATGTGGGTGGGTAGAAAACCTGCGTGTGCATATGACGGTATTATTAACTATATACCATTGTTAGTGGTTGTTAATGTCATGTGTACTATTGTTCCAGGTTACTCACGTGCCGGATGGACCCGTAAATTTGGCTCCAAGTGGGAACCATTGGATTTCACCAGAGGGAGAATGTAGCCAGTGCAGGTTTCTGGCTATCAGTCTGCCCTTCTCCTGGCAGTAAGCCCTGGTAAGCGCAGGCCTGCCAGGACTAATCCTGGGTTTTCCACACCCCCAGCAGCTTCCGTGAGTCACAGGGGACGTGGTGCGACTAGGCCTATGTGTCCAATCAGGGACTAAGACCTGGTTCCTGCTTTTCTTGTACTTAAGGGGCTGCACTACCAAAGTTAGTCAGTTGTCTCTACCCTTGAGAGAGACAGGTTCTCATCCAGAAGTGCGGTTGGCTGTGCACTTACTGCCTTCTCCCCTTGGGGAGTTAGGAGTGAGACCATACCTCTGACTCTAATAGGGAGTCAGGGAAAAGCAAGGACTGCTGTGGGGGCCCTGCACCCGCAGTGGAGGTCCAGGGAACAACCTGAGGGTGAAGCCCCAAGAACTGCTGTAACCACAGTGTGAGCTGTGTATGTTGACCATCTGCAGTGTAAGAATAAAGTGTGATCATGTTCCAATATACCTTCCTGCCTGAGACTGCAATCTATCAGGGGGAGGGGAAGTGAGTTCTCCTACAGGGATTGTCTCCACATCCCTGGGGCCTAGAAGAGATGGAGGCGCTGTCACCATGAGTACGAATCAGTTACTACCCCAGAAGCCTGTTCTGTTCTCCCCTACAACAATGCGGGAAGCTCAAATCTACTGTGAGCCAGAAGGTATGCACCACCCCATGTAGCAGGAAAATCTGGGGGTAGAGGGGGTGGATGGGGGAGGAGTGTAACATGTGTTACATGTGATTCTAAAGATAATGTAAATATAACAATAACCCCTCCTAAATAACTTGAATCTGTATATGGAAATGAATGTAAAAGAACTATATACCTTTTTTTCAGTGTTCTTTGCAATCTGTTAAAAAGAGCTGGGGTTGGAGTGTGGCCTGGAGTCAGTCCAGATGGTCGCATATTAGACTCGCTCCATCTCCGGGAAGAGATTCAGCCGTAAATGACATAACCAGCTAATACTTCCCCCCCCCCCCCCAAAAAAAACCTCAGCTACATTAGTTATTACCTCTGGTACATAAATACGCCCCTGAGAACAGTTAACACTCTGGTGCAAACATTTGCAGTGCCTATAAACTCTAAGACCCAGGGCCACCGGTCCAGACGCCTGCAGGATCAACCGGGAAGAAATGTATTAACGTTAGCTGAATGCTTTGCGTCATAGCCATAACTACCCAACCTATAACATATTGCATATAAAATATAAACCCAAACTGCATATCAATATCTGCGGCAAACATTGTCTTAATACTTAAAAAAGACAAAGATCTCACTAGCTGCTCCAGTTATCCCCCTACCTCCCTCATAAAAGCGGATATAAAGATTTACGCCAAGATCCTAGCTAAACGTCGAAATGTGGCCATGCCCCTTCTGGTCCATCATAACCAGGAGGGGTTTTATCCCCTCCAGACATGCCCCAAATAATGTTAGAAAGACTGTCAATCAAATCCATAGAGCTAATTCAGCGGGGACACAACCATGCTTTTCTCGCTTGATGCAGAGAAAGCTTTCGACAGGCTAGACTGGGAGTACTTATTCCGAGTTTTACAAAGCTTTGGAATCACAGGTACATTTCTCACCAGAATTAAAGGTCTGTACCAATCCACAAATGAAAAAGATCAAATGCTCCAAGATGTCTTTTGAGACTGTCTATATAGCTAATGACACAAGACAGGGATGTTCCCTTTCTGCCCTCTTATTTTCCCTCTCGATTGAGGCGCTTGTGGCTTCCATAAGATGGAATCCGAACATTTCAGGTATTTTACTAGGTAATAGAGAATATAAAGAGTCCCTTTTTGCGATGATGTTCTGCTATCTCTGGGTCACTTGAACAATTTGGAGCGATCTCTGTCTTTAAAATTATTCAATCAAAATATATTGCCCTTAACATCAACCTTCCCAAAAGCCTAATCAAATTGCTATCTATCAACTTTATTATAAAATATTATAAAAAATCTGCTCAATATAGATGTGGAATCAGATCAAAGTAACCTAGTTAGCATCAGGCGCCCATTGGAGTGGTTCCCTCCCTCTTCGTAATGAGGTGTCTTGTGAGATTTTCAGGAGCACCAAAGCAGGCTATCTGTTGCTGCTTCTGCGAGGCTGAGTCCCCAGTGCGTTCTGTGACACTTGCGCCTGGCGGGGGGGAGGGGGCGGCGCATGCACAGCGCTAACCGCGATCTGCGGTCTTCAGGAGAGAGGGAAGCTTGCGACGGGAGGGGGCATGGTCGGGTATTTGCGGGGGCGTGGCCATTACGTCACGCGGCTGGTTCACCCTCATTGGGTGAACAGCCGGTGGGGGCGTGGCCACGTCTCCATCGCAAGCTTTGAACTCAATTTGATTGAGTTGTAAAAAACCTTGCAGCACGGCGCGGCTGCACCTTCAGCGTGACGGTATCTACTGGGCCCAGCCCCATTGAGGGGCGGTGCTTACACGCACAGCGCATGCCGCGCCGTGCGCACAGGCATTTACTGGGACCGCAGCCTTAGAGTAGACTCGGAGACGCTGATGACTTCAGCGAACGTTCCAACATACTGTACTATTCCTGTTAGCACTTTGTCAAGGGAGATCCCGCCTGTACAGATAAGTATTTATACCCCCTCTGTGGGGGATGGGGAGGTCATATTAACCATGTGTAGTACAGCTCCAGGACAGCCAAATTTGACCCGAGTTAAATACTCTGTGTTTATGTTCCCAATGTTCCAAAATGAAGAGTCAGAGGACGAATAATACATAGTGAGATAGATGAATTGTTGGCGGTCACTGCGTAGATAGGAACTCAGCCACGGATGAAGGTTAAAATCAGCTTTATTCAGACATGGTGCTGGACATCACAGAGACTCCTATCCTCTGACGCGTTTCGTTCCGTTAGGAACTTTATCAAAGAGTAAATGGAATCTCTTCACACAGATCTTAAATAGGCAGGTCCCCCTCCACTATTGGCTGAGAATTTGATTAGCACAGTGGGAAGCACTTAGTTAATCACTGATTAAAAGTGAAGCCTCATGTGGAGAAGAACCTTGCCTAACAAAAGGGTAACTGTGAATACACAAAACACAAAACAAATAATGACAAACTACGATATACAAAAAAATTAATAAAATTATTAAAAACAACTTCATGTAATGTGCAGCAACCTAAATATAAAATATATATATTATAATAAGTAGCACTTAGAATTCATGATAGGAGTAAGTGGAGAGAAACCTTGTATGTTAAACATTTTGATATACATTCAATACCACATTACATATATCAAAAATAATAAAGTGAATGCATGAACGACATTGTAAATAATTGTAATATGAGTCATAATAAAATTACATCGAGACTCTTTACAAAGAGTCTCGATGTAATTTTATTATGACTCATATTACATACAAGGTTTAACATACAAGGTTTCTCTCCACTTACTCCTATCATGAATTCTAAGTGCTACTGATTATAATATATATATTTTATATTTAGGTTGCTGCACATTACATGAAGTTGTTTTTAATAATTTTATTAATTTTTTTGTATATTGTAGTTTGTCATTATTTGTTTTGTGTTTTGTGTATTCACAGTATACCCTTTTGTTAGCAAGGTTCTTCTCCACATGAGGCTTCACTTTTAATCAGTGATTAACTAAGTGCTTCCCACTGTGCTAATCAAATTCTCAGCCAATAGTGGAGGGGGACCTGCCTATTTAAGATCTGTGTGAAGAGATTCCATTTACTCTTTGATAAAGTTCCTAACGGAACGAAACGCGTCAGAGGATAGGAGTCTCTGTGATGTCCAGCACCATGTCTGAATAAAGCTGATTTTAACCTTCATCCGTGGCTGAGTTCCTATCTACGCAGTGACCGCCAACAATTCATCTATCTCACTATTCTACATTCCTGGCTGGAGCACGCAAGCGATCCCCTGCTCTACAGGACGTCCGTCACTGGACCACCTCCCTCTGCAGTTGCGGGGCTTGCTGGTGCACGTGACACGTCGTTGGAATCCTTCCCGGAGCAAGCAGGTCGGCGACAGCGGTGACGTCATACTGAAGCGCAGCCACTGTGGAGCTGAGACCGGGAAATCACCGAGGGAGCAGTGAAGACACCAGGCGGGTAAGGGCAGCAGGTTTCGGTTGGTTGTTATGTGAGTACAGGAGGGGAGTTTTCAAACGGCTTCTCATCCTGTCTCTACACTAGCTCCTGCACAACTGGCCCCCCTCCTAGGTACTTAGTCTGCCTGTTCGTTCCTTCCTTCATACCCTAATGCATATTTGAATTTTTCAATTGCAGTGGGATCGTTTTTTCCTTTGTTTCACATACACATCTGAGGTTGCTTACAAATATTAACCCATATCAAGCCACACACATTCTATAGAGCACCGGACACTATGGGGTTCATTCCCCTTATTCTATAGACGAATAATCCATAGACAGGAAGCTCATTTCAATTGTAATCTAAGTCAGTGTAAATTTGGGTGAAATTAGCCCAGATCTCATTTTTTAGAGGTTAAGTTAGTATGTTGAGATAATAGTCCTCATTGGTAATGTTTAGTTGGATTTAACAATTTAATCCTTGTGATGACAATTATAGAAAATGGGGGAGAAAATCTACTAAAATGTAGTGATATCATACGCCTTTAGGAGAGAGGATGAGGCGGAGCATCTGCCCGATGAGAAGGTAACAGACCGGGACTACAAATGTACTCTTTGATAAAGCGCGGTTAGCTGTGCGAAACGCGTAAGTGTGTTAATGTTGCTTCCTATGCCAATAAAGCCTTTGTAGTGATTTCAGTAGTCCCGGTCTGTTACCTTCTCATCGGGCAGATGCTCCGCCTCCTCCTCTCTTGTATCCGGTGACCCATATCGGTGGGAGCACGCCGAAGCTGCCAGACGTCCACCCACAACATAACAGTGAGTTTTCCTACAAGGATTTACCTTGGCTGCTCAATTTACACCTACCTCGTGCTAGAGGTTTTGGGTGATGCCATAAAACTGTGAGGTTTAAGTGTCGGCGGGGGACATCACGAACTGACAGCTGTGGTGATTGTGGATTTTATTTGCATAGCTGTACGCAGCTTTCATTTTGCCGGTGTTTTTTTTATTACGCCACTAGGGGGCGTGGGGCTCCTTTCTTCTCTACAAGTCATACGCCTTTAGTACAGCTCTACCTTAGATGTAACTTACTGCTGGTAATATGTATACCTACAGATAGTCATACAATGTGAGACATTAGTGTAATATATTGTTAGAGAAATTAAGAAAACAAAAAAACTTTGTTATGGCAATTAGGATCAAGGGTCTGGAGACGATAGATCCATTTTGTTTCACGTTGTAACACGTACATAGAAAAGTATATATTGCTTTTAGATTCATTTCCACATACAGATTCACGTTATTTAGGAGGGGTCGTTGTTATATTCACATTATCTTTAGAATCACAGAACTTAGACACCATTAGGTGTGTACTGTGGGATTTTCCCATTAGAATTAATATCTAGAAACAGTTTAGAGTGCATGTAATTGAGGTCTTTGATTCTGTCCCTCTTTGGATAGAATGCTTCTTCTTTCTGTGCTATTATACCTATCCCTTAATGCACCAAAGTGCTATAACTAAATAGATTGAGTGAGTAGTCTCTCGGTGCTGGAAGTTCATTGCCGACAGATCATGTACAGTATTCCACAGGAAAGGGGAAAGGAAGCGAGAGGTATAATGGGGATGAGGCTGGAGTGATTGGCAGTGTGTGGTGAAAAGATGACTTTGGGGTAGGATGTGTGGGTGTGAAAGGATTGGAACAGTACAGTATGTGGATACAGCCCGGATTAGGGGATATGTCACTACATAGTAGGAGTAATAGTAAGGAGAGGAAGAGATAGTAGGAGGGGAAGTTGCTGGATGTTTTTTGAAGTATCTGGATGTGATGTGAGACTCAGACGGCTGCAAAATGAAGGAGTGGCAGTAAAGAACAGGATATTAGGAATGAGGGTTTAGAGGAGAAAGTGTGGGAGCTAGGGGCAAAAGTGCAAATAAGAGCACGTACTGTATGTAAATAAGGAAGAGAAAGGTAACAATAGTCT
This sequence comes from Ascaphus truei, assembly GCF_040206685.1. Lineage (NCBI taxonomy): Eukaryota > Metazoa > Chordata > Amphibia > Anura > Ascaphidae > Ascaphus > Ascaphus truei. Next base: position 422,053,156 of record NC_134484.1, on the reverse strand, counting down.
AAAACTGAGATTGGGCTGCAGTCATAATTTAACATGAAGTTGTAGTGTTTATGGTCCCGGGTGTTGGTAGTTGTAGTGCACAAGCAGCTGCGAACGGCAGCAAAGATATGCACCCTTTTGCTACTGCCTTAGGCAGGCCAGGGTGTTTATGAGAGAGAGAGGCTTGAGGTGGAATATGATTCAGCTGTGCTGGGATTCTGCTGTGACATCCATAGACCAATAAACCTGCTAGCTGAGAGAATGATGATATCCAGCAGTTTGTGTTTTTCCTGAGCCTTTAGCCCGTTGCACGCTGGTCGGCTGGTCCGGACGGAGGGGGTGCAGAACTTGGGGGTCTCTTATCTCAGGGCTTGCCACCATAGCCAGAGCCCGGATGTTAAAAGAGGAAGAGGCTAGAGATGAAAATATATAGGATGAGATATGAATAATATTTAATATGTGTAAAGTATGTGTAGACTATCCTACAAATGCATGGTTTTTTTTCTGTCATCTGACCTATTGTGCACTACATCAAAATGCCCTATATTTTCAGACTATTGCAGTGTCCTAATATGAAACCTTTTCATCTCATTGATTCCTTAACAATTATTTTTTTTGTGAAACGGTAACTGTTGCCACGTATTTTGCAGATGACATTCGGATAACTTGTTATGAGTATTTTTCAATTTTCCACAAACGTATGTCTTTTTTCCTTCTCCAGGAGTTGGGGTTGATGACATGTTCATTATGATCTCTTGTTGGCAGCAAACAAAAGTGAAAAGTACCCTTGAAGAACGGATGGCTGATACTTACAAAGAGGCAGCAGTGTCCATTACTATTACTACTCTTACTGATGTGTTAGCTTTCTACATAGGCATAATGACTCCTTTCCCATCTGTTCAGTCATTTTGCATCTACACTGGTACCACTCTTGTATTTTGTTATATATACTGTATTACCTTCTTTGGTGCTGTACTGGCTCTTAATGGCAAACGTGAAAATGACAATAGACATTGGCTGATCTGCACGAAAGTGAAAAGCATCGAGAAGCCTGAACATTGCACTGCATACAATGCATGCTGTGTTGGTGGATCATTTGACACATTAAGTGGTACAGAAACTGAGCATCCTATGAATATATTCTTTTATAAATATTATGGGCCCTTTATCACAAAGCCTTTGACAAAGTTACTTGTGTTGGTCTTATATCTTGCATATCTTGTTAGTAGTATTTATGGGTGTGTTCAGATAAAAGAGGGCATAGATGTGCGTAATCTGGCAAATGATGATTCATACTTAAATCAGTATTATAATGAAGAAGAATTATATTTTTCAGAGTATGGCCCTAGGGTTATGGTTATTGCAACTAATAAAACAGACTACTGGGAATTAAAGACCCATGCTGAAATTGAGAACTGTATGCAGAAATTAGAAAGTAATCGCTATGTTAAAAAGGAATATTCTGTGTCATGGTTGAGAACATATGAGATGATATCTAAAGCATCAAATATAAATATAACCAATAAAGACAATTTTATGAAAAATGTAAGCATAATATATAAACATTTTTCACATTTAAGACAAGATATTGAGGGAAATGAAAGTGAAATAAAAGCTTCTCGTTTCTTCATTCAGACAGTTAATTTAACAACTGCTGTTGATGAGAAAAACATGTTGAGACAATTACGAGAAATAGCTGCTAACTGCAATATTCCATTAATGGTTTATCACCCAACATTTATTTACTTTGATCAATATGTAGTAATAATTCAAAATACTATTCAAAATCTAATTGTGGCTACTGTTGTTATGCTGGTTATCTCATTGTTGTTAATTCCAAACCCATTATGTTCCTTGTGGGTGACCTTTGCAATTGTGTCCATTATTGTCGGTGTTACAGGTTTTATGACTTATTGGAAAGTTAATTTAGATTCCATATCAATGATCAATCTTATTATTTGCATTGGGTTCTCCGTTGATTTTTCAGCTCATATTGCTTATGCATATGTTTCCAATAAGAAACCTAATGCAAATGAGAGGGTGATTGATGCTTTGCGCTCTCTTGGTTACCCCATTTTTCAGGGGGCCCTATCGACAATCTTGGGAATTGTAGCTCTTTCTGTAGCAGCGAGTTACATCTTCAGAACATTTTTTAAGATCATGTTCTTTGTCATTGTATTTGGGGCACTCCATGGACTGGTTTTTATTCCTGTGTTCTTGACCATGCTAGGAGCTCCTCTACTACAAGGTAGCAGTAAAGTAAAAAACCCTAAAATTAAAGAAAGAAACACAAATACATTGAAAGCAACAGTATTATTCAGGGGAAACCCAGTATGTTATGAAAACCAGATCAGGATAATGGATCCTGTGCCCTATGTAACAAATATAGAGACTGTGTGTAAGAAGTGCGGTTACAGGGCTTGGCAGATTAGTTGGGTCTCTGTGTTTCCTGCAGAAGAACAGTCTCTGCCAGGATATGCTGATACTATACCCAATGTAATAAATACACAGACAGTGTGTAGAAATTGCTCTTACAGAAGTTGTCAAAGTAGTGTTGTCTCTGTGTTTCCTCCAGTGGATGAATTGGGGAATAATAGTGACCACAAGAACAAATCAATGGAATATAGGAGAAGAATGATGCAGCTTTACTTGGAAGGTAAAATTGATCCAGATTGTCCATGATTCTGTATTTTATATCAGTGTAGCACAGTGCTAAATATGCACACCAAGAGCGACAAATATATTAATTAAATATTAGAGAAGACAAAATATGAGTTGCAACCAATACTAGCAGGAAACAATGTGACCTTCAGTTATGGACATACATTACTTACTTTCCCTATCATTTGGGCTATGTACCAAAGCCTCCAACGCTGTGAAACTAGCACAAGTACAGTAGCAGCAAAAAGCAATGAGCTGCTTTTTGTTGATACATATATTAATGTGAGTATTGCCCAAGTTGTTAAGTTGAGAAATGTTGATAAATAACCCTCTTTGTCTGTTATTAAGAGATCAGACTGCTATGATCAAAGGCAGCGGCTTCTCCTACAGTGTTATTTAAAAAAACAAAAAAAAAAAACAATTTGAGACAGAGTAGATTAAATGAGTTTAACCTCTACAGTTCCGGGGATCCGGTGGCACTAGAGCACCAGGAGTGGTCATGTGATGCGGCTTGTCCCCAGATACAGGAAGTGGAGGGAGTTCCTCTTCTGTTTTGATTGGGCTGGCCTCTCCATTGGAGCGGTCTGTCCGATCGGCCCCTAAACAAATTAGCAAGTGCCCCTGACGACCTGTTAACCTAATTAGGACACTCTAAAGGTTAAATAAATAGTGACACCGTGTTTGATTTCCAGGTATTCTAAGCCTGTTAAACACAGTGAGAAACTCTTTGCACTTCATTTTACAGAGGATTCAACCATATTTAAAATTGAAAGGGAAGGCGATTTCCGAACATAAATCCCTTTTACAGAAAATAGCCATTGTAGCTTTAAGCCTGCAAATAAAAAGTAATAGCACTTTTGGTTTGTAAATGTACTTCATTTTCCATGTATTGCGATTTTGTAACGTGCTACCTGTTAGCGCACAAATTATACATACCTACAAGTAGTTGTTCTCATAAACAATAGTATAATCACACGTTAATCACTGCTTAGAGGCACTAGCCATCGCCCCATGATCTCAACTAAATGACTTAGGACTTCACTAGTGAGGCTTATCAGAGTAATATGGTTTAAAAAAATCTCATTTATATGGTGACCTCCCATAATTTGTTTTGATAAAATATAAATAGATATTGTGACATAGTCCCAGGATATAAGGCAGTTTCTATCCTATTTAGATGTGAAAGTGCAGCCGCAATGTAAATCTGATCCATCCCACAGCTTCACCGTTGCTGAAGCTGGTGGATGAGAAATCCAGACCAGAGTTCACAGTTGCTCTTATTTCTCTTACCTGCCCTCCTGATTGAGGAAGCAGGTACTTAAAGCAGTTTGCCTTCTGCCTCTCTCTCTCTCCTAGAACCTGGGCCTGCGCCCAGCAGCTAAACAGGGGAGGACCTTCCCCCTGCCAGGTAACAAAAGCCTTCATTCTTATCCCTATTAGAATTCTGTGTCCTATTATGAACGCTGTGTAGTTGGAAAGTGGATGAGCTTCCCGACCTTAAAAAGAGAAATCCTGAAGTCTAGTCAGAGCTCAGTTGAGCAGGATTATTATTTGATTTTTCACTTTTTCACTGGGAGAAGGAGTGTCTCAGTGAGTAACGACACTGACTGTCACAGAGTTTGAAGCAGGGGAGCCTGGTTCAATTCCCGGTGTAGGCTCCTTGTGACCTTGGGCAAGTCACTTTATCTCCCTGTGCCTCAGGCACCAAAAAACATAGATTGTAAGCTGCATGGGGGAGGGACCTGTGCCTGCAAAACGTCTCTGTAAAGCGCTACGTAAAACTAGCAGAGCTATACAAGAACATGCTATTATTATTATTATTAGTGTTTCAGTCCCGTGCAGAGACTAACAAAGCAAGCAGAAGCCTATGTAACTCAATGTATATTAGTCAAAGTGTTGCAGTCCCACTGCTTGGATGAATAAAGCAGACAGAATGTGCTATGTGTCCTATGTGATTACCATAAAAGACTGTGTCATAAAGAGCCCGGACCAATGACAGAGCAAGCTGAGGGAGCCGTTTATCACAATATATATGTCTATGTGTGTTCATTTGCAGTCTTATCAAAATGAGTGTGTTACTACTGAAATGAGTGATATACATTGTTTTATAATAGCTTTATTTCATATAGTGCCTTTCTCCCAATGGGACTCAGCGCTTCACATTACAGTATAGCGCGCGGTACGCAGCACATAGGATCTTACAATCTGTTTTTGGTGCCTGAGGCATAGGAAAATAAAGTGGCTTACCCAATTTAACAAGGAGCTGACACCGGTCAGTGCCTTTACTTACTGAGCTACAGCACCCCTGTATTCCAACTTGCATTGCTCGACCTCTAAGCTTGTCACATACATGAGACATACACATTAATAAAGGTTTTTTTATTAGCGCGTTATTATATAATGGCAGTATGACCGTATTTATCAGTTTATGCAAAGTATAAATTAGTCACAAAGTGGTATCAGTTTTTGTTCTGTATAAACCTTTGACAATTAATAAAGCATGCATGAAGTGTTGTGATATACAGTAGTCAATAGTGCTTTTCTAAATATTTCAATTAAAAGGATACTTGTAGGTGTATGATTTGTGCGTTTAGAATTATTTGACCTGTACTAATATACTACTCTACTATATAATGTACTATTTTACTCATATACTACAAGTATATTATAGTTCTACATATAGTGTTAAATTCACTGTTTTCACATTTTTAAATTGTATCCCTCAAGCACATAAACCAGCAGAGCTCCTTCATCCAATAGGCAAAAATGGTAGATCCACTGCTGTTAGGGGCTCATCCAGTGATGCCAACACAGGGTGTGGGGGGCGATAAACAGCCGGGACTGCTGTTTTAGGGCAGGCGGGATAGGATGCCCCTGCCGGCAACCCAAAAATTTACTGCCAGATCCACAGGTACGCCTTTTAGAGGGGGCCTGCTGGAGACCGGTAGATGGGAGGCACTCTGACAGGCATCTCCACATGCACCCTCCAGCAGGTCCCCTCTGAGTGGCACCTTTTGTGGGCTCCATCTATCATACGAGGCTGAAGGTAGGCACACTCTGTTCCCCTCTCCTCTGTTGTGGCCCTCTCTGTCCCCCAGGACCCTACCTATACCCCCTTCACCCTCCCCATACCCCCTTCATCCTCCCCCAGGTCCAAAATATATTAGTTTCATTATTTTTCACTTTCAAGGTTAAGGATAAAGGGGGCCCACTAGTTTATATTTTGCCAGGGCCCCCCAGTGCCTTAAAGCGGCCCTGTAAGCCAGTAAACATTTCGGCTCAGAAACACATTGTATACCTATGAAAACATACGAGATTTATCAAATACATGTATTGCATTTTTTTTAACTTGTTTCATACAGTAAATCAGGTGCCGTTTTTGGCAGCAATAGCCGCCTTGATTTAAATGAATGTACTCCTGCAAAGTGAAATGAAACCCATGCTAATGATACAGATTTACAACAAACCACATCAGTTTAATCAATATGTTAAAGTGAGCTGCTTTAAAACCTTTTCTGCCAGAGGGGCCTTCTTCACTTTACATGTGGAAGTGGCGTCATACATGGAGAAAATGAGGTTCGAACAAAACAGAATTGAAGCAGAAGAAAGATTATCCTCCACGTAGAGCTAAAAAGACTCAGGAAATACAGTCAACACCAAAGTCGGCAGAGAAATATGCTGGACGAGTGACAACAGGAAACCAAGAGTAAAATACTTGAATGCATATGTAACGGGTATTCCCCCCCCCAATCGCAGATCTGATGTGGGTGCAAGGAACATACGGTGTTACCATAGGTGTGGTGCATTACCTGTTGGCTCGCAGGAGGGCTGAGCTTCCGCCACGGGGAACCTGGGGCAATTATACTAGGGGTAACCACTTACTCAATTCAGCGCCTCCACCTGCGATGGCTCCCACCAGAGGGGGAGTGGTTCCTCGCAGGACAATACAATAATCACATACACGGGAATATATATATTAACGAGTGACTTTACTAACAAGCAATATAACATATCACGCAATACCTTTATATAACCTGTGTCCCTCTCTAGAGGAGACACCTACGGCGTCGCGCAGGACGCTTCCCCAACACCAGGTGATCCCACCCAGTGTCCCGAGAATCCCACCCAATGTCCCGCACTCTTGGAGAGAACGTGGGTAACTGCGCAGTCACAGTTACACTAAGGGGCCCGTTGGTGCACTTATGACTGTATGGTACCTGCCGAGCACTCCAGTACTCGGATCAGCAACTAGCTTCGCAAAGGGTCAGACGTGTGATGAATCCGTCTGATCCTCCAACCGAACTCCTTTGTACGCAGACCGCCAGGGCGGTCTCCCTCTGGAATAGTCTCTGCGGACCCCAACGTGGGTCCGAACCGCTTTACAGGAACCGCAGCGTCTGCTGAGTCTCTAACTAACACTTGGTACTAACGTGACAGGAACCCTAACCTAGGGCCTGTCCCTGTAGTACAGCAACCTGTAGTGGCTTGGGGAACTCCTATGGGCCTGCAGGGGTTATGGCCTGTCCCACTCCCCTAACTACCCAAGTCCCTTCAGCCTCACTAAATGCTTGCAGCCAACGTGCTGCGCAACAAGGTGCCTGCCTGTCAGACCTCACAGCACTAACAGCCGTGACTCTGACAAGGCAGCACTCTATACTAAGGGCAGCGTCCCTATCTTGGGCCTCCCTAAGCACTTACCCACTAAACTAGTGGGGAGTTGGGGCCTACCTGGGGTGTAGGTACCTATATGGGGCAGGAGCTGCACTCGCTCCCTGCACCCTTCCTTCCCTCACAGCTCCCTGACTCCAACTCTCTGTAACCTTTCTTTCCCAGCTTCCACTAATGTAAGTGGCAGGGTCCCTAACCTGAGGGCTGTCCCTGGCAACACTCACCTTACTGGGGAGCTGAGCTATCTCGGGCCCTGGGGGTGCTGGCCTAGTACAGGGAGTCCCTGACTCCTGTACCCTACCTCCTTCCCTGGGCTGCTCCGGTCTCTGACTGGCCAACGTGCTGCAACTGACAAAAACCCTGTCTGCACACAACATTGTTGCAACTCTGCAGCATGAGAATCTGCCAGCTCTATTGGCTTCAATGCTGCCTGTGACAAGGGTGAAAGTGCAGTCCCCAGAGGCTGCTGGGAATTGTAGTCCTTGGCAAAGCTCTTTTCTATGGGGACCGCGTGCGCGATCTTTACTGCGCATGGGCGAAGCTCGCGCCAAAACCAAGAGGGCGGTGCCCGCCGGGAGAAGTCGCCGTCCCCTTCCCCCACTGCCACAGGGGTAAGGCAGGGGGCAAAGGAAAATCAGGGGAACCGGGGGTGACCCCCTTACACATACATACATACATACATACATACATATGTCCATCCTTTAAACAAAATGTTGAATATTGATATGACAAGATATTGTGTTATTAGTACCGAGATGAATAGTCTAAATTACATAGTATAACCATCAAGGATAATAATGTTCAATGTTTATAATGTGATATGAAACAAATGAAATCTGAGCATTAGCTATGGCTTAGGAGGGAGGACGTGAAAGGTGAGTGCTGATAAGAGAGGCGGACATGTTAACAAAATATATATACAGTCGTGTGAAAAAGAAAGTACACCCTCTTTGAATTCTATGGTTTTACATATCAGGACATAATAACAATCATCTGTTCCTTAGCAGATGTAAAAATTAGGTAAATACAACCTCAGATGAACAACTACACGACATATTACACCATGTCATGATTTATTTAATAAAAATAAAGCCAAATGGAGAAGCTATGTGTGAAAAACTAAGTACACCCTTACTGCTTCCATAGGAATTAAGATGCTAAGTAGCAGACAGGTGCTGCTAATCAAATGCTCTTGATTAATTGATCATCAGCAAGTGTGACCACTTCTATAAAAGCCGAAGTTTTAGCAGTTTGCTGGTCTTGAGCATTCAGGTGGGTGTTAACACAATGCCTAGGAGGAAAGACATCAGCAATGATCCTAAAGAAGCAATTGTTGCTGCCCATCAATCTGGGCTGTGTTATAAGGCAATTTCCAACAATTTAAAGTTCATCATTCTACAGTGAGAAAGATTATTCAAAAGTGGAAAACATTCAAGACACTTGCCAATCTTCCAAGGAGTGGACTTTCCAGCAAATTCACCCCAAGATCAGACCGTGCAATGCTCAGAGAAATTGCAAAATACCCAAGAGTTACATCTCAGACTCTACAGGCCTCAGTTAGCATGTTAAATGTTAAAGTTCATGACAGTACAATTAGAAAAAGACTGAACTAGTAAGGTTTGTTTGGAAAAGTTGCCAGGAGAAAGCCTCTTCTCTCTTAAAAGAACATGGCAGAATGGCTTAGGTTTGCAAAGTTGCATCTGAACAAACCAAAAAGACTTCTGGAACAATGTCCTTTGGACAGACGAGACCAAAGTGGAGATGTTTGGCCATAATGCAAAGCGCCACGTTTGGCGAAATACCAAACACAGCATATCAGCACAAACACCTCATACCAACTGTCAAGCAAGGTGGTGGGGGGTGATGATTTGGGCTTGTTTTGCAGCACCAGGACCTGGAAACCTTGCAGTCATTGAGTCGATGAATCCAAAAACATTGTGAAATCCGAGCGGGTTTGGACCTACCTTAGTGGTGATTATTAATCACATACTGCTTAATTTTAACTTACACATTGTGAGTGTTTTTAATCCCCCCACCCATTCTTCCCTACATTAAATGTTACAGTGTTACACTATGGGGCGTGCACTCTCTGTTTTGTTTTTCATATATATATATATATATATATATATAAACCATAATACTGAGTTAAGTTATGGTGAGTAAAAAAAGTGACAAAAACCCTCCACAGGAAAGCAAATATGCAAATATAACTGTATGCTCATCTGCATGTCTTAAGCAGGTCTGCAACCCCGCCTTTCCCCATCATCACCCAGCATACAGCACTTCCACTGCAGCAAGGGATTCTGGGAAATGACATGCAAATGAGCACACAGTGTCACTTTTTGCCTCAATAACCATTTTTAACATGGTTCCCTATAGGGTTTTTGTCACTTTTTTTACTCACCATAACTTAACTCAGTATTATGGTTTAGCCTATCCCATAGCCTCTCTTGCATTCCCAGTAAAATCAACCCCACACTGATGAGACCCATCAAGGTCGAAACAGCTGTCTGTGGGTGGTTTTCTGGGTATGCACCTTAACCCTGGCTGTGCTCAAAGCTGTGACCATGCAGCAAGCTCAAGCCTATAGGGAACCATGTTAAAAATGGTTATTGAGGCAAAAAGTGACACTGTGTGCTCATTTGCATGTCATTTCCCAGAATCCCTTGCTGCAGTGGAAGTGCTGTATGCTGGGTGATGATGGGGAAAGGCGGGGTTGCAGACCTGCCTAAGACATGCAGATGAGCATACAGTTATATTTGTATATATATATATATATATATATATATATATATATATATATATATATATATATATATATATATAAAAATACAGTGCTTAGATTACAGAAAAGGTATTACAAGAACATACAATTACAATAAATGCAGAACAGTTTCTTAAAATAAACAGATATAACATTAAAAAAAAAACTTATACAGTACATTACCCAAATGAAGCTAATGATCATAACGTGATATTTTTCGAGGATGTAACGTTAAGAATTTGGGGCAGTAAAAGCGGAAACCTAATCGTAGGAGGAAACATTAACTCAATCCAAAATACGATGCTAGAAAGATCGAGCCATGGACCTCACACACCGTAAGACTAACTTCACAAACACAAAACATGCCATTTTTAAGACATGTTTGGATTGATAGACGGCTGGAGAAACATGAGATCTATTGAATGTGTCTATACGTTCTATTCTGGTGTACACAATCCTTGCTCCAGGATTGATTGTATCTTGGTAAATTCTCATCTGCTGGGAAAGTATCTGATACACATATAGGGGCCTATGCAGAGAGCAGCGAATTTTAAAATTGGCGAATTTATTAAAAAGTAGCTTTTTTGGAGAGTTTTAATCTCCATATGCAGAGAAGTGCGAATTCTGCTATGTTTAACATGGATGCGTGTGGCGAGTTTAAATTGGCGAGATGCGCGCTTCAGAAATGTGTTAAAACAAATTCGCGCCTTTTTTTTTCCCTTTGCAATGGCCGCGAGCGGCAGGTTCTTGCCAGTTTTTTCTGGCGAGGCAAAACGGAGACAATCGCGCCATTTTATTGGCGCGAACAGCCGCTAGATGCCGTTCGCGCCTCTCTGCATACGGATATTTTTAAAACTGGCGAGATTGAGGTTCTCGCCAGCCGCGAGGCGAGTTTTACAAATAGAAAAGAAAAATTGGCGCGTTTTTCGGAACTCGCCATTTTCTGCTGCTTTCTGCACGATTTTCTCCAAAAAATGGCGAATTTCGAAATAGCGCTGCTCTCTGCATAGGCCCCATAGTATATATTGTTATTTCAGATTATGCTGTGATAAGGCTAGATACTGTATAATGGGAGGGGGGAATTGAAAATAATGGTTCAAACAGTTGGAGATTCCCTAATTACTTAGTAACTAATAAACTTTAAAGATGACCTTATAAATAAATGAGAAGACTATGCAGAAACCAATAATGAACATAACATAAACCCTATATTATAGTGGGAAACTTCAAACGCGGTGATGAGGGGACATATTTAATGTGTGGCCAGATTAAAAATCATTATTGTGGAATTTGCGACAGTCAGTAAAGAACTCTCTATAGAGTATATTGATTTTTCAACTGATTCCCACACAAGGCAATAAGGAAAAATATTTACAAAAAACAGCATGTGAGATTTCCCTAGAAACAAAAGAAAACAAGAAACGTACAATATTTCCGTTTTGGAAAAAACGAGCAGATTGAGTAATTTATTAAAATATTTGAGTGGTTCTGCTCCAATAACAAAATCCATAGATGACAATTTAAATTTAGCATTTAACCCCTTAAAAGTAAACGTTTAGAGACTTCTATTCAGTTTTTATATGAGAAAAAGCACAATAGATAAAGTAAACCAAAAACATTAGTTTACTTTGGCTGATTTGGGGCATATTAACTCCTCAATTACCATAAAGGGGACACTGGAGGTAATAAAAAATGTGAAAACTATAAAGTAGCAGGACCGGATAGGTTCACAGGGAATAATTTAAGTTACTGAGAACGGAGGTGATTCAGCTCCTAAATTAATCAGAAACATAATGGGGAAAGCAGAATTTCCGTGATCTAGCAAATTGGCACATATTACAATTTTACATAAACCAGGGAAAAATCCACTAAAACCAGAATCTTATCGCTCTATGGGGCCTGTTCGTGGCGCTTCGATAAGTGACAACGCTTCTTAAGTGCACTTTCCATGTGATTTTTGCATGTGTAGCTATTCAGAAAGCTTCAATAATCTGGCAAAATTGCTTGGAGACGACTTTCTAACAATCGTTATCACTCTTGCTTTGATAAAGCCGTGTGGTAGCTCAGAAAATGCGAAACTTGCCTTTTTTTGCCAGTAACTGCTATTCAGGCAGCTTCGATATGCACATCACGGCTTAAACACGCTTATTTGGTTTCCGCCACCAAAAGGGTGGCGAGATCGGAATCGCGATGTGCATATCAAGGAGTATAATTTATCTTTACTTCATAGGATTGAAGCCGTGGGTCTCTGTAGCTGAAACACATTAATTTCAGCTTCGGAGACCCCCTGCTTCAATCCTGTGTAATAAAAATAAAATTACAGCCCAGCTTAATTTACTTTGTGTCTAACTGTTGAGGTAATTAAGGAGTTAAAATAGCAATACCTGGTTTGGTGATAGAGGGGGTGAGTGAAGCTTGTATTTGCTCGAAGTGTGGGTGTTTAGGCCACCCAGGAGGGGTTAACCCCTTAATTAGCTTATCGGTTAGCCAGGAAGGTAATGAAGCTCTGTTTTTTATTCTAATTTTAATGACATAGGATTGAAGCAGGGGGTCTCCACGTCCCGAGATACAGACCTCCATATCGGGTGTTCACAATATACATACATTTGTAGCAGTGGCTACATTCTCCCCCTACTAAAACCACTGATGCCCCAATCAATCCTTATGCAAAAGAATATTTATCATAACTACATATAATACATATCTGCCTAACAAATGCTACCTAACTAAACAGACAGTTATAAGAAGAGGTGACATCCTTTAATGATATGTTCCACATTTTTATTCCTTTGTGCACCACCAGGTATCACATTTCCATGCTGTGGGAGTGACGATGGGTGGAGGGGGGCTGTGGGAGTGACAAGGGGGGGCTGTGGGAGTGACGAGGGGGGGAAGGGGCTGTGGGAGTGACGAGTGGGGGAGAGGGGTGTGGGAGTGATGAGAGGGGGAGGGGCTGTGGGAGTGACAAGGGGGTGGCGCAGTGGGAGTGGTGAGGGGGTGGGGCAGTGATGAGGGGCTTGGGCTGTGGGAGTGATGAAGGGGTGGGGCTGTGGGAGTGATGAGGGGGTGGGGCTGTGGGAGTGACATGGGAGGGGGCACATTTACCAGTATTTCGGGGTGTTTCAAATGTGATCCCGATCAGGGACCAAATTTACCGGTAAGTGGAAACACTCGATATAGCAGCACTGAAAGATCTTAGGCTCCAAACTAAAGCAGAAATGTTTACTCCAAGCAGAGTTGCAGTGTAATGTGGCGTTGCACATTGCTCATAGAACTGTGCTACTTTCATGGAAACTACATATCCCGTGATGCTCTATGTCTGAGCATGAGCGGTAGACATGTAAAACAAAAAAATTGAGCGCATAGAGAGACAGTCAATAAAAATGAATAGTACTGGGACGTTGCCTGGGATGTTGTTTCTTTGGGACATTATTTCATCTTTACCCTGGAAGTTCCGGCTGTGTCATCATGTCCCTGTGTGGGGTGGATCATTTAATGACAATATTGTATTTGTACGTTTTTAACTTATCTATTTTTTATTATAAAGCACTATTCATTTGTATTCACTGTCTCTCTGTGCATTCTATTTTTGTGTTTTATATGCTTTAGTTGGTCCCGTTGATCACGGGAGAATATTGAGCAGCAGGAAGGACACACGTTTTGGGATATCACTGGAAGTCTTTGGGACCAGTGCGCCCCTGTTTCTCCCATTCTATTACGCAGTAGAGACATGGCTTAGGAAAGTTGTAAGCTGTGCTAATACTTATGGAATAGATGGCTGCCCTTAATGGAAGATACCCATGCACACAAACAAACCTTTCAAATGGAAAGCGCACCCAATACACAGTATTCTCAAATCTTAGTGTTGGTCAATCTGTGGAATTCCGGGAAACAGATTTGGACTGGTTCACCCATCTCTACTTATCTCTGCTCATTGTTCCATTTCCATATTCCATTCCCCGCCCCTCCCCCCCCCCCCCCTCGGCAGTGCTGCGGGGACACGGCACTCAGCGCTCTTCCCCCCCCCTCCCTCCAGTGCTGCGGTGACACGGCGTTCAGCACTCTCCCCCCAGTGGTGCGGTGTAGTGCTGTGGGGACACGGCGCACAGCGCTTATTCCCCCTCGGAGGTACTGCGGTGACACGGTGCTCAGCACTTCCCCCCGGCGGTGCTGCAGGGACACTGCACGCTCTTCTTCCCCCCCCCCCCGTTACAGCACCCCCTCATTCCTCCACCCCCCGGGAGATCTCGGGGGAGCCGGGGCACAAAAGATTTTGTAAGGTGTGTGTGAGTCTGTCTCTCTCCTCTCCCTCCCCTGACGTCAATGATCGCCTCTTCTACCAGCAGTGACGTCATTAGTGGCCTCTTCTGCCAGCAGTGATGTCACTGCCATCATGGGACTGTTACAACACAAGGGATTGTTCCTATCAAAACCTTGTAGGTGCCAGCAAAGAAGTTTCACTTCAAAAAACGTATGTCGGGAGAGTTTTATCAATATTGCACAGGCCTCTGTGTTACTGATGTTGTTATGTTTATTGGTTTTCTCTCAGTTTTATAGTTGCCACTTAATCTGGACTAAGTGGAGGATGCGTTAACATATCAGATCACCAAATTATTATTTTCCTTTGCCGTTAAATGTTGATTTAAAGAGCTATCCAAGTGCAAGTGATAAATTGGTTAGCTTAATGCCACTGACAATTTGTAAATGTTAAAATGATGGACTGATAAATATTTGACTTTGTTTTATTATATTATCAGTCTGCCAGCATTAAAGTGAATCATGTAAGTCACCCCTAATGTAACTGTGACATCTGTACTGTAATCAATTAAAGTGCAATAGTGAAATAAACAAGTCTGTCAGTGGTTACAGATTTGTGTATGGAAAACATTCAGTATCTTATACATTAAAAAATGGTCATGTTTGCTTGTGAAATGAGACATGCTTTGTGTGTTTTGTTAATTGGTTCTTAAAAATGTCAATACATTAAATATTACTGCAAATAGCAACAATTTGGTTTCTTATTCATATGACTCATTCCTGAACAAATATTTCAACTAATATCACAATGTATACTGGAAGTCTTGCACATATATTAAATTGTCTGTAGTCTTATACAATTTAAAAAAAGAATGTATGTGTTCCCTATTGCAAAATAGATAATGTATCTGTTCTTGACCATTGTCATAATATCATGAGATATTGTGTAATTTAATCCATCTGGTGCTTTAGGAGTTAATGTGATTGGAGTTTTATTTTGAAAATACAATGTATTTTGTGTTTGACAGATCAAGACCTTTCCATGGTCTGGGATCTTCATAAGACTTAATTGGGAAGGCCTGTCATGGATAGCCCACTAAAAGTGACGTGGGGTTTAGAGCGTCGTAAACGCTAATCAGATACTATCCTGTCAGCATCAATGTTTGTGAATAATTGCTGGTCCATTCCTGAGAAAGGTGACATACAGGTCATGCCCTCATTTAAGGACTTTATTAAAAATGAGAATATCATGTGATGTAATCTCCTCTGTATAATAAGAGTTACAAATCCGTAATCGTGTCACAGAATGGCATGTTCTGACATCACACACTCACATTTAACAGGTCCTGGGGGACAGATATTCATTTGTCGCTCAGGTTTAGGATGGTCATGCTTAGTTTTGTCGCGTCCGCCATGAGCGCCTGAATCTATTGTTGTGACTCACTTGTGTGTGTATGTGTAAGTATTAAATAAGGAAAGTTGTGAGTACATTTAGATATTGAAGGAGTTCAAACGTTGTTTGCAAAGGTTTTTTTTTTTTACTCTGTCATAAAACTGTCAATCTAACAAACTCTGATACCCATGCTCCACTGCGCAGGAGTATGGGGGGCCAACCTTCTGTGGTTTACAACTGACCTTATAGCACTCTACCATTTCAGGGATGCCTTGTGGAAAAGCTACAAAGTAACTGGACTACCAAGCATCTTAATAACTACAGATGCCTGCGGAATATGTGCACAAGGCAAACAAGATATGCAAAAGCACAATATTACTCTGACAATCTTCGCCAGAATACATCAAGCCCAGTTAACTTCTGGAAGCTTATCAACAATATATTCCAGCCTTCTAGCCATCAACAACCAAGTAATATCACTAAGGAGGATATTACTCTGACAAATCCCACTGACATTGAATGCATTTGCAATCAATACTTTGTGGGGTGTGCTACTAACTTATTAGCGAAACGCAATCCAAACCACAAACATGAACCTCATTCTGAGTACCCCTACAGCCCCACCCTCTCCCAACACTGCCCACAATTTTCAATTTGTCCCAGTATCTGAAGAGGAGATTACACAAGTGCTCCTCAAATTAAAACTAAGCAGCCAATGTGGACCTGATGTACTGCAATCGAAGTTCCTGAGACTTGGTGCCCTAGCCATTTCCCAACCGATTGCTTCCCTAGTCAACTCTATTCTGTCTGCAGGCCATATACCTAAGTCCTGGAAAACTGCCAGAGTTGTCCCAATCTTCAAAAGTGGTGACAAAAACACTGTCTCAGTTATATTTGTGACTTTTGTGTGCTTCTCGTGCACCACTATATTAATATATTATTTCGCTAGCATTCCTGGTGTGGTGGAGTGCTACCTAACACACATACTTTTTAACCTGTGCTCCTTCTATTTCGTTATGCTCACAAATTGACTGACACCCACAGGGCTACTATGCTGTTTGGTAGCCACACTCAGTGATATCACTACACATAATGCTACACTGAACCCCTGGGCTGACTCTAGCATTGCAATACAGCTAAACATTTGACAAGGAACAGGCACACCACTGCTGTTTAGTCTGCACACACTCACTTTGTTCACAACAGCTCCTTGCAGCACTGCCTACCTCTGGCAAAATGAACCTGCTCTGTATCATTTTTCTTTCTCCTGGCCTCATGGAGATGTTACTCTCTCTATATACTACAAACTCCTCCATCCTGGCCCACACCCAACATCACCATACACCCTGGACTACTCAAAAGCCTTGCACTATCTACTGAATGTTGGTGGAGAACTCTAAAAACCAGCACACCAACCACCTCTCACTCAAATGGCAAACACCACAAATTTACAACGTCCAAACAACAACCCAAATTCCTACTCGTACTGTTACTCTCCTTAGCAGGTGATATTGAACTTAACCCAGGTCCTCCCATTTCAGCTCTGTCCCATGCCCCTGAGAATTCCACCTTTAAATTCCAAAAAGGGCTATCTGTCGCCCATATAAATATCCGGAGCCTGCTGCCCAAACTGGACGAACTAAGGGCATGGTGCCTTATGCATAAACCCAAAGCCATCATTCTTACAGAAACATGGCTATCCCCTAAAACCCCTGATGCAAATATCGCAATTCAGGGATACTCCATTTTTAGGAGAGATAGGTCAAAGAGAGGAGGAGGGTGTTATTTTATATTGCAGACACATTACAATTTACACTGTTAAATTACCCAACAAGCCCACCCTCTTTTGAAATTCTAGTTGGCAAAATCTGCCTCCCCTTTACTAAGCCCACCTTGCTTGCTGGCATCTACCACCCCCCTAAAGCCCCTCTACAATCCCTGACTGATATCACCCAGTTTCTTGGCTCCATTTCCTCTCTGAATGAGAAGAGTGAGCTGCTAGTTCTTGGGGATTTCAACTTCAATTGGCTTGACCCTAAAAACCATAAAATCCAGATACAACTCAAGTCACTTAACCTATCGCAACTCATTTCCCAACCCACACGGATAAACCTGAAATCGCATAATTCCTGATATTTTCAGTGACCATGCAATAGTGTACTGTGTAAGGAAAATTAAACCGCCCCATTCAAGCCCTAAAGTTCTCCTCACTAGAACATTTAAAAACTTTAACCCACAACAGTTTCTGGATGATCTTACCAACTGCCCATGGCACAGAATCGATTTAATTCCCGACCCCGATTCTGCGCTCGACTATTTCCATATGGAAAATAGCTGAAGCGCTCAAATGCAGGTATATCTCAAAATGATAACAAGCCAGACCACTGTACCAGGGTACTAACAATTGATATAGTACCTATTGTGTCATATAATGGGTACTATCCTCCTGAAGACAGGTGGTGTGTGGTGCAACCCACTCACCATCAGTCTCATTGGCAGGTTCCCCTGAAAAATATACAAGTACTCACATCCTGGTAGGGCAGGCAGGCAGGCTGTGCAGCTACTCAATGCAATACAGGGAAAAGGGAGACCAAAAAGCGCACCAGCACAAGCGGAGCAGGAAGAATCCAGGACAAAAAAATGATTAAAAGGGCACTTTAATGTGGCAAAAGACCCATCCAATGCATTTCGAACGTCGCAGCGTTCTTTTTCAAGGATAAAACACAGTGTGATAACATCCATTATATACCCTCTTACCTGTGGGCCGTTTCGCGCCAAAAATCAGAACCTGATGACGTCATAACAGAGCGACTCAGTGCCGATCTAAGGGCAAAAGGAAGTACCAAAGGCAGTGTGGCCATCTTGGATGTGGGCAAACATAGGAACACAATAACAAAGCTTTATTGACCATTCCAGCAGAACAAAATACATTGCTGCTAACTGGACAAGTATATTTAAACGAAATCTTAATATATAAAATCAAAGGTTGGTACTAGCTGCGGTGAATCTGATTGGTCCTCAGCCTGTGGCCAATCAGATTGATGGGTGTGACGTCACCCAACTGCCACTCTCTTCCCCTCTGTTCGCACACACACCCCACACACACACACCCCACACACCCGGTGCTCATCTCTCCCCTCACTCCGCTCATCTCTCCCCTCACTCCGCTCATCTCTCCCCTCACTCCGCTGATCTCCATCCCCGGCGGGGGAACAGGCAGCGGCCAGGCAGGCTGCAGCTGCCTCGCGTCATCTCTCCCCTCCCTCCGCTCACCTCTCCCCTCCCTCCGCTCACCTCTCCCCTCCCTCCGCTCCGCTGATCTCCATCCCCGGCGGGGGAACAGGCAGCGGCCAGGCAGGCTGCAGCTGCCTCGCGGCGTCTAAGATGGCGGCGGCAGGAAAAAACCCCTTCCTCCCTCGCGGCGCCTACAGCTGCCTCGCGTCATCTCTCCCCTCCTTCCGCTCATCTCTCCCCTCCTTCCGCTCATCTCTCCCCTCACTCCGCTCACCTCTCCCCTCCCTCCGCTCACCTCTCCCTCCGCTCACCTCTCCCTCCGCTCCGCTGATCTCCATCCCCGGCGGGGGAACAGGCAGCGGCCAGGCAGGCTGCAGCTGCCTCGCGTCATCTCTCCCCTCCCTCCGCTCACCTCTCCCCTCCCTCCGCTCACCTCTCCCCTCCCTCCGCTCACCTCTCCCCTCCCTCCGCTCACCTCTACCCTCCCTCCGCTCCGCTGATCTCCATCCCCGGCGGGGGAACAGGCAGCGGCCAGGCAGGCTGCAGCTGCCTCGCGGCGTCTAAGATGGCGGCGGCAGAAAAAAACCCCTTCCTCCCTCGCGGCGCCTAAGATGGCGGCGGACGGAAGTAGAGGTAGGTGTCGCGTGTGTGTCGCTCTAGGTGACGTGTGTGTGTGTGTGACACTGTGTGTGTGTGTGTCGCCCCCCCCTGCCTTTCACACCCCCCCTGCCTTTCACACCCCCTCCCCCCTGCCTTTCACACCCCCTCCTGCCTTTCACACCCCCCCCTGCCTTTCACACCCCCCCTGCCTTTCACACCCCCTCCTGCCTTTCACACCCCCCCCTGCCTTTCACACCCCCCCCTGCCTTTCACACCCCCCCCTGCCTTTCACACCCCCCCTGCCTTTCACGCCCCCCCCTGCCTTTCACGCCCCCCTGCCTTTCACGCCCCCCCCTGCCTTTCACGCCCCCCCCTGCCTTTCACGCCCCCCCTGCCTTTCACGCCCCCCCCTGCCTTTCACGCCCCCCCCTGCCTTTCACGCCCCCCCCCCTCCTGCCTTTCACGCCCCCCCCCCTCCTGCCTTTCACGCCCCCCCCCCTCCTGCCTTTCACGCCCCCCCCTCCTGCCTTTCACGCCTCCCCCCCTCCTGCCTTTCACGCCTCCCCCCCTCCTGCCTTTCACGCCTCCTGCCTTTCACGCCCCCCCTGCCTTTGACGCCCCCCCCTGCCTTTGACGCCCCCCCCTCCTGCCTTTCACGCCCCTCCCTCCTGCCTTTCACGCCCCCCCTCCTGCCTTTCACGCCTCCCCCTCCTGCCTTTCACGCCTCCTGCCTTTCACGCCCCCCCTCCTGCCTTTCACGCCCCCCCCTCCTGCCTTTCACACCCCCCCTCCCTGCCTCCGGGCAACGCCGGGTATACTAGCTAGTAAAGCTATATTAAACTAAACTAATGCTTAATAAAGGGTACTATTATATCAAGAAAAAACATGAACAAGGTGGATTAAAAAACTAGCTGTGTTGCAACTAAGTTATATACAAAAAAAAAGTTAAAAATAAAAACCTCTAGACATGATTAAAAAAATGTGCAAGAAAAGTAAATTTAAAGACATATTACACATATATACTGCATAACACAGATTGTGTACCTAAATCATAGGAACCAGGGAAATACAACCATTATAAAATATGAAGTATTATCCACAAGATACATCAAAGAACAATTTAAGCTTACATATTAGCATAATATTTGCATGATAAGGCATAGGTTCAAAGGTTATAATGATAAGAATATAATGTCCAATATAATGACAATTGTCTTATTTAATCTGTATTACCAACTAATTACACCATAATACGTCTATCACAAAAATGTTTACAAAAAATGTGTTAGTTGCCAGTCAATGTTCAAGCCCATAGGGAAGCGCGTTTGGAGAGTGAAGATCCAATACGCCTCCCTACGGTCCAGAAGGTTGATATGATCACCTCCTCTAGATTTAGAAATAACTGAATCAATCCCCAAAAAGGAAAAATTATTAATTCCTCCCTGACCACATTCAGTGAAATGTTTTGAGACTGGATGATTAGTGTCTCTCAATTTTATGAGCCTTAAATGTTCTAACATCCTGACCTTAAGGGCTCTAGTCGTCCTCCCCACATACCTCTTGCCACAACCACATGTTATTAGATAAATCACAAATTGACTTTTACAATTTATAAAACTGTTAATCTTAAATTCCTTATTTGTTAATATATTCACACCATGTGGCGGTGGCAAGGCCAACTGGAAAAAACTTTTGGCAGGCTTCATGTGTTTACATGCACTACAAGAGCCACATTTGAAGGAACCCCTAGTGATAAAAGTTTTTTTGAGACCAGAAGATTTGAGTTCACTTGGTGAAACATGAGATCCAATTGTTCTCGCTCTACGATATACAAAAGTAGGACCAGAATCCACATATTTTTTAAGGACAGGGTCCATGGATAAGACATTCCAATGTTTTGAAATTATAGAGTTTACTTTTCCACTTTGTTTACTAAATTGTGAAATAAAAAGAGGACATTTGTTTTTTAATTCTGTCAGTCCATGTGAGTCCTGTTTAATACCAATTGTATTAACATTGTTAGCAAGGCGAGAATCTCCAATTGGATGTGTGGGCAACAATGATGCTCTCTCTGTATGTAATGCATTTTCAAATGCAATTGCTAAATGTGATTTGGGGTATCCCCTTTCCAAAAATCTCCTTGTAATTCCTCAGACTGAGAAAGGAAACCACTCATAGTGGAACAATTCCTTCTCAGTCTGAGGAACTGTCCCCTTGGTATGGCCTTTATGACATGGGATGGGTGGCAGCTGTCCGCCCTAAGAAAGGTGTTCCTGGCATTTTGCTTCCTATAAACATCCGTTTGGATTTTTTTGTCTATGTCTACAAATAATTGTAGATCCAGAAATTCAATGTGATGGAAATGAAAATTTAATGTAAATCTTAGATTATAAAGATTATTATTAAGATAAGATACAAAAGTGTGAAGTGTAGTGACATCCCCCCTCCAAATAATAATTAGGTCGTCCACAAATCTTTTATAAAAAAACAATATTGTGACGAAATAAATTAGTGCTCGAATAAATAAAAAGTGCTTCCCACCATCCCATAAATAAGTTCGCAAAAGAAGGAGCAAAACTTGTACCCATAGCAGTGCCAATAAGTTGCAAATAAAACTTACCATTAAATGTGAAAAAGTTGTGCGTGAGTAAAAAGTGTATAGCGTCCAAAATAAAAGCCGATTGAAAAATTGATATTTCTGGTATCTCAATAAATTGGCGGACCGCTGCCAAACCATGGTCATGTTGTATAACAGAATACAGAGAGGTAACATCAAGTGTTACCCACAGGTAATCATTACCCCATTTAACATTTTTGATCTGATCAAGAAGATCACCAGAGTCCCGTATAAATGAGGGCAATTTCCTAACAAATGGCTGAAGAAAACCATTAACATATCTTGACAGACCATCTCCCAAAGATCCAATACTAGAGACAATGGGACGACCTGGAGGGTCGACCAATGTCTTGTGGATCTTTGGGAGATGGTGGAAGATAGGAATAATGGGATGAGATGGAATAATGAATTTAACCTCGTCCTTCGACAGAACTTCCATAATAACACCTGAGTCAACCAGTTCTACAAGGAACTCCAAGAATTGCGGTGTGGGGTCGGCGGATAGTACACGATAGGACCGGCCATCATCCAGTTGGCGTAATGCCTCCCTGATGTAACCGTCTCTGCCCTGCACCACCACCGCACCCCCCTTGTCCGCACTCTTAATGACCAATGCAGAATTATTTTTCAAAGATTTTAAAGCTAAACGTTCACTTTGATTCAAATTGTCATGATCTATATAGGATAGGGAAAATCCCTGAGCTAGAAGACGAAGGTCTCTTATAACCAGATTTTCAAACATAGTCAGAAATTGACCCTTGACATGAGTGGGGTAGAACACAGAACTCCTTTTTAGGCCTGAATTCCATTCAGAAAATGTAGGAATATTAACATCATCAAGCGTCTGTTCAGATAAAAGATCATTCATATCTTGCAGGGTACAAAAATCATTAAATGTATGTAAAGCAATAGATACCGGAGGAACAGAGTCGGATGAGGGGACATCACTCTCGGTAGCGTGTGATGGCCCCCCATCTAAATCCTCATCTCCGGTCGACCTAGTAACATTTGGAATAAAATTGTCAAAAAACTTTTTCAAGGATAATTTCCGAACAAACTTATACACATCAATAGTGGTTTCGAACAAATTAAAGTTCATTGAAGGTGAAAATTTTAGGCCTTTATCCAGTAGTGACAACTCTGTAGGAGAGAGAGCAGTTCCTGAAATATTTATAACATTAGATATATCATTCAAAACTTCTTCCTTTTGGAGGCGGACCTGTAGCCCCCTCCTCCTCCCCCCCCCTCTTCCCTCTTCTGATTCTCTTGTGTCCTTTTGAAATAAAGGGAAAGATTTTGGTTGTTGCTGTTGCTGTTGCTGTCTCTGTTGATTAACATTTTGATAAGAAAAAGCATCCTGGGACTGGTCCTGACCAGAATCAGACCTAGGTGGTTGACCCCAAAAGGTGTGTCCACCCCTCCCTCGCCCCCTAGATGGAGCTCCACGACCACGATGATCATCATTCTCAAATGTATTGACAAAAGATACAGAATGAGAGGTAGAGGCAGTTTCTGCATCTGAAACATCAGATTCGCCACTCTGATAATCCACATTCTTAGATTTTAAAATGGACTTATTGGGAGTAGATTTAAACTGAATGAATGATTTATCTTTGTTATTTGATCTTTCCTGAATAGAATTTATCCTCTGCCAATGGTAAACCTGGTTCTTTTCATAGTCATATCTGTCCCGATCATATTTACTTTGTTTTTTAGACATAATACCACATTCCACATTTTTTACCGTTTTGGAGAGAATAACATCAAATTCCTTAAAGCCCTTTAAACCTTTGAAACTGTATAGGTTTTTTTGCAGTTCTGTGATTTGAATATCAAGCTGATCTTTCTCCTTCATTTTCTGAAACACTATTAACTCCATCAAACGAAAAGAGCAGTCATTGAGGGCTGTCACCCATCTATTTTCAAAATCCACATCCGGAAAACCAAAGGAGGGGGCTTTTTTAACCCTTAGTCCTCTTGGGATCCTTTTACATTTAGCATAGTTCTCCAGGCTTATAATGTCCCACCATAAGCGGTTCTTATGAATCAATAAACTTTCCAATTTTTGAAAGTGGATTTTGAGATCAGAGATGTCAGTGGTATCCAAATCCACAATGTTATCAAACACACGTAAAGCTTGCTTTTTTCTCTGTGTATCATCACAAGTGTTGAAAAAATAAGTATCTGAAATATCTTCTAATTCATCCATATTATCCCCTGGTTCCTCCATACCAATATAATGGAACACAAAGGGGGTACTGAAGCCACAACAGTTTCTGGATGATCTTACCAACTGCCCATGGCACAGAATCGATTTAATTCCCGACCCCGATTCTGCGCTCGACTATTTCCAATCTGAGTTCTTAAAACTCTGCGATGCCCAGGCCCCACTATGCAAAATAAGGGTACGAGGGGCCCACCTTCCATGGGTTACATCTGACCTTATAGCACTCTACCAATTCAGGGATGCCTTGTGGAAAAGCTACAAAGTAACTGGCACTACCAAGGATCTCAATCACTACAGATGCCTGCGGAACATGTGCAAAAGGCAAACAAGGCACACAAAAGCACAA